>NC_091822.1:111877107-112217607 GCF_038994185.2 Dermacentor albipictus | reverse complement strand
TTCTGCGTCGATTATCGTCGATTGAACAAAATCACGAAGAAAGACGTATACCCCCTCCCACGGATAGACGACGCATTGGATCGGCTCTGCAATGCTAAATACTTCTCATCGATGGACCTCAAGTCTGCCTACTGGCAAATAGAGGTCGACGAAAGGGATCGCGAAAAGACCGCCTTCATCACGCCAGACGGCCTCTACGAGTTCAAGGTTATGCCATTCGGACTGTCTTCGGCACCTGCAACGTTCCAGCGCGTCATGGACACAGTATTAGCACGACTGAAGTGGCAGACCTGTCTCGTTTACTTGGATGACGTCGTCGTCTTCGCCGGGAATTTCGACGATCACCTCAAGCGGCTTGCGACAGTACTAGAAGCCATCAAGTCGTCAGGGCTTACTCTGAAGCCGGAAAAATGCCGCTTCGCTTACGATGAGCTTCTGTTCCTAGGCCACGTAATCAGCAAATCTGGTGTCCGTCCAGACCCGCAAAAGACAGCTGCAATCGCACAGTTCCCGCAACCCATCAACAAGAAGGCAGTGCGCAGGTTCCTTGGCATGTGTGCCTACTATAGGCGCTTTGTCAAGGACTTTTCACGCATCTCGGAGCCGCTAACACATCTAACGAAATGTGATGTCGAGTTCAAGTGGGAAACACCGCAGGCCGACGCATTTGAAGAACTCAAACGACGCATGCAGTCGCCGCCGGTACTTGCGCACTTCGACGAGTACGCCGATACAGAAATCCATACTGACGCCAGTAGCCTAGGCCTCGGTGCCGTTCTAGTCCAGAGGAGAAACGGAGTCGAACAGGTGATAGCTTACGCTAGCCGGTCGCTGTCAAAATCGGAAGGCAACTATTCTACGACCGAAAAGGAATGCCTCGCCATCGTTTGGGCTACAGCTAAATTTCGCCCTTATCTTTATGGCAGGCCATTCAAAGTCGTCAGTGACCATCACGCGTTGTGTTGGCTAGCGAATATAAAGGATCCTTCAGGACGACTCGCGCGGTGGAGCCTCAGACTAGAAGAATACGACATCACTGTCACCTACAAGTCCGGACGAAAACACTCCGATGCCGATTGCCTATCACGCGCCCCCATTGACCCGCCGCCGCAAGACGACGAGAATGACGACGCCTTCCTCGGAATGATAAGCGCGGAAGACTTCGCTGCACAGCAACGGGCAGACGCGGAGCTAAAAGGCCTCGTCGAATATTTGGAAGGGCACACCGACGTTGTCCCCAGGGCATTTAAGCGCGGATTATCTTCCTCCACGCTTCAAAACAATCCACTCGTGAAGAACAACTTCTCCCCAGTCCGCGCCAACTACCTTCTTGTTGTCCCGTCAGGACTTCGTCCAGAAGTATTGCACGCCCTACATGACGATCCGACCGCTGGACACCTAGGATTTTCCCGGACACTATCAAGGATACAAGAAAAGTATTATTGGCCGCACCTGACCGCCGACGTCGCCCGTTATGTCAGAACATGCCGAGGCTGTCAGCGACGCAAGACACCGCCGACAAGGCCAGCCGGATTACTACAGCCAATCGAGCCTCCTTGCCGACCATTCCAGCAGATCGGTATGGACTTGTTGGGACCCTTTCCGACGTCAACAACCGGAAATAAGTGGATCGTCGTGGCGACGGACTACCTCACCCGCTTCGCTGAAACTAAAGCACTGCCGAAAGGTAGCGCAGCCGAAGTGGCGAAATTCTTTGTCGAAAACTTCCTGCTGCGACATGGTGCCCCAGAAGTCCTCATCACCGACAGAGGAACGGCCTTTACAGCGGAGCTCACCCAAGCCATTCTGAACTATACTCAGACAAGCCACAGGAGGACAACGGCCTACCACCCGCAGACGAATGGTCTTACGGAGCGCCTGAATAAGACCCTCGCCGACATGCTAGCGATGTACGTGGACGTCGAACACAAGACGTGGGATGCGGTCCTGCCGTACGTAACATTCGCTTACAACACGGGGGTGCAAGAAACAACACAGATCACGCCGTTTAAGCTGGTTCACGGCAGGAATCCGACGACGACGCTCGACGCCATGCTGCCCCACGTCAATGACGAGGAAAATCTCGACGTCGCTAGCTATCTCCAGCGCGCCGAAGAAGCCCGACAGCTCGCCCGCCTGCGGATCAAGAACCAGCAGAGGACCGACAGCCGACACTACAACCTCCGACGACGCTTTGTCGAGTACCAGCCCGGTGACCGTGTTTGTGTTTGGACCCCTATGCACCGACGAGGACTGAGCGAGAAGCTTTTGCGTCGCTATTTTGGACCGTACAAGATCATCCGACCTATCGGTACACTGGACTACGAGGTCGTGCCAGACGGCATTTCGCTGTCACAGCAGCGCCGCTCACGACCTGAAATTGTCCACGTTGTGCGGCTCAAGCCGTACCACCAGCTTTGACGAACTTTGGCACTTCGCGTAACTGACCTTTGGACTTTATTTCTCTTCGTTGTTTTGTTACTTATGTTTAATAAGTGTCCCTTTGTGTTTCGCTCTCTTTGTAGCATCGGGACGATGCTTTTTAAGAGGGGGGTATTGACACGTGTATTTATATTTATCGGGCGACCAGGTTTCAGCGCCTAAGAAATCTTATCGCACAGCGCGGGACGCGCTTGCATGTATCCGAAGTTTTTGGAAAGCTATCGATGCTTCTATCCGCAGTCTGTTGTTGCCGAACCTTGTGTTATCTGATTTATTCGCCTGACGCGAATGATGTAGAACTTTATGGAAGGCACGCGGGTCCCAACGATTAGTCTGGAACATTCGACGATTGTGTATAAAACCCGACGCGCTTGAATCGCTGATCAGATTTTCGACGATCACCGACCGTGTTCGCCGCTATCGTTGTGCTATAAGTGTAGCCTGTTTTGTGGGCACAGGTTCGCCCAATAAAAGTTAGTTTTGTCTATCACAGTATTGCTACTGTGTTCTTAACGTCACCACCACGTGACAATATGAACTTACTAACCGTACCCCGTACTCCCCAAATTTCGACACCTCAGACAGCTACCACTTTCCATCTATGATGTTACTTTTGAAGAATCGGGTAGTTTCCTGATGGCCGTACACTCATCACCGCAGTCAAGTAATGTATCCAAGGCCAACGAGAGGACTTCTTTAATATTGTTATCCACACCTATGTAAAACAACTACACAAGCGTGTGGCACTCGGTCGAAGCTACGCAGAAGCAGGGAAAAAGGATGTGCCAACTTTCGTGCTCCTTAGCCAAGAGGAAGTGAGCCAGGAGAAATCTTTATTCAGCACCCTCGTATGTTATTGTATTTACCATTTCGGTGTATGTTATGCGACATTTCTGACGAGCTGTCTGTAGTGAAATTATGCGATGACGTAGATTTTGCGTGTGTTGCTTATTTATGGGTCAAATAAAAGGCTGAATACACTCAAAAAAACAGTCATACAAAATGAATATGACCATTTCATTGCTGAGAAAATCAAGAAGATAACAAACATAAACATGCATAGGCGTATGCGTACTAGTTGCCTTGAACTTCGTATAAACGCAGGAAATGTAATAGGTTGAACGCATTAATTTCAAATCGCAAGGAAGATGTACACCCAAAACTTCTAATTTCTAATATAAAAAAAATTGCAATTGTAATGTATAATAACAACAACACTGAAGAGACAAATCACCGCACATATTTAAGTTACTTGAAAGACAACTATTATTGAGCTCACTTCTTGCTGCAAATGCTTCAGCTAATAAAGAAAGATGCCTTTTTATACTTTACGTGTAGAGGAAGGGTACCTTGCATTTTGTGCGCCACAGCATTGTGGATTTGCTGTATGTCTTGCGGATTGGTGAAACATTCTCATATTTACCGTCCATCATCGAGTGAAGTGGTGTCATAAAGCAAATAATTATCCGCTGTAACACAAAGTTCATTCTACTTGACACTAGATGCACCAAATTAACAGATTTCGTTGGAATAAGTTGCACCGTTTCCCGAAGTTGTCACCGGAATGTTAAGGCGCAGTTGAAAAAGAAAGGCTCGATTACGAGCAGAGACTAATTGCGACAGCCTTCGTACCTGAAGTCAAGGCAGTCAACATTAAACGGTTGTGTAAAGTGGAAATTAGAGATTTCACTACCAAGTGACGCACACATAGCAAACGTCGGTTTCTTTCACAGATCCAACGGCCCAACAATGCGTGCAGGATTTAGACGAAGAGGTCTTACGCAAACGTTGTTTCTCGCTATCATGTTTATTGATTCACACGTGAGTCAGCATTTACGTAGCTGTTAGGTTATCAATAATTAGTCACCTACGACCACGGTGTGCAACAGGTCGACGTTTAAGCTACAATAGCATACAACTTTATATGACAATGAAAGGAAGGGTAAGAGCTGGATCAGACCTTTTGCCCCTGCCTTACTGTGTCAAGTATTGTCGCCTCGGTCGACAGACGCTTTGGTTTCTTAGAACAGACTGCGAATAATCGTAACTACCACATGGGACGATTTCGCATTTCCCAAACGATGAGAAAGAGGAAAGCGGGGATATTAGTTAAACTTACCACTCAGTGATCTATTTTCTCGTTTTTGTTTTATAAATAGAATGTTTCCCCATATTCTTCTCCAGCTAACAGCAACGCTGATTAGAATGCGGGACCTTTCTCTCCAGGAGCGTGCTTGGCCTCCGTTGCAGTCTCTTCATTGCCACAGTTAGTTGTCCGCGAGTATGTATAGTTCATTATACAACGTCTATATGTAAACGACTGCGTCAAGTGTCCTTTACTACGCAGGTTACGTGCGCGGGACGCGGTGTGTGCCACCCTCGTAAGTCAAGGTCATCTGACTGAGGGTATGGGATTTGAGTCGGAAGTAACGACAGGTGGACGGTGTAGAGAACGGGCCGAGGTGAAGGGCATAGTGGACAGACGACGGGGCTTGCCAAAGAGCAGTTCCTCGGGCCAAGCCCTTGAAGGCTTTCCTTGTTCGACTTGGTACGCGGCCAGAATCGAAAGGTGGTGCGAGATATCAATAGTCTATACTCTGCAGAATACTTCTCTGTGTACACTTTCTTACTATCACTCCGTATAGAATTAGTCCTCATGTATAGTTTCCTGAATAGGGCACAATCGTCGCATGCAGCAAATTAAAAAAAAAACAAGCGTCTTTAATAATAACTCTAAGTAGCATCATAGAGCGCCCAAGGTCCCTGCAACAAAGTGTCTATATAGCCAGAAAACTTGGTCGAGCTTCAGCTTGACAGTGCTTCGACGACGCTTCTTGCATCTCGCTCTCGACGGTAGTGATGCGTTTGCTGTCCCAGTTTTGTTCTGTTTTCAACAGTTATACAGGCTTCATGACGCGAAAGGACCGTCAAAAACGAAGTCGGTCGACGAACTTTATCGACAAATTTTCTGATGAGGGAAAGCTAGCCTGAGCTGCATACTTTGTTGCGCAATAATTTCGCATTGGGGTCTAAGAAATGGAGGATTTGTGGTGGCATAACGCAGCACATACTATAGCCAAAATACATTTACTCTTTTAGAGCTATCTTTCTGGCGTTGGACTAAGGAAAAATTAGCCTTTGCAGTAAATATTATCTCAAACACTGAAATATGTTCTCCTCAAAAGCAAGAACTGCGCCATCATCTCGACGAGTATTGGATTTTGTGTGGTAGAGCAGCTATCGAAAAGGCTGCCCACTATGGTCATAGCTCTCTTGGGTGAAAGAAAAACGTGGTTGAAGCAATCTTCATTACAACTGCTGTTAGAACGTCAGATACTCGTTCTTTGTAGCTTTCCGTCCAGCGTTACAAAATAGTACGTGTCCGAGGTTGTCGCGCCGTGGGCATAAGGAGTAGGGCATGGCACGTGCCCAGGCCGAGCCGTCTGAATCGTTTGCCGGCGGGCTCGGGCCAGGGGTGCTATGTAGGATGCGCCGAGTTTCTCGTTCACCCGGGTTTTACCCGAGTTTGCTCGACGGCAGTCAGTGAACGTAGATAGCGTGGAACGCGCAAAGGCTGCAGGCAAAAAAATATGTAGACAAAAAGCCGCGTATGACAACATGAGCGCACCCTGCGCGGCACGCTGCTTCCACGTTTCAAGCGCAGACGGCTGCACAACGAAACGCGCCAGCGCCGCGTATTGTTATCAACGGATTATCGCAACTTAGCAGTACCATGACTGTCCCGCTGTCTGTCTGCACACTTGCCGTGAGCCGCTTGCCACGCCTTTCACGGGCGCGTCAAGGGCGTGCCTCTTCTTTCGGCAACTATCTTTCTATCGTCCATCGAATGCGAACAGGGTACATGCGGCGCATTCTGGCACCTACGCCTTCGCTCAAACGAATACGTTAAAATACAACAAATAAAATAACAAACATTTTTATTTCTTTAAGTGTTTGTTTTTAGTTTTGAATGCTAGAAATTTCTGATGACAAACGGGGATCGAGCAAATTATTAAATTTTACACTTCTTGCCGCGAGTGGCGACAGTGAGGCGAAAGCTTAGAAGCGGATACATTGAAGCGGGTCGCACGCACGAGGCAGTTCATACGGTGAGATGTCGCCTAGGGGCGCTACAGTGCTTTTCTCAATAATGTCAATGATCACCACTCTTTCTTTATTAGGCGAATAGAAACGCAGCGTCGTGATACGGCTGTTCATCGCAGGCGCCTTAATGCCCCCGCTTTACCAACTAAAAGCGACGCACTAGTCACAAATAGGTGAGCAACGGCTGTTGCTGTAAAATGGCGGGCCGTAGTGACGCAGTTTAGTGAAAATGTACGAGTTTATCTTTGTGCGCGAAGCCTCGGCGATGCATTGCGAAGAAGTGCGTGCTTCCCATCGACACAATTCATCGCTTGTCATCGCTTGCCCACTGAAAGTGCCCCTGAGCGCATGTACGCAGTTATTTGAGTGTTTTGTGCGCACCAAGGTGCTTGCGGATTACTTTTGCTGGAGCCAGCAGCGATCGCAGAAGGATATCGTAACGACGCCGCAGCAATCGCATTTTGGCAGGTAAGGGCTCTTGTGGGCGGTTATGAAATGAGACTTCGAACTGAGGAAGGTGTTGGAACTGTTGAGTGCGCAGTGTTTGTGATGAAGAAATGCCATTGCACTGGGTCTAGAAGAGCGAGTGATTCTCGAACGCTGATCGTGTTTACGACGTTGTGGCTCCGATACATCACCGATGACAGAGCAGTCATCTCAAACGACTGCTGCGATACGCACTCCTCAGCATCGTCGTCACCCTCGGCGCATCGACGCCTTTTAAGCAGCTACAGTGATGTGCCGATAATTATTTACTGTGCGCTACGTCGCCACAATGCAGGCAATGAAACCGTGCTGTGGGGCCATCTCAGCCAGAGAAGGTATATGCATAAGCCAGCGACAGTCAACGATTTGTTTTTTATAGTAGTGCGCAGTACATCACCGATGACAGTGCGTTGTGTGTGTCTTATGTCGATGGCAAATATTGTTGATGCCTCTCAGCTCGGCACCGCATCGCTGTTGCCGAAAGATAAGTTGGGCGTGGCCCAACCGTGGTGGGTGCGCGCACAAGAGTTACATGCCTCGCGCGGGGCGTGGCCTCTGGCTTTGATTGATAGGCGAACTCGTGCTAAACTCGTACATCGCGAAACCCCTTCCGAGTTCAACTCGGGAACATGGTGGCGGCAGCAGCAGCCTGTGTTATTGCAGCCAGCGGCAGCAAGCGTCAGTATGACCGTCTGGACCCGTTCACGTGCATGAACGCCGTGGAGTTTCAGCGTCATTTTGGCCTGTCGAAGACATCAGTGCGCTGGCCGTTTGACGAGCTAGGCGAAGACTCTCGTCTGCGGAGACAGCGTTGCGGGCTTCATTCGCTCACCGTCCAAGAGCAAGTCCTCTGCGCCCTCCATTTCTACGGGACTGTGAGTTTTCAGGGAAGCGTCGGCGCCGAGCGCTACATTGGACGTCATAAAACTACTGTGAGCCTCTGTGTCATAGATGTCTGATGCGCTTATTGACGCGGCAGTGCGGAAGCGGTGGCTTGTTTTCCCGAAGACTGCGGCTGAGCGGGCATTTATAAAAGAACGCTTCTTACTTCGCGGAAACATTACGAACGTAGTCGGGTGTGTCGACGGAACGTACGTAGGAATTAAGGTGCCTTCAATGTCAGCGTTACTGTGATTAGCATTGAAGCAATGTCTAGACGAACCATATTGCCAAATTCGTCACTTCTGTGTAGCCGACTTAAATTTTGTGTTACCGACATCACACATGCGGCAGCCTATGATACTGACTTTTTCGCTGGTTGCTGACTTTTTACCGATTGTTCTACTTGTCTATCAGGGTGCCTTCCAAATGGCTCACTTTTTGGGGAAAGAGGTTAATGAAGTATAAATAGATAAATGGATATCACAAATTGTGTGAAATACCCTGTGAATGCTAATCTCATAAAGAACTTGGGATTTTTTATGAGATTACTTAGTACAAGTTACTCAGTATGCATAATGCCGAATTTTGGTCATGCGTCATCTATCGGCCGCACTATGAAACAGCAAGGCATTGCACAATTGCAATGCGAGATGCGGATGTCGTGCCAAGCCGGTTGTGCCTATGCATGTATGGCAAAATGAAAATGCATTGAGAATCTTAGTGTGCTGGCTTGCATGAAGAAAATACTTCAGAGTGTTTGCTGTGTTCACTGTTGGTGCATGTGCCAGTGGTTCAGTGTAATTTCTTTTGAGGGGGGGGGCAGCGTTATTCTGTATGGACAAATCGTATATTTTCCTCTCATAATGGGGCTCTAATTCATCAGCAGTAGAACAATGCAGAGCCAATGCTCTGCAGAACTCGGTGTGCGTGAAGATGTCGTGAACCACCAAGGCAAAATTACATATTGGGAGAAATGTGGTGCAGATGCCAATGAAAAGTTGGTCTTTAACCCGTCATGATACGAATAAAGATTGCAGAGTGAATCCACCTTTTTTACAGCTTTAGAGCAATGATTACACAAACTGTGACATGCTCAAACGTGTAAAAGCTTGCCGCAGTGCCAAAGTAGGATGAGCGATATGCAGCATATTTTGGCATTGAACATGTATTGTAAATGCTATTTTTATTGTAAGCCTCGCTGTCACGCCTTTCCCTCCGGCACTCCCTTTACTGAAACGCAGCAATGTCTTTCTATTGGTGTCATGATGATGATGGTAACGGCAGCAGTAAGGCTGGTTAATGCTTGCCCCTTTGATTCCTGCGAGTTTAGTGGTACAGAATATGGCACGTGCATACACCTGTGCAGCAAAATATTATGCTTGTGGGGATTTGCTGGAGAGCTAATTCGTGTTGGGACATTTCAAAGACGTGCACCATTTTGGCTTAATAACTAGATCATTGGTGAGGTTGAAGACTCATTGTATTGGTATAGGAGCTTGAACCTGAATTGCACAACGATTCGACGGGACACAAAGAAGAGAAATACACACAGCAGAACGCTCTGCTGTGTGTCTTACTCTTCTTTGTGTGCCGTCGAATTGTAGTGCGATTCAACTTCAAATAGAGCATTGGGCCTCTTTGGTGCAGGACCGAGGAAGTGTGAGCTATTCGACACCATGCCGGTGCCTTGCCACACAATTATGGAAGTCTGAGGGTTTGCAAACAAAGCTTTGCTTTCAAATCCACCTGCTCATGTAATACAAGCACTGATTGAAAGAACCGTCATACAAAAATAATGGTGAAATGAATGGCCTTTCAAAATTTTTATGTTGACACTAATGACATAATAGGTGCCACAGCGAACTCGACAATTGTACTGGACAGAGCACTTTGTTTCCTATGTGAAGCAAAAGCTTCCATTACATGCTGTGCAGATAACCAAGCTCAGTTTGTTTTAACGTGGTACACAACATTCACTGTAATGTGTTTTTGATTCTAAAGTGCCAAACACCACCTCTTTTTCGAGGATGTCATGGGAATATTTGGCGAGAACTGTTTACAGCCCCTCATAATGGATGTCTGCCCAGCCAGCTTTGCTGGAGTGCCTTTATATATTTCTGTTCCTGATCACTGTGTGCTATCAAGTTGCTAAAGGCTATGCAACCAGTGCAAGGCATTATGTGATTCTATAGTCTGATACAACTTTAGGAGGCCGCAGAACCTGCACTTCAATGGCAGGTGAACACAAGCCTGCACCAATGGGCACACACTCTACACTGACGTCGTGCCGCTGGACGCACTAATACCCGCTCATTGGAGAGGGACTATTTCTTTAGACATGGAGGCAATCGGCTGCTGCGCTTTGGTCATCTGGGCGGGGCCTCTCCTGTCTTGCGAAGTTGTATCCGACGAGAGGATGCCGCTTTTCATACAACACAAACGGACAAAGTGTACAATTGTTTGGCCTATGAAATGGATACATCACAAGTGAGCTACGCATGGGCTTAAGCTGTGTGAAAATTAGTACATGCAAATATATGACATTGTTAAAGAATATGTGGTATCGAACATGCATGTAATGGCACGTTTAAATTGGAGAGTGTTGCATTCATGTGCACAGTCTATATGTCATAGCATTATTAAGGTCATGCCGTTTCCTGTCTTTTCATTGTGAAATACACACACCATTCATCTTGTGGCTAATCAACACCCACTGCATTCTTGCACATAGAAAGAACAAATAGCACAATGACATATATGCTGCATTAGTGTCTTTTTCATTTACACGGTCCAATAGTGGCACAGGTTGTCTTACGTGTTTGCCGATTTTGAAGAGACATCAAGTGCATGTTACAAGTGTCCCAATATGCCCAGCACAATGCTTACTGCAATAATTTTATTCATGCTCTTGAATAATAAACAAAATAATAAAGTGAAAGCTCCTTTATAAGGTGTGTTCTGGGGGTTCGACTGGAAAGCAGTGAGGGCACTGATCCTGCTGTTGCAGAGCTACTGTTGCCACACTCTGAAGAGCATGTGCCTGGCGCTCGCCTACTGCCACCAGGCGGTTGAATGCCTCCAGCAGCAGAATGTTTTGCTGCAAAAGAAGTGGATTGTTGCAATGAATCAATCGCATATAAACCATTATTTACAAATAAAAATGCTCATTGCACTATCGGTACTAACTGCCCTTAACTGTGGAAGCCTTTATTGTATGCATAAGAAAACAATTTGTCGGGATAACATTGCTTTATTTTTCATAACAGGTTTTTTTCAGAGCCAATTGTCATGCTTGTTAGTGTGCCAACAGCTGAGGTGTCCTCGCACCTTCACGAGTCCCTACTGTCAACACCACAAACCTATTTTTGTTCACTGCAAAACCAATGCCTCTCCCTACAATCCCGTCTTATGCGAGCTGATTGCATCCTATGCCTACAAACATATTTTTGTCCCATTACGCAATTTTCTACCATCCTCAGCTGCAGTTCTCTCTCCTTGACATCCATTCTGTCACGCTTATGTAATCACCTGTTATAAATTGGCAACAAGTGATTGAAGACGTGCATGGCCTGCCCACCGATTCCATTTTTTTTCTTAATCTCAACTAGCATATCAGTTGCCACGGTTTACTACGCCACTGTCTTCCTGCCTTAACGCTATCTCGAACAATTTTTGTTACTTCGCTTTCTGCACAGTCCTCGACTTCTCAAGTTTCTTTGTTAACCTCCAGGTATATGTCCCATATTGGATAACCGGCAGAATGCAACGATTCTAAACATTTTTCAAGGATATCGGTAACGTGGCGATCACGATTCGGAAATGCCTCCCATGTGCTGTTCAACCCATGAAATTTTTGTATAAGTTTCCTGCTTTATATCAGTACCTGCTATTGATATTTCACCTGGACAAAGATACTCTTTCATAGATTCTGCGGGTTGAATGTCACTGATGAATTTCTGTTATATCACTAAGTTAGTGAAGGTTACCTTTATATTTTCCATATTTTCGCGTGCCCACGTACATGTAAAAGCACGAGCACTCATTGGCTCTCAATGCCTTTTTTAAACTGCTGGACATTCAGTTCGTTACTACGAAAGGGACTTAATCCGTGCAATATTATTATGCTAAATATTAAACAGTAGAAATATACTTATCTGCAGTTTGTCGATGCTTCCTTCACTGTGTTGGTTGCGAGATCCATCGTCGGCACCACCTCCTTGTCGCATCGTAGCTATATCGACTGTCTTCCTTTTGCACACACTGTGCAATATTTGTGACGCTCGCAGTCACGCAGAGTGGAGGAACTCAGCGCACTCACATAAGCAGCACCGGATAAGTTGTTTGTTCAGGATTGTGCCGTGAACAGTAGGTGTGCGTTGCGATCTGTAAAATCGCCTAAGCTATTGGCAGTCTTTCGGGGAGCACGGAAAGATTGCTCACGGAGCAATAGAACTATCCAAGAAATAGTGGTCATTGTCGAGCCTGATCACTACGTCGCGTACTGCAAGCTCGTAGTACGAGTTTGTTTACACTGGGCATCGCCGATGCTTAGCCGCCATGCTCGCCCGATGAATGTATGTATGTGATGACGCCACCACAGCGTTCCCTCGTGGTATAATGCGAAGCGTAATAAATTACAAATTAGTCGAATATACATTCAGTGTACATCTTGTAAGCTTTAAAATGCTTTTAAACCACGTTAAACTAACTAATAATATTGTACTAAATGCATTTGTTTTATAACTCGCTTGCGCGTGTAATGCACTCGGTGGAACGACAAACAAGTGAAAGAAGGCGCGACCATGCACCGACGGTATGATCACGTGAGCCCCAGTTTGTCGACCGCCCAGAAGGCAACGCCCAAGGAATGATAGCCAGCCAGAGTGAATCTAGATCAACCAATGAAACTGGAGGCTTGTCGAAAGATAATCTGTGTCTCGGTACCATTCGTGCTTTCATCTTAGGGTGTCGCCAGAGCTCGTGAAGATCCCGAGTTTCGCCAAACTCGGCGCATCCTGCATAGCACCCCAGGCTCGAACTTGAAGTCACAGCGTGAGCCGGGCCCGCTCATTAAAGGGCCTAAGCTGTGACTTCGAGCATGCGTGAACATTACTCATAGCTTGGTCCATGGAATTCTGTTCCAAGCGGAAGTGACACGTGCAAAGAGCTGGCTCTTATTGCACCTTAGTAAACAAAATAGAAAAGGAGATGAAGTTCAATTTTCCTGCCGAAAGACGAGCATTGTTTCCACATGAGGAAAAATACATTACGCAATAAACCGCCCTTCACACCTTACCGCGTTTGCGATTGCACTATTACAACTCTCGGCCAGTGCTGGGCAGTATCGAATACCCATGATACTGTCTTAGAAACTCTTTTGGTATTTTCTACCTGTATCATGATACGCCTGACACGTCTACATACTGTGCTGCCTACGCCAATGCGTGCGACATCTTTCGCGCAAATTGCGATGCCACTCTAGTAGCGTTATCTAAGTTTCTCTTGCGTAGTGTTTTGTTACAAAGTCTGAAAAATGTAAGAATTGGGTTTCCTTGCGTCTAGTGGCTTTCACACATCAGTGATCTGAAGGATCTCGTGGATTTACCTAATAAAAATGTTTATTCTCTCTCTCTCTCTCTCGTGGATGTAAGTTTGACAGTTGCGAACCACAGCGTGGATGGCACTGCTTCCAGGAAACTTCGACATAAGACGGCTATTTTGTGTGCGTGATTGTTGCCTGCAAGCACCGAAAGCAATTGTTTGGACAAGGTTAGATACGTAAATGGTAATATACCTTTACGGACGAGGGGAAAACCCACAGTGGTATTTGCGCCATCGTGCAGAAGCTTCTTATCTGCGTTCTTGCAATTTAGATGGCGACCCACTTCCACATCGGCAAGCGGAGCAGCGACTCCAATCAGTTACAAAAGCGATAAGCTAAAAACCGCTGACAGCGTAGCCTACAGAGAGCTTTCAGGTTAAGAAGCTAGAGCAAGCCCACTAAATTGCTTGGGAATGAAAATATTATACTTTGAGCAACAAATACGAAGTTTTTGATACTGGCAGTCAATTCATTCAAATGAAACAAGGTTGCTCAGAGTTAAGAAATTTCCAAGCAAACATTTTTGTGCATACGCGCTTGCTGCTACAATATATAGATCTATAATGACAAATTTGCGAATGTATCGAAGTATCTTACGTTAGAAATGCAAAGTATAGTATCGAATACGTCAATCGCGATAGTAGCTTGTATCTGTATCTAAAATAATTGCTGGCCGAGTATCTTGCATCGAATCATGACACAAATTCAAGGTATCTTTGCCCAGCCCTGCTCCCGATACTATCATGCTATTTTACCGCTAACGTAAGGCGTGTCTTTTTCTACTTGTGCGTTTGTCTAATGCTGTATGCTCTCCAATTCACCTGTTTCTGTGTATATTTAGGAAGAGGAAGGTCGATTCGTCAATGTATTTACAACTATTTACGTGGAGAAAAGATAGTGGTAATCACACAGGCTGGTACAAAGGGCACAGCTCCACGAGGCAGTCTACCACTTCCTCTTCGTCTTCCTCTGGCGCGCCCTGTCCTGTCCAAATGCACCGGACCATAACCCCCGGAGCTGGAGCGCCATCCCGGCGCTTTTTACAATAATAGCAAACTATATGAACAGTGTGGCTTTAGGTGGGCTAAGTGGACGACGTGAGTACGTAGCTGGGATGGCAACTGCGTGTCTTCAACAGGGGCAATTTACACCGACATAGTGACTTGGAGCCCACAGCAGAACGAGATTTCCGGGAGCGAAGTGAATGTCCCGGTGACGACTGTCGCAGCGAGACTTTTGTGACGCCTGAGCCACTGTAAGTTGATCACAGGCAATCTGGCCAGCCATAGGAGCCCGCTCAACGGCGTCACGGGCATATTCCGTGGTATGTCTCGACACCGAAGTTGTCAAAAGGCCGAGTAGGATGGAGACCAAATAAGAGGTCGAAAGGCGCCAAACCCTTGGTATCATGGCATGACGAACTGAACGCAAATCTCACGTTGGGCAGAGGGCAAAGTCCCTCCTTAGAGCCCTTGAAACACAAGAGCCTTTGGCATGTGCTACGCAAAACAGTTATCGCAGTGGCATCCTCCAGCACGAGGATGCTCTACGAGTTTAATGGACTTGTAACATGTAAGATAACATGCTTTAAGAAACCGAGGACTGCTTTGGTGATAAATAGCGGTTCTTGGCAAATATACATTGCCGGGTGAAGAAGGATGTAATAACGGTATGCCAGAGGAAAATATTTCTTTCTCTCAACTTCGGCCTCTCGACACTCCACGAGGACATGAAGCACAGTCAACCTCTCACCACATCTACCCCAGATTGGAGGTTCATTTCCAGTATGTATAAAATTATGGGTGCCAAATGTGTCTGTTATTGTGAGACGACAGAATGGGACATCTTTTCACTGTGATTTTGTTGCGGATGGCCAAAAACCAAACCTAATTTTCTCCTTTTCTTTGCGAGAACCAACGTAGCTGTATATATTCACATGTCTCGTGTACGCCTCGATTGTGCAATGCCTCCATGACTGTTGCTAGCTCTACTCTATCAAATGCATTTTCAAAGTATATGAAGGCCATATAATTTGATTTTGAGGCCATAGATTTTGATTCTACTCCGTAGATTTCTCAATTAGCTGATTGAGGGCATGGATGTGATCCATTGTAGACTATACGTTCTTGCACGGTTGAAATCCGGGCCAGTTGGTACATAGTTGAAGAAAAAAAATAGTCAAAAAACACAAAGGACAAGAACAGAGGTTCACACCACAACGACTAGTCATTGTGGTGCAAATGGTTATAATGGAAATATTCTTAGTGAACATTAGTGCGTAAGGCATTATTTGGTGAGCTCCCGAGTCCTGTCACGCGGAAAATGCATTCCCTTGTACCCGAACAAAAATGCGTAATTTGCAAAGCTAAGACGGTGAATATTTTATTACAGTGTAAATGTGTGTAATCTGAAGTTTTTAGACGATAAGCAACAGCTAAAGCAAAAAAAATAAAATGTGTCGAGAATACCCATAAAAATACATAGGCATTCTAAGAAAATGCATGGGGAAGCTTGTAGAAGTTGGGTCAACTTGAAATTTCAGGGTGGGCAATAGGGAAATTTCAGGATAGCCCAACCTAAATTTCGGGCTGGGCCAACACAAATTTGGGGCTGGGCGAACTGAAATTTGGGTGTGAGACAACTTTAATTTTGGATGTCAACTTAACTTTAGGGATGGGCCAAGTTGAAATTTAGGGATGGGCCAGCCTAAATTGAGGGTGTGGGCCAATTGGAAATTAGAGGGTGGCCTAACTTAAATTTCGCAATGCGCCAACCTAAATATGAGGGTGTGCCAACTTGGAATTCGCATGTTGGCGAAGTGAAATTTAGGGGTGGGTCAACGAGGTATTTGGGGCTGGGCGATGGCCCAACTGAAATTTGGGATTGCGCGAACCTATATGTAAGGATGGGCCAATGTCAATTTGGGGGTGCATCTACTTGAAATTTGGCATTGGAACAACCCAAATCTGTGGATGGAAAACTTGGAATTGTAGTGAGGGTTAATTTGAAATTTTGGGGTGGATGAATTTGACATTGAACGCTGCTGAGCGTATATTGATTTATGAACACCTCGTGGGCAAGCGAGCACATTGAGACACTTGGCGCGTTTTCATTGGGATTTACCAAGAAAATGCACAGCCTCCTAGTAGTTATTGTAGCTGATATTAACATTGACATTTATAGCACAATTCACAGAGATTACCAGTATCTTCTGGAGACTTACAGCTTCAGAATTTCTTTTCCGAGCCTATACAAGTTACTAGCTCATCGGCTACACTTCTTGATCATTCGCTTAGTAACATCACTGAAGGGATTCAGGCTGGCGTACAGACGCAGCAGATCTCTGACCATTTCTTGATTTTCTTTTTCATTGATGTCAATTGCAGTGTCATTCGTCCTACTGTCAAAATCGCAATTAATAGTGACTGCGATACGCTGCGCAACAACATTCTATGAACAAATTTTGATGCTCTATTAACGGCAATATCGAAACAGAGTTTTGTAAACTGATTTCATTGCTCAAAAATGCAACGAGATTAACACTAAAACATATGTCCTCGGTTGTACGACAGGTCTGTTTGCCCTTGGATGACGAAACCAATATTAAAAAAAAAATAAACAATATTTCTATCGAAAATTGAGGCAAAATAAAAAAAAACAAATTCTTGTTAGTGAAAAAATTGCGTAACCAATCAGTTTCAGTGATGAGAGCCCGAAAAAAATTTACTCGCGTAAAATTGAACAGCGAGCTATACAAAAAAGACGCAGAATGCTGTGAATGAATTGGTAGATCTCGTAAATAAAATGTCCTCCCGAAAAATATTAATGAAGACTAGTAGCGTAGCGTAGCATAGCAGCGTTGTAGCGTAGGACCATCCTTAGCAGCCCAGCTTCCAGATACGGACAGTAGACCTTGTTTATCTGTCTCAGTTGTCAATATGTTTGTATTGTACGGCATTGGAATTAGTTCGCTACACTCCCTGGTTTCCAGTGTGCAGTTAATAAATCTCCTGGACTTGAGGGAATTACAATGAGAATGATCAAGAAGAATCTTCATGTATTGGGGCCAATTTTATGCACCTGTAACCATTCCTTAATTCTTCATTATATCCGGCTGAGTTGAAAACAGTCAAACTAGTTCATATGTTTAAACACTCATATCCTTCGGATCCATTGAACTACCTACCTGTCTCGATACTAAGTGCAATTGTTATAATTTTCAGAAAATAATTACTAAAAGTTATCGAAGTTTTCTTGAAAGACATGACTTGTTACGTCTCCAACAATATGGATTTCAACAAAATATTCCACATCCCAGGCAACTTTATCCCTTTCCCTGGTAATTAACCATGCATTGGAGAAGACTAACCTTCTAGCTGTAATTTTCTTAGACCTAAGAAAGGCATTCGATACGTTGGATTGTCCAATACTAATGAGCAAATTAAAGACCTATGGCATTCGTGGTAAGGCTTTTGAGCTATGTTCAATGTACATGGAGGCACGCGAACGAGCAGTGTTGATGGATTGGTTCAAGTATTCGAAGAAGACATTAGACAAAAACTTACATAATGCAGAAGTCATGTATGCCGACGATACATGCATTGTACTAACAGCCCAAAATCTTACAGAATTGGAGCCAGAGGCTAACGCTGAGCTCGACAGAATTCTCAGATGGTTTTTCGCTAACAAGTTTCGCTAACAAACAAAGCATGTTGTTTTCCATTCCCCACAAAAAAAAGACATCTGTACCGCCAAAGCACAATTATCGAATAATAATGACTTCATAGAACAAAATAATTCATAGAGATACCTTGGAGTAGTTTTTGTAAGGATGTAAACATTACGTTATATTTGATTCTGGCTGCAAGTCGAATCTCGTCAGAACAACGTGCATGGCACTTGGGTGGGAGATGGGATGGGAACACGTGTTAAGGGTTAAGTGTCGCGCAAACGACAAACATGTCTGGTGGGCCGGCGTTACGAGAATATGCACTGGCACGAACGCAGCAATGCTGTTTGCTCCAAAATAACATCTGTATGCTATGCCTTTGTATGAACACAGAACTCGTTTGAAAACAATATGTCGCACACTGTGTATCCTGCCTTAATTCACAGTCAATTATTGTACTGTATTGAAACTTGTGGACGCACTTAAGAAACGTATATTGATCCCACAAGAACATTATAAAAAACGCGCAGTTAGAATAATCACACCGTCTACTTCCACCACTGCAAGCAAACCTCTTGTTCGCTCAGCTTAGAATTTTACCGTCTCACCAGCTACGCGACTTACGGATTGCCGAGGGTGTCGCAGATGTCAATTTGTGTATAACGCAAATGGATGTTATCCTTTGTTCTATCGTTATGAATCCAGACGGCTTTTTTTGCACTTCCTACTCAGTTCATTTCCTTGCACACTGCATTTCCCAGCATTTCATGGTTTCGCACCTGCCGGAAATTTTACGGTAACATCAAGGTTTTTGTATGCCTTGTTTCTAAAAAATATTTCTGCTATACCTGTTATTCCCTTTGCTGTTGCAGTTCCGTTTAGTTTCGGCTTGATGCCTTGATAATCATATCAATTATTTTCTTTAGTTTCACTCATTGTCACATATTTATTCTTCTTTATTTTGCCTGTGTTTATTTAGGAATGCTAAGGTGAATAAAACATTATCAATCAATTACGCTGGAACCCTCGGCGAGTCATGTACAAAAGCTGACGAGCTTGACCCGCTCATGAGATCTTCGACGATCGCCGACTGCGGTCACCGCTATCGTAGTGGTTCAATGTTGCTCCTTCTTCATGGGCACAGGTTCGCCCAATAAACAGTCACTTTCAGGATTCACAGTTTTCCGTAGTGGGTTCTTCACCGTCAACGCAACGTGACACTGCATCTCGATGCATGCCTTCACGCTGGTGTGTTTTGTTCTTTTACTTATGCTTTTGGTAGTGTGATTAGTTCATTGCCCACTGCAAATCATGAAGCGTATGGAAATTTCGCTCTCATGACATCAAGCAGAGTTGCACTCTCCATTTTCCTCACAGAAGCTCCCATTCCCAGAGTTTGTGAGTAGATAGATAGCTTTGAGGAAAATGTGCCACTAATTTGTATGCGGGCTTTTTCACCTGGCCTTCCAAGGATATGGAGATGATGCGAATGCCACAGATTTGCCTAAACTGCGTGCTTTTGCCTTCTACTTGCGTCACAGATTGTTATTGTAACCTTTACGAATATGCTTTCTTTAAGTATTTCAACATTGTGGTACCGCCAAATTAACGTCGTCCTAGTCCGCTATAGTTTGACCTATTCTGTCCTCTGAATCGGGTGTTAAGCGCGACACCTCGCACAGATCAGCAAGCGTGAATGTTACGCGATAGCCAGAGTTTAGCATGTCGCCCTTTAAACTGCGACATGGGTTTGAATCCTCTTGCTGGCGAAAATTTTAGGCTCTCCGTACATTTTGCTGATGTTCGTATGTAGCACCTACTGTGTTAAGATAATCATCACATCTTGCACTCTTCTGAGAGCATTTGTATTTGTGCAAAATAATGACCATGAAGCGGCTATGTTCTTTAATATTGGTTTATTCACAAGAGGTAGACTTTTCACAATCCTGCTTGCGTTAGCACTCAAGTGCTATAGTGCAGCGTAAGCAATCGGTTTGCACAGCAGCCGGTACCAGCGGCGACATAGAGGTATTATGTCGCGGTTCATTGTTTAATTACGCACAACAAAGATGCGCTAACTTGCACGCTTCGTGACTGAAAATAGCGTGATACAAAGGCGGTTTCCTGGTGCTTGCATTATCTGGAACGCTATCAATGGATTAATGGTTGTGCGTAGCAATCTTCTTTGTCCTGTATGAAGGGGAACATTGAGGAGTTAGCCAGGAGGCTACCAGGGAAAAGGAAGCAAAGCTTCAGGAAGACCATCGAGGTCGTGTTACATCGGACTATTTACCTTTTATGCAACGTTCCGCGGCACTGCGTACTGGATTGCTTTATTTATTTTGAAACTCGGCAATATCCCTAGCCGAAAAAGCTCTTCAGCAATGGTACATGAAACAATGTAAATTAATCAACATGGAACATATTGTTGCCATTAAGAAGAAGCGATTTGGCAAAGCCTGCCGCATGATCAACTGTTGCAATGTGGACAGGTATCGTTCCATTTTTGGTAGCTTCTGTGCATCAGCAGCTGCTTCTCTGTATACGCATCCGCTTGGCCATGCGTCGTGGCTGCCGCAGTAGCGATATGCGAATGTCGTTGCTCTATAACGTTCTTACAGTGATACAGAAGCAGCAATGTCATTCGCTTTTATTGTTCTTTGAGCAATTAAGTGTTCGCTTTCTTCAGGGTTTGATACGAAGCACCTCTTTCAGAAGCAGACACAACCAATTATGCAGCGATTGCCATCGTGTTAAGATGTCCAAGTGTGCTTTGTCGCCTTCTGCCTGCGCTGAACGTGTTAATTCTTGGCAGGGTGTGACACCTATTTTACCTTGCAATCATGGATATAATTTTCTTTGTTTACCTGTAGTCGCACATGGAACCAGAAGCTTTTCGCCAGTTGTATTTGTGGTTGCAGAATGCTGTATTGGATTATAAGATTCTTTGTTGTTCCTTTCACTAATTATGGGCATTTGGCCCTCGCACTCCAGAGACCCTTTGTTGAATGCCCTTGACTTAAAACCAAACACAGGTTGTGCCTCGACGTCATCTTAGGTGCAGTACATGAGACACTTTACACTTGGGCACCTTCATAAAGCGGCAGCCCCAAGCAGGAATCAATGACAATACCTCGTGTTCAGCTGCACGACGCGTTAGACACCCCTAGAAAAAAGTTATACATAATATTCCCTCCCCCCTAAGTATATCACTGACACGAAAAGCTTGATAGAAATAGGACTGAATTTTTATAACAACTTTTCCGAGGGGCTGAGCTGCCACAGAGGACGCGTAAACAAGCAATCACTTCACAGCAAGATGGAGGCTTGAAGTGATTAACAGTTTACGAACAAAGAATGTCAAGGGTACCTCTCTTCCTCAGGGCTGCATATGCTTTTGCGTTCTCTAATATACGTCCCTTTCTCCAAAAGTTGACTCCAGCAGCATTCCTTGTTCGATCCCTGTAAATAATTATTGCAGACCACATGTATGCATTTTCAGTTTTACACGCACCGAGTGCAGTTACTGCATGAACAAGTGCAAGCTCCTATTTTGCAGTACTGCGCTACAAACACGCAGCTTTGGTGTATTGCAGTGACAGGGAAGATTTCCGTCGCATTCTTATAGCATAGAAGAAATGCGCAATTCCGGTATCTTCTTTGCTATTTGACTGTTTTTATCGGGCTGCGATCGAGCCTTTCCAGTCGGCCAGCTGAGGATGAGCCTACACAGCGCCGTTGATGGCGCCTCGCAGGCCAAGAACTCAACGTAGGCCAGAAGAAAGCACCAAACGAGCGTCGCGAACCACAACGTGATCTGCAAAGAAAAAAAGAAAAAAAGGCCCGTTTAGCGCGAGGTATAGATACACGACAATATATTAAAGCATGTCTGCCAAAAAAAAAAGAAAAACTGTCCTAAATATATTAACGAAAAACGAAACACGTAATCGCTTGCGAGTGATATCATCAAAACCGAAAATGCGTGGAAATAGTGAAAACACGAGGATATTCGTAACAGTACAGTACTAATCACATGTTTATTAGGAGAATAATGATTATTTATGTAAATGCTCATTGTGGTTGCAATGCAAGTTTTCTACTTCACACATTAGGGTTTTTCTTCCTCCGAAGTAAAGGTCAGAATACCACATGCAGCATCGTTGTTACTTTTTGAGAATTTGGTGATCTAAAGAGTACCACACGTTGAACTTATTCGAGCATATCGTCACGTACTAGTGATGGTGAAGAAAGGAAAACTGCCAATGACGAAAGTAGCGTTTTATTGGGCGAACTTGCACCCACAAAAGCAGGTTACACTCAAAGCGCAGTAAGAGCGGCGAACACGGTCGGCGGTCGTCGAAAGCTGATCTGCTGGTCAAGCGCGTCGTCTTTTATACACTAATCATCGTAGATTCCAAGGCAATTGGTTGTGCCTGCGTGACGACGACGAAGTGTTTTTGACACAGAGCTGTTCTTCCTTGCCCCAGTTTATTTATGTGAAAATCTAATTTCATCCGCTGGTCCTCGCTCCCTGCTCGGTCGTGATGGAAGTGGACGACCCCGCACGTCTGCCGGCGACGGCGGCGTCAGCGGCGGCCGCCTCCAGGAAGCGGAACGGTCAGCAGAGCGACAGCGACAGCGAGGACACCCATGTCTACTCTCTCAGCAGTGAGGACACTTCCGATGACGACTTCCAGCTGGTGCAGAGCCGCAGAGCGAAGAGAAGAAACACCAGGACGTCCTGATCGTCAAGCACGCAAACAGTAAGACACACACAGAGGCCGGACGCCAATACCATCATCTTTGTGCCCTTGCTTCCCACCGTCAACATGAAGCTACTCAACAGGCAATCTGTGTCGATGTCACTGGAAGCCCTGGTGCCAAATGAAATATTGGACATTCGAGTCAACACTCGGAAAAATCTACTGGCGGTTGATGTCCAACATGCGGCTGCTCTGAACACTCTACGCAGCGTAACGGACATCGATGGAATTCAGGTGCGCTCTTACATCCCTCTGGGATCTGACGTAGTCAGTGGCGTTATCTACGACGTAGACGTCGCCATCCTTAATAACGACTTGCCGATTCCTATCAAGCCAGCCAATAATGAGGTCATTGTTGATGTTAAGCGGCTAGGCAGTTCACGCTGTGTGAAGATTGCATTCAAGGGTAAATATATACCCTCGCATGTTAAGGTGGGACACTTCAGACATGCAGTGTGGCCTTTCATTGTGAAACCTCTTCAGTGCCGCAAATGCATGCGACTGGGACAAGTGAGCAGCGTCTGCGAAAATCAGGCAGCATGCCCCCGTTGCGCCGAGCCCCACGCTGCAGATAAATGTGGCGCGACTGTGATGAAGTGTTCAAACTGCGGAGGGTCACACGATGCTTCCTCGAGGAAATGCCCGCATATTAGGAAGGAAATGGCTATCTTGAAAGAGATGGCGAGAGATCATTCATCTCATCGCGAAGCCGCCGAAAAAGTCAGGAATTGACGTTCCCGTCGCCGGCGCCCCTCAAGGAAGGCTGTTGTCTCTGCGACGCGCATGCCACTTCCTACAACACCTCCTCCTCCTCTGCCACCCGAGCCAGACACTGTCGAAAGGACCGCGAAGAACAAGGCAACTGAGAAGACCACACCTGCAGAATCTTGGCCGGCTCTACCGAAACGACAGCATCCACCGACAGAATCACAGCAAAATTTTGCTGGACAACCCCCGAAGTCTACTGTCAGTGATCTGTGCGACCAAGACAAGCAGGTGGCTGATATGCTGCAATCGCTAATTAATACAATGCGCATCATACTGAACAAGCTGCAAACCCCAGCAGCTCGAAGTGCTCTGCAAATACTGGATGTACTAAATCCAGTGCTTGCTAGCATCGTTTAGGCATCATGGCTCGACCAATAGTCCCCTTCCGCACTGAAGTTAAAGGTGCGTCGTTCTTTCAGTGGAATGCTAGGGGTCTAAGGACCCGCATAGCAGACTTTCGCCAATTCATTTTTACAAATCGCTTTCCCATACTGGTCATTTGGGAACCAAACACGTCAACTCCACTCAGACTGTCCGGTTACGAATCTTTCGTCTCGTCCACATGCGGTGCGAGCACGAAAGTAATCATCTACATCCGCACGGACTTTAAATACGTCGCTAACGCAGTAGAGCCTCACGACGACAACCAATATGTCTGCCTCAATATCCAAAAGAAAGATGTGTCATTCACACTAATTGGAGCCTACATATCCCCAGCGGGTCACTTTGACGGCGAACGACTCAAGAAAATATTACTGATGAACAATGGCCCCTGGGTTATCACAGGTAACTTCAACGCGCATCACCAGCTATGGGGAAGCAGTAAAATTGATTCCAAAGGCAGGAGTCTCGCCTCCTTTGCTGCCGACCACGATTTGTGCTGTGTGAATGACGGCAGCCCTACGTTTTTGCGAGGCACCACATATAGTAGCTGCTTGGACTTAACTTTGGTGTCACGGCGCTTTGCCTCGAGCGTCCACTGGTTTACGGACATCGAAACACATGGAAGTGACCATATTCCAACACACATAAAGATTAGAGGAGTTGAGCAATGCCCCTCTACTGTCTTGCGTACAGTTGATTGGACAAAGTTTAAGAAGGATATGGATGACGCATGTCGAGAAGGCCTTTCACAAACCATCGAAGATGCAATCGCAGAGACATTGAAAACATCCATCCGCTCGCTCACAAGGTCAGCAAGGCGAACAGACTTAGATATGGAACTGGAGAGGCTTCGTGCGGAACGCCGACGGGCGGAGAGGAGGTATCGGCGCACGAAGTCCGTCTTGGATCTGAGGGCTTCACGACGCATACAGAAGAAAGTACAGCGTCGTATAGATAAACTGGATGACAAGCGATGGAAAACTTTCTGTCAGTCGCTTGATCCCAGAAAATCGCTCTCGCACATATGGAGAACTGTAAGGGGACTTCGCTCATCTCCGCACCAAAGGAAGCGCTTTGCTGCTCTGGCCCTATACCAACTCCGCTCGGAACTTCAAGTGGCTGAAGAGTTCTGCGCAGGGGTTGCTGGGTCCGCGGCCACCATTACTGACGCAGCATTGAATGACATCCCTGATGCACGTGTACCAGAAATGGACGTGCTCTTTTCACTCGAAGAGCTCGATGTTGCGTTGGCGACCTGCAGGCGTTCGTCGTCACCAGGACCTGATGGCATCACGTATGCTGCCCTATGCCACCTTGGACATGACGCACGTGATGAGCTGCTCAGCTACTACAATGAGTCTTGGCAGAATGGCGCCGTTCCTAGACAATGGAAATCGAGCCGCTTCATCCCCATTCTGAAACCTGGAAAGTCTCCGCTTGGGCTCTCATCATACCGTCCGATTGCGCTTTCGAGCTGCGTCGGTAAATTGATGGAAAGAATGATTCTTGCTCGCTTGGAATGCTACCTAGAGCGATTCAACATCTATCCGGACGCCATGACGGGCTTTCGTCGAGGTCGCTCGTCCATCGACAACGTCATTGACCTCGTAACCAAAAAAGCCTCAAGCGCCTATCAGTGGCACTTTTTCTAGATATTAAAGGAGCATACGACAACGTCGCCCATGAGGCCATACTGAACTCGCTTGAGGCTGTTGGAGTTGGTGGCCGGATGTATCAACGGATTCGGGACTATTTAACCGAGAGGTGCTTTTTCTTACAGACTGAAGACGGCCCAACTTCGGAACATTACATCTGCCGTGGTGTGCCGCAGGGTGGAGTGTTGAGCCCCATTCTGTTCAACCTCGTCTTGGTAGGACTAGGGGAGTACCTACCGCGGTCAGTTCACGTCTCAATATACGCCGACGACATTTGCACCTGGGCTTCAGCGGTGACTCGACCTCAGGTACGAGCCAGGCTTCAGCGGGCGGCAACCATGACGGCATCTTATCTACGAGAACAAGGCCTCATCGTGTCTACTGAAAAGTGCGCATTGGTTGGCTTTACGCGCAAACAAATGTCATCGTATCCTGTTTCAATCAATGGTCAAGCGGTATCCTATTATCACGTGGTAGTGACGGTGAAGAAAGAACACAGTAACAGTACTGTGAAATACAAAACTAGCTTTTATTGGGCGAACCTGTGCCCACAAAACAGGCTACACTTATAGCACAACGAAAGCGGCGAACACAGTCGGCGATCGTCGAAAATCTGATCAGCGGGTCAAGCGCGTCGGCTTTTATACAGCAATCGTCGAATGTTCCAGATTAAACGTTGGGACCCGCATGCCTTCTAAAATGTTCTACACCATTCGTGTCAAGCGATGAAATCAGATAACACAACGTTCGGCGACAACAGACAGCGGATAGAAGCATCGATAACTTTCCAGAAACTTCGGACACATGCAGGCGCGTCCCGCGCTGTGCGATAACATTTGTTAGGCGACAATACTTGTCGCCCGATAAGACAAGTACACGTGTCACTATTCTAAGACACATCGCTTTCTGGGTTTAATCATTGACCGCAGCCTCTCGTGGAGCCCTCACTGCGTCTATCTAAAGAAGAAATTGGCTGCCATTGCTCACGTCTTTAAATTTCTCTGCGGCAAAAACTGGGGTACACCAGTCCGTTCTATGGTGCAGCTCTACAGGGTACTGTTTCTCGGACTCCTGCGCTACAGTCTACCAGTGTTGTCAAATGCATTCAAGACGAACTTTCGCGCCTTGGAGAGCATCCAAGGTCAAGCCCTACGCACGTGTTTAGGGCTGCCTCGGTGCACGTCAACGACAGCAACAATTGCCATCGCTGGGGACCATATGATCCAGACACACGTAGTTGTCGACTCTCTCAGAGCGCACATTCGCCATCTGTCAAGGATCCCCGACCATCATTTGACCTCCCTACCACCCGAAAGACCTCAAGCGACCTTTTCGCGAGTGATTAGCGCTCATCAAGAGTGCATACCGTCATCTTTTACACCAGCGACAAAGCCTTCATCTCCCCTGTGGTGCCTACGACAGCCTCAAGTGAATTTTGATATTCCTGGAATTACAAAAAAGTCCAATCATCTATCGCCGGCTCTGCAGCAACTTACGCTCCTATTACTACACCAGACGTATCATGACCGCATACGTATATATACCGATGGTTCGACCTCACGTGCCAGCTCAACTGCCGCATTTGTCGTTCCAGCCAAGAAGGTTACAGTTAAATTCAAATTGTCGCACACGACTACATCGACATCGGCAGAACTTGCAGCTCTCCATGCCGCTATGATTTACGTCACCGAAGAGCCCACAGAGAAATGGGTCGTATTTTGTGACTCTAAGGCAGCCCTTCACAGCATCAAGTCTGCATTACGTCACAGAATATACGAGCAGATGATATCTGACATCAGGGAAGTACACCACCATGCTCTGGAAAGAGGGCACACCATTACATTTCAATGGATTCCTGCTCACTGTGGCATTGTCGGCAACAACCTAGCAGACAAGGCTGCCCGGTCTGCCCACGCAGATACCCAGACGCGTTCAGTACCTTTGGTGATGTCTGACGCTGCCATGGAACTTCGCCTACATGCACGCAAAAAGTCGCAAGATCTCTGGAGTTCAGGTGCCTTCAACTGCCGATTATATACACTGGACCCCACGCTACGGCTACAAGTGCCATCTAGCCTTTCCCGTGGTGAAGCAACCTTGCTGTACCGCTTGTGGCTGGGAGTAGCATTCACAAACACATATTCCTTTCGTTTGGGAATGGCCGAGAGCCCGATGTGTGATTCCTGTGGGTGCGAGGAGACCATCGAGCACCTATTGTGTACCTGCCCCCGCTGCGATGTACAACGCCTCTCTCTGCAGGAAACTTTGCACCGACTAGACTTACGACCTTTCACCGAGTCAAAGATACTCTGACCATGGCGACACCCGTCACTGGCACGAAAACCCAATCGTGCATTACTGCGATACTTGAGGTACACCGGTTTAAGAGACCGCTTATAGTGTCCCTGTGCCTAGTGTCCTGCCCACAAGTACTCTGTGCTTACTCTCTCCCTTTCTTCTCCTTTCTATTCCCCTTTCCCCCACTCCCAGTGTAGGGTAGCAAACCGGATACTCTTCTGGTTGACCTCCCTGCCTTTCCTGTCCTTGCTTTCTCTCCTCCTCCTCCACAACATTCTCGTCGCGCCTACATGAAATAAGATTCCACAAGGTTCGGTGGCAACAGACGGTGGATAGAACCATCGATAACATTCGAGAAATTTCGAATACATGAAGCTGCATCCTGCGCTGCGTGAAAATATTTGCGAGATGGTGAAAAGCGGTCACCCGAAAAATATAAAGTACATGGGTCAGTATCTAGATGACCAAACGCTTTGACAAAAGGATGTTCATTAAAACAGTATACAATATACGAAAATTCCCCTTAAATGTGCGCTGAGGAAGCTTCCCTACTCAAATCTTTGGTATGCAGCTCAGTAATTCCGTGCAGTTTTTGCGTGCTTTATATTTACTTTATACGTAATTTATTTAGATTCCCTTTAATGTTTACCTAGCTTTCGTCAGAATCGTACTGAAATCATCATAAATTCTTAGAATGCATGCGGAATTTTCCATTATATGGGACTTTCGCAACTATAGCGCACACATCAAAGTGCGCATGGCATGGCACTCTTTGGGCATACCTGGCCCTTGCACCAATAAACATCACACATTCATACGTGCGATTGCTTATCACGCTTCATCCAATCTCTTATTAGTGTCAACAAATTAATTTAGACCACTGGCACCGGTTTTGCCAATTCAAAGCTAGCTACCAAAACACCACAATTCATTCCATTTTCCCCGGCCAGAGCTACACTCACCCACGTATTATAGAATGTGCCTCCACTATTTCCTTCAACTCGAGTTAGTGGAGGCCAGTGCAACCCATCGAAAAACACAGTCACTGTTATCTTTTTACGCTCCAAGGTAGTTCATGTGAAACGTAGTATTCTTCAAACGCGCGGGCGGACTCTCGATGTTAGTAGCTAAAGGTTTTGAAATTCCAGCGGTCTTTTTAAACTATCGTTTTGGAAAGTGCTACCCATTGAGTTCCGCTGTAGCATTGCGGTGAAGTTTGATGGGGGGCTGCAGGGTCGATGTCAAAAAGTTCCATGTGTGTGTGTGCGTGTGCCTGTGCGCGCAAACACCTCTCCTAGAAGATTTTGATTTACGCGTTCCACCATTTGCACCTACTGCAAGAAACTTGACTGAATGGTCGAAGCACTAAACTTTCTCAGTAGTAAATGTGACAGCGTAACATCGCTTGCAGTAATGTTGCTGTGTTTAAAGCGTTGCTAAAGGTCCATCGTTTAGCCATGCGAAGCTATGAATCCCAACAACTCTGGGCTGCGAAAAAAACTACACGACCGGAACTCTTGCCGAGGCACCGCCTACACCACCCCACCACAAAGAGTGGCTCGTGGAACGCAATGTAATTTCTCAAAGATGCATAACATGACGGGAATGCCGCAGCGCACTTTACCCCAAGCCGAACCACTAGGCATATATTTCAGCAGCGCGAGTGCATTGGCACTGACTGCGAGGTTTACCATGTTGTAGCCTGCAGCATGTACCGGCCGCAAAACCTGCCGCACGATAACACAGCGACGTTAACAATGTACTTATCGACATTAATTTCAATGGCACAACCTAAACGTAGTAATAAGCATTTAAAAAAAATATTAGGACAGAACCGTTGGCCTCAGTCGATCCTGTAAATGTTCATCGTAAGTACACAGCATACGATACCTGAGAATTTGTATCACCATTTTCTTATCTTCGATCAACAAAAGGTAAAGAGTGAGCTGTACAAGCTAGTAAACTTACCACGTTGAAATGAGACCAGAATATGCGCTCTCTGGATGCGTGAAGCATGAGTTGGACAAACGGGAAGTGGATGAGGTAGACGCCGAATGTCAGCTTGCTCAGAGGTACAAAGGCACCCCAAGATAGGAACCTGCTCACAAACCCTGCGAGAGGATCGATTCCAGCACACGCTATAACCATTGAAAATAAAACGAACCATTTAATTATTCATTTGTATGGCACTGTTAGGATTGGCGTTTTTTTTAATAAGGAATATAATAAGCGACACGTGGCACCAGTTCGGCCCCCTCATGTGGTGACATTGCTGTATAATAGCTGTTGCTAGGGCGACATATGAGGGCGCATCATGGTGACGTATGTTATTTTTCACTCAGGAAGGCATTATCCAATCGCCGTCTTATCAAAGCATGTATACTTATAAAGGCTGGCCCACATCGTATGTGTTACAATCGAGGCTGGCTGCCCATGCAATGCAAGCATGCATCGTGCCGACGCGGCGCGGTATACAATGGAGAAGAGTATGGCTGCAGAATAAAGCATTCAATAAAAATTAGGATGGGAACAAAATAACGATTTGGCGCGAAGTTTAAACTCATAATTTTAGATTGTGGAGCATGACACAAAGAAATTTATTGCCTTCACGAAATGATGGGCCGTGAATTACTTCGTAATGCAGGCAACGTCGTCTCGGTGTTCTGTAGTATTAAGTTATAAACTGTATAATATACGGTTCTTACATATGACATTTTTCTGTGTCATATTGTTTTCAACTTCAGTTTGTCTTTTAGGCTGGTTTCTATTCCCCCTTCAGAGGCCCCAATTTTTTCAACGGGTGTCATGAGTCAGAGGCTGCATGCAGTACAACCTATGAGGTTTGCGCGAAAGAATATTTTTTTTTCCTGTGGATTGGCGCTTCTGATACAGAGGGCGTTTTTGGTTGCCCCCTATCGGGCGACATGTAATGATAAAGCTTTCTGGCGTAGTTATTGCTACGTCATTTGTTGGAGTGGTGTCTTGGTTGCTTTCGATGTTGCTTTAACCTGACCACCCAATTTTTCGGGGCATACGTCATCCATGATATATGCCATTTTGGGAGGCTGAATCATCAATATATTCATGTATAGGGATCAATTTAGCCTCCCACTCGGTTTTCATGAACATGATGGGGATCAGTTGCGTCAGATAAACCACTATTTCTCCACAAGCGACATAAACCATGTGCCTCAAGAAACAAAAAGAAAGAAAATCTTGGACCCGCCTTACCACCACGTCCCGAAGAACACGTGAGAGTGATCCAGATGAGAAATACGGACCAGAATATCCGGTCACAGAATGCAGCAATCAGGGTTACGCCTTGCGTGGTGGGGTTTGCGCTTCTGTACCACGGAAGCTTTCCGAACACAGAGGCGAGACCACAGCTGACGGACAGGCACCATCCCGCGATCTGCATACCCTGGGCAAAAAAAGAAAAAGAATGTCTACCCAAACAAATCATATATAGAGCCATCTTCATATACGACCCATTAATTCGATACATTTAACCTATGCTTTAATTAAGCTGCCACGGCAGCACCAGAACAATCTTCAAGTCAACGGTGCTAACGACATTCCCGGCATCGCTCTCATCTCCGGAGATCCTAATAATAATTTCTTGCTTGCACCTCGTAATATATATTCGCACATGCTGTGAAAGTGTCCCATGTCCCTATATATTCACATGTCTTGCTTGTTGTCTGCGGGTATGTTGATATATATAGACCACACGTTGGAATACATCGACACGAAACCTATATTTTTGTGTTATCCAAGTGTTACATATCCACGTCTCACACGCCTTCAACGCTTCTCGTGGGGGGGGGGGGGGGGTCAGTATATTGTTACATATCTATTCCGCATGTCTGCCGCAGGAACAGTAAAGAAAACATCGCGCCAACATTTAGCACCAATCCCGAAAATTAGGACAATGTACATGGGTGGCTGTGACTGCTGCCCTCTTGTTTATCATTTTCTTCGCCTCTTTGTACGTAGGCGTTCACCATGATCAAAATCCAATGAGCCCCGCTACAGGCTTTGAAGCCATACATTTTTGCAGACCGCTAGAAGATTTACACGATTCCTCCTTCAATGGTTCATCGACAATGATTAGACTTCGCCGCAGTGTACAGCGACGATTTACCACTAACTTAGCTGTCTGTTAGCTTTGAAAGCACTATGCTTGTTTCTTTAACATCATGAACCTTCGAACAAATGCTTTTGGGAAATTTAGGCGTGAATACTGTATAAACGCAAATAAACACGAAATCTCAGAATCACCACACTGCATAGTAGAAAAATATGCGATACAATACAACCAGAGAGAAAACAGGTGAATGCAAGAAATAAAACGACTGGACAGAAGACTACAGAACTGACATTTAACCACACTTCGGAATAGAAGAGAAAAAAAAACTATTAGGTATTTGAAGCCTCCGAAGTAGACTTTTCTATATGTAAACTACGGATATCCTCAGAACAATAATTAAACAATGCAAAATGGCTATAGGATCGTATCTTGCATATAATATATTAATTTTTTTCATGATATTCAGTATAGAAGATTCGAAAAGCTGATACCGCCCGACACTAAGAGGTACGTCATCTGTCTTCTGGCATCGAAGACAGATAGAGGGGTAGAGGCGCCGGCAAAGTGAGGGTATCCAATGGGATACATGCAAAAGTAACGTGTTAGTATTACTTTGCCCCGTAGAAGACACGGCCTCCATTTTTCCTTTTAACTATACAGCACATAGAAAACGAACGCAGCCACTAACTACTACCTAGTAGTAATACCCTCCTTGTTTATGACTGATCTTGAAAATGCAATCGGGATGGTTAGCAACATATTTTACTTTGGAATTACCCGGACTTTCATATGCCAAAGGCCACGCAAAAGCTGCATGCAGTTTTTAGATATCAAGTTAATTATCAAAATGTACCATTTGTGCTCACCCTGCACAAGGAAGAACCTTCTGCCGTACGACTACGCCCATACACACCTGGGAAAACGGCGTATCGCAGTGGCGTGTTTTTAAAGCTTGGTTAATGAGAATTTGTTGCCGCAGTAAGAAGAAAGTTTGAATAGTTAGGTCAAGCGCGTAGCCCATGCAGATCTTTCCCCTGCTCTCGTCACTGCCGTCTGTGAGTCAGTGTTTCAGCAATTCAAATAAAAAGTTGAGACCTAGCGCAGCAATAAAAAAAAAAGAACAAGCGAAGAACTCAAGTTGTCGCCTATATCCATAGCCACTGGCACAATATTAAAAGAAGTGCTCCTCCATTCCACCCTGTGAAAATCGATGTACAACGAAAGTGGTGCGCACGTTGGACACGTACCATCTCGCCCCCCGCCTCCCTCCCCACCGAAAATGACGATGGACGACGTTGCACAAGCGCCACCACCACATACGATCTACGTTACGCGCGCATGCACGTGGATACTCATTCTTCTAGGCCATCCACCAAGCTAAGGCGCGTTATGGATGCATGGATGGAGTAACTTTATAGAAAGGTCCTGCGAGCTACGAGGCGCAAGGTCCCATAGAGCGGGCTACTCCCACGTTGGGACCGGGAGTTGTAACTCCCTGGACGCACCATGGGCTCGCTGGACAGCCCAGAGCTGCTCCGCCAGGTCCGTGCTGCGTAATGCGTCTTGTAGCCTGGCGGAGTCTTGATCCTTGTTTGCGTGGGTCCGACCGCACGGCCAGAGTTGAACTAATAGAATTTCTCAAAGTGAAATATGTGAGAATATTTGTATAGTAGGACTTACACACGACCTAGAGACACGATAGCATCGGAATGTAATTTGAATAAACGAGAAAACGCAATTCTGTCACGCGGAAGCACAAACACAAACCCTTTTTCCAGCGGCCGCTTTTTGGTTGAGCCCGCCACGAAAAAGGCTAACCAGAAGCTGACAGTTTCGCTGTAAATGGTAGCTTACAGGTGTGACATTGCAGTTGTCTTTTCGGCTCTACCTAAGTCACAAATATTTCCTTTGTGAGTCAAGACAAAGCGAGAATCGTGTCGAACAAAACTTGAGCATCGCTATAATAATTGTACTATGCACATGGTGCATAAGATAACGCTAAGTTGTGGTCGGGTGTATAGTAGCCAGACTGGGCGCTGCTTCGATCTGAAAGCGTGAGAATATGACCTTGAATTGTGAAACAAATCTGGGGGACGTCTCGGAAGTCCCTGTAAACGATGGTTCTCACTTCATTTGAATGACTACATTCCTAAGGCATGCGAAAACAAAAGGTGGTTTTTGAATCGGTAGTTGAAGCGGCCGATATAAGGGAAAAGCAGGCGATTGCTTCATGAGTGTGCCTAGCGTACGTATTAGCGATAAAGAAATACGGTTTTTGAACGGTCTGCGCTGGTATTACGTTTATAATTTCTTGTTCTTGTTGTTTGATTACATGTATACATATTTCAACGCTGATTTCACGATTCTAAAACTGAATGGTTGGACGTCAACATCAGTGTAAGCCATTTGTGTTTCTTATGTACAGTCGCTTTGCGCTTTATGGATGTAGTTTTCAAGAACAATGTACAACATACACCACGAACCAATATCTTGGTTAGTTTTTGCAGTGCTTAACGGGATTGCAATATTAGCAGTGCCCTAAAATCTTTCATTGAATGTGCATTGGGTCTGAAGTTCATTCACGAGATTGTTAAACATGGTAGATTACTATTTCCGGACTCGACACTGCAGCTACAATAACGCCATACTTGCTAGATACATGTGTCTAGATCAGTTAAAACCTATTCTACACTACAGATCTGGTCATTCTAAGATTGTGAAATGCGGAATTGCTGTTTCCTACCTTAAGGCAGCTTTGAGCAAACCGTTTAGCGACAAACATAACAAAAGCTTGTCATATCAACTAGAATAAAATTGTTGTGATTCAAGGAACAAGTTAATTGTAGACAGGCTGAAAACGACATGAAGATGGCTGATGGTTTGCCGCAAGAAGCGTCAGGAAGTACTGGAGTAGGCAGAGAGCGAAATTTTGTCTCCGTTGTGCCCTACGTTTATCGTTCTTCACGTGCACTGAAGTACTAGCCTGTCTGGGGTTGATAATTTTAGCGCCCTTAACAGGTTACCATAAGACAAGCTGCTCAGTGTAGGCTATGTTATTCGTTTTTAAAGCAAAAGTGACCTCCTATAAACGAGGAGAGCGCTTGATTGGTCAGTTCGGACAACCTTGCGGGCCATCTCCCGATGGTTGCGTCGGCGGTTACACAAATTTGACGTTAGGAGATTGGAATGAAAACATATTGGAATAGTTTTAAGTTATAGGGCCCCATATATCGAAAACGTGCGGCTGTTGTGAACGTCGGTTAGTGATAAATGACGTCCTGTTAACGACCAGTGACATAAGTGCAGGCACGATAGTTGTCTTGGCGACGAGCATTTGGCTGGTTTAGGAAGGCGAAATACGCTCACGTAACTGTCCGCCGTACGTGTGTGAAGTTTCCTTGAAACACCCTTTACAACATTTCTTGCCTTCCGTCCTCGGCGAGAAAACTTCATATGCATGATGAAAAACATTCGACCGCTTTTTGTTGTAAGGTACCGCGAGATTGCACGCTAACTTTTGAGCTGTTCAAGCCACGGGCCTAGTCGGGATCTTATTTCGGGGGATCGAGAGGAGTATGTACGTTCGTGCGTGTGTTTGTATATGCGCGTGTATATGTATGCACATACAAACTAAAAATTTTGGGGGGTTACGGCGGTTACGCCAATGGTTCAAGTGTAGCCCGCATCGAATAGTGTCGTCTTGCTTAGCGCTTGCATACAATTGCCGCATGAAGCTCGCGACCCGCAGACAAAAAGCAAATTGAACACTGCGCGGCTTTGCCTTCTGCGCGCGCGAGGAGGGACTTCACTGCAGAGCTGGAAGATAAAGCGGACCTATGCGCAACTGTGCTGCCTGCGGGAGCATATGCAGCAACACTAACCGCCATTAGTGTTCCGGTATATGCTCCCGCAGGGAGCAGACTTGCGCATAACTTTTTTGTCGCCGCTCGCACCGCTATTCGCCGAGCGCTATCACGTGTTGCAAAAGAATATCAATGATCAACTGCGCCGCGGTGAAGCCAAGTTTACGGGCGCGACGCCGACTCGTCGTTTTCGTAAGTGCCATCGACATTGCAATCAGCGGACCATCGAGCGTGCGTTGAATTCATAACCTGCGGTTCGCAGGTACAGTATTGGACGATACTAAATCAATAGCTTTGGTGAAGTGATGCGAAGCACATCATATTGATACTTGCATTCCAGCATGACGGGGTGCAGCGCACACAAACTGCACAAACCGCACGGAAGGTAACAAAGCTTTTTACGCCATGCCATGCGGACGGACAGATGTGCGCCGGCGACTGGTATGGCTACTGCGTATTGGCCGAGAACTGCCGGCTCCGAAAGGGACCAAGATATGCTAGGTGCGTTCGCCTAGCTTACACTGAAACATTTATCCCGAGTAATATCTTTTTAACGCCGAGACGCGTCCACCTGGCACGAAGGATTGTTCACTTGTACAGCCGCCCTGATTTTTAATAATATAGCGCGAGCGTCGACTGAACTGCTGGTGAGCGCCTTATAACGGCGATAAGCGTGCAACAAGAGCGTGCAACAAGGCGAGTGCAACAAGGCAACAAGGCTCGTGCGCGAACTCTCGCCTTGTTGCACGCTTATCGCCGTTATAAGCAGTTCAGTCGACGCTCGCGCTATATTATTAAAAATCAGGGCGGCTGTACCATTTTTGGCGTATATGTGCAGCGCGACAAAGAAGTGAGACAAAGAATGAACGACACGTCCGTGTCGCGCTGCACATACGTATACGCCAAGAATATTAACTCACTAACTCACCCAATGCGCTGTGTTGCTTCTACGATTGTTTGGACTATGCGGGTCTCGAACAGTGTTCAAAACAAAATAAATACTAGCACATACAATTTGAGCGTTGCACAATGGTTTTTCTCTCCTGTGTTTTTTTTTCTTATTTTTGGAGGCGTAATGTTAAGGTAACGTTGACTGATGCGCTAGTGTTAATTTTTCTGTAGTAAGCGAAAACTTCCCGCGATCCCTCTCATGACGCAACTGGGATAGTTTCAGCAATTGCCGTCCGCAATATCTCGCTTGTTAAATCGTCCTTAATTGACATGAGGAATGTAAACGTATGCCTGTGTGTATGCCTGTTCGAATAATTGCTTTGCAAGTTTGCCATCTTGGTGTGATTAGAGAAATAAAAATAACCTGTTGTTCCTCATAATAGTTTGTTGCCTTTCTAGTTGCTCTGAATGCTCCCGCCCATGGCTGCAGCAACCAGCACTCTTCCCCTGCTGCCAGTAGCCATTGGTTATCCATTCCCTTGTACGAAATAAATTTGATCTAGAAGATCCTACATCTTGAATCTTTTTGCACTTGCAGATTCGCTGCTACGAAGCAGCTGTTCATTCTGCGGTATGAATTAATCGTCAAATAAGCTTTGCATAAAATGTGCGCATGTAAACATTTGAGATGCATTTAAATCGACATGTCTCCACCGCATATATCGAAATGGTGCAGCTGCTATGAACGACGGTTCCTAATGAGTGACGCTCCGTTAACAGTCACCGACATAACTGCATGCACGATAGTTCGCTTACCGACAATAATTAATCGGCTTGTTTCGGCAGCCAAAATGCGCTCACATAATTCCTTACGTCCTTAAGTCCACTTTACGTGTGTGAAGTTTTCTCTAAAGGTTTCTCGCCTTCCGGCCTCGTCAAGAAAACTTCATATGCACTGTAAAAACATTGCATCGATTTTTATTGCAAGGTACAGCGTGTTTGCATGCGAACTTTTGAGCTGTTTGAGCCATGGGCGAAGTCAGGTTTTTATTTAGGGGATTCTACCCCTTATGCGTTCGTGCGTGTGTATGTATATGTGCGTGTATATATGTACGCACAAACAAACTAAGATTTGGGGGTTTAGAACACTATCCTTCGGCGGCTACGCCAATGGTTCGAGAATAGCCTGCTTAAAACGTGTCATCTCGCTCAGCGCTTGAGAACAATTGCCGCTTGTAGCTCGCGACCAGCAGACTAAAAAGCAAATAGAACGCCACGCAGCATTTGCCTCCTGCGCGCGCGAGGAGTGGCCTCACTGCATAGCTGGAACAAAATGCCGGACCTATGCGCTATTCTGCTTCCTGCGGGAACATATACAGGGACACTATACGCGATGTGAGATACGCGTCGCATAGCGGTGATATGTGGACACTTTACGTTGCAGTTGCATATTATCACACCAGGTGACAGGTCATGTAGTAGTTCACAGGTAGAGGCATAGAGAAAGAAGCATTAGGAGAGAAGAATCTTCAAGGCCATGACAGCGCACATTGGCGGCGCAATAAAGGCACTCGCGGCAGATCTACAATAAAGGCACTCGCAATAAGGCAATAACAGCAACACTGCAATAAAGGCACTCGCGGCAGGCACTCACGGCAGATGACACATCTGGCGCGTTGCCATCGTTTACATGTTATGGGGAACCGACGCACAGAAACCGTGATATCGTCCCATATATTCATAGTTTTCCTAGATTTCATTCTGTAACATCCATAAAGAAGTTGCGGACTTCTTTTCCTAGATTCCTAGATACCAGCAGCTATTAATTAATACTGTCTTTATTATACATACCGTACTGCGCTTGAAACGCGCCACTAGTAATAATTCCGGAGCAGAAGACATCCGCCGACACCGCTACAGTTGACTCGCCCGCATGTGGTGTGAGCGCATGCGTAGGTGACCTTGTGAGGAAAAACTCCCAATTTGGACGTGCAAGCTGTCATGTTTCTTCGCGATATGCAGGCTTTCCATTCTCTATTAGTGGTCTCGTGGGCTTTCCCGATTACGAGGGCGGCCGCTGTTTTCTTAGACTTCGCGCGACGTTTCAACAAAGGCGACTGCTTGCAGCAGTGGCTACACATCCAACAGGGGAAAGGTAATTACGTTCAAAGTTCCCAGTGACCAGGTACGTATGAAACTGTGAGCTCGTGCGATTCCAAGGAAGAATCGAGAGCTCACGCCTGGTGACTATGTTTGCCATAAGCACTTGTCGGAGAGCGACATGGAGAGGTGGCAGTGTTATGGTGAGCTTGGTGAAGAAGTCCTTCTAGACAAGCCTAAAGGCCTGTGCTGTTGCCAGATGCCGTGCCGTCAATGTTTCCGCACTGTCCCAGGTACTTGTGTTCGCAAAAAGAGAACGCCAACTGGATCTGCAGCATACCAATGCGGAGTCTCCGGTTGTTCAAGATACGAACGCGGCGAGCTGCATGCGATGACGAGAAAAATGAGACGGTGTGTCCTGTCGCCTTCTACGTTAGCCATGAGTCCGTGGAAAGTAGTGCTAGTACTGGAAACAATTCTTCGAACTGTGAGGAAACAAGCACCGGCATCTGCGGTGTTGAAAGCCATGATAACGGATTCTGCCCCGGAAGTTGTGGTGTCGCTGACATGCATACGCGAATCGAGACTTCGAAATTTATTTCACCTGAGGTGTGCTTGTCAGAGAAGTTGGTTGCAGAACGAGAAAGCGTCAGGCCCAGTACCGTCTGGAGCCGACAGGACGTCGTAGAAGGAGGAGGCAGCGTCTGCTTTGTCGATCTGAAGAAAGCATCCCCGACAACACCGGTTCTTCTAAGCAAAAGGCTTGCGTTCACAGTATGCGAAGGGGGCATGTAAGCGATGGAGTGCGTCCTACAGCGCGAAACCAGCAGCATGGTAGGGAACATTCGTGCAGGTATACAGCATGCTGTTGACGTTACACAAATGTTCAACGTTTTCCGCAAAAAACCTGTACGGCGCGGTGATTAGACACAGGACACATTTCTCAGCATCAAAGTAAAATGCGGCTCCGTCGACACGGCCGGATTTTGGTGGCATAGGAAGCGTCCCATATTGCTTGATGGCCTCGAAAATGAATGCAGTGCGTAGAAGACGTCCAACACACTAGAGGTCTACAAAATTCGAAAGGGGAAGCGCAGGCAGTAGGCACGAGTGCCACTTCCCTTGACTGCGTCAAAAAAAAATGAAGCTTTGCGAAGACGTTGTACTGCCTGATATCGCTCTAGGAAACGAGCTCTGGTAAGAAATGGTGCACTCGAAGCTGACCTAGTCGAATACAAAGAACAGCTGAACGATTTGAACTAGAACAGCTTGGACGACTTGATGCAAAAGGCACGCTTTCCAGATAGGCGCTGTCCCTCTAAAGGAATTTATAAAAGCTGCAAGAATTGTGTCGAAGCGATCAATGCGTTACCATCAAGATTGGTTGTTGCTGTGCCTTCTTGTGCGCATCCGTAAGTCATCAGGCTACAGATTTCTGCGCGACAATAACATTCAGGGCCAGACAATGAAATCTTCCTTACCTCAGTAAGGAAGCCTTCATTGCAGTGAGGCTACCTTATGTCACTCTGAAAGGTTCCTTACTGAGGCGCCCTCGGTGAAGGCTTCCTTGGTGCTTCCTTGGTACTTCCTCAGCATAAGAAGCCAAACAATGAAATCTTCCTTACCTCACTAAGGAAGCCTTCATTGGGGTGAGGCTACCTTATGTCACTCTGAAAGCTTCCTTACTGAGGGGCCCTCGGTGAAGGCTTCCTTGGTGCTTCCTCAGCATAAGGTAGCTCCAAAGCTACCTTCATGCGTCCTTACGCCGCTCCTGGCCCTGAACGAGCGCTTCACCTCACTGCTTAACCACGTGGCATTCGCTTGCGCATGCGCACTGTCGTCCACCTGCGGAGAAGCGCGAGCACGGTACGTCTTGCCAGGCATGTTCGTTTCAGTCACGCGTGCGGCATGCAAGCATTGCTAGGCGTTGCTAGGCGTTGCAAGACGCCGGCGTGCCAGCGTTGCTGGAGCACATCAAGTTTTGCACTGTAATGCGCAACTTTTTTTTAACTTTAGTAAACGAAACTAGAAGAAAGCGTCCACGCTTCTCTATATTAGCTATTCAATTTAAAGATTGTGCGACGATACAACATTTTTTAATGGAATAATGGTGTTCGCGGAAAGATTTGAAGAGATAATCTCGAACCCAGGCACGCGGCAACCGCTCCTTAGGTGAGGACGGGTGAAGGGAGCTTTCAGAGTACGCTTGCTTCCTCCATCGGTCCTTCGCTGTAAGGAGGCCTCACGTAAGGTTAGGAAGCGCTCGAAGGAAAGGAACTAGGGGTGTGCGAATATTCGGAATTTCGAATACGCATCGAATATTTTCCATATTCGAAGCGTATTCGATTCGAGAAATGCATGTTCGGAAATTCACGAATATCCGAGGACGGCCGAATAACGGTGGAAACGGCGAATATTCGGATAGACTGCGAATAATTGAGCAATTAACCAATTGTATGCTTGCTCCGCATTCTCCTAAGAACATGTTTATTAACTGAGAACTTCGCATGATCCGCTCATTATCTGTATGCTCTGTTTCAGTCTATCTGCTTCAGGCATTTGAGACATGATCAGTTTCGGTTTCTTTTTCACCAAGCTTTATAATTCCAATTATTTTTGGAATGCCCCATTGCCTTGAAGGTTGCAAAGGCAACTCAGGGTTTGCTAACATTCATTCAAAATGTATCAAGGCTCTTTGTGCGGAGTGGAAATTTGATGAAGTGGCCAGCCTAGGCATGTTTCTTGATCCGCGCTTTATGGCCACAGTTCATCAGGCATCTGGTCAGATGATCTGGCTGAAAAACCTTGTGACAAGGGAGCTCCAGGAAGCCGTCGTGGAACACCGTGGGGACACCGCCGTGCCAGCGTCGACTTCGTGTCCACTGGTGGCATCGAGTGTATGGAATGCTTTTGACGATCTAGTGATGAACGAAGAGAAGACACATTTGGCATCTGCCCCTGATAGGGAAGTTACAGACTACGCGCAAAAGCCTCTTCTGGAAAGGGGCATGAATCCTTGTGAGTGGTGGCAGTCCATTGGCCGCTTCAGGTACCCGCTTTTAAGTGCACTCGCCCGGAAGTACTTGGCGATCCCTGCCACTTCAGTTCCTAGTGAGAGTCTTTTCTACCGGTAGAAATGTGACAGTGCATAGAGAGCGTTTACTTTCTGGCCATATTGAGCAGTTAATTTTCCTTCACGACAATCTGTAACAAGCGTTTTACCTGACTGAGGGCATTACCTGAGTCCATTATCTATAATTGAGTACCTCTTTAATTTGAAGCAACCTTGTAAAATGCAATGTTATTTTTAAAAGGGTAATAAAGCTATTGTTACCTCTCTTGCAATTTTTTAATACTACACATGTATTCGATATTCGATTCGATATTCGAAGAGAGTTCTTCGCCTTATTCGTATTCGATTCGTAATCGAAAATTTCAATATTCGCACACCCCTAAAAGGAACGTTTTATTGTTTGGGCCAAGCTACCTTCATGCGTCCTTACGCCGCTCCTGGCCCTGAACGAGCACTTCGCCTCACTGCTTAACCACGTGACGTTTGCTTGCGCGTGCGTGCTGTCGCCCACCTTCGGAGAAGCGCGAGCACGGTACGTTTTGCCAGGCACGTTCGTTTCAGTCACGCGTGCGGCATGGAAGCGTTGCTAGGCGTTGCACGACGCCGGCGTGCCAGCGTTGCTGGAGCACATCAAGTTTCGCACTGTAATGCACTGCTTCTTTAGATTTAGTAAACAAAACTAAATAATAGCGTCCACGCTTCTCTATATTAGCTCATCAACTTAGAGATTGTGCGACGATACAACCTTTTTTATTGAATAGGGGTGTTCTGGTGTTCGCCTAAAGCTTTTAAGAGATAATCTCAAACCCAGGCATGGCGGCAACCGCTCCTTACGTGAGGACGGGTGAAGGGAGCTTTCAGAGTATGCTTGCTTCCTCCATCGGTCCTTCGCTGTAAGGAGGCCTCACGTAAGGTTAGGAAGCGCTCGAAGGAAAGGAACGTTTCATTGTTTGGGCCTCAGCCTCTGCCTAGTTCGTATCCAGCTCCCCCCCTCCCTATTATTTCCCTAGTGGTTTTGCTTTCCGCACTGATGGGCTACCGCAGCAGCGGTAAATTGAGAAAAGATGTGCTTAAGTATTAAGATGGGCACATGAACAACTTGTTTTTGCACCTTGGGGCCAAAGGTATGACGTAATAATTGTGGGAACTTTCTTTGTTGTCGTCCATTAGCATGCTATGGTCGAAGCTGCTCGCAGTATCACGTAACACTTTCTGGTCACCAGGACAGATACACCTTCGGGTGTGTCCCATACAGTACTTGCATTTAGTAGTCAAAGCAATGCCCTGTCACGGTTATTCACGTGCGTGAAAGATAACCACTATGTAAGATTATTGCCCATTAATACATACAGGATTTGTCTGCCCCACATATTGTCTGTCATGTTGCCGTTCTTTCTTTATAATATAGCCGCAATGCAGACCAGCAGGTATGGAACGCAAGAAAGGCTGCCCACGTACTCAAAGGTACTGCGTCCAATTCCTCACAGTTACTTGAATTCAAGAGTTGTGCACCTGTCAAGGATATCATTAAGGAATGTTGGCAGTTCGAGAAGGATCACAGTCGGCACATGATACAATTTGTTCGCATACTGATTGCACGAAAATCGGTATCAGCCTTCGAACAATAACACCATAGAGTGCATTGTATATTATTTGATGGAGTCCGCGTCCCAAATTTAAGACCCATGCCTCACTCTGTAATGACTGTCCCTCAAAGACTGACAACTAAGCATCTTGCATAGTCATCCGCTATTTGCCGGGCGCTGGCGTCGGCCAAAAGACCTAATAGACCTCTCTTCAATACTTGCCGACACTCTCGCCTTATTTCCTACCATATCTGGTTTCAGTTGAACCCTTTGAACAGCCAATTTATTTGTTACAAAATTTGGCCAACCTGTCAACGTAAGTTATGGTTTTTTATCTTTAAGTGATGTTTATATTTGGGTTAATGATATCCTGATATTGTCATCGTTTTCACCTTCCAAGATACCCTCATCTTTGTCGGCGTCTGTTCAAATGTTTGGAGGATTTTTGACAGACGTTGGAACCATAGCACGGCCCTCTGACCATGCTACTCAAGAAGTCATTTTGTTTCCTGGAAGCCGCCTGCAAGCGATTTTATTTTCTGGAGGCCGCCTGCAAGTTATTCACTATCGACTGTCGCCCGTTCTGACGACTACATTCCTACGGATGCCGGCAATCATAGAACATCCATTCGATGGAAGCCGTTTATATCAAATTTACTGGGTACAGAACAGCCGCTTTTTTCTACTTCGAATATAACTATTCCATTATTGAGTGCGATCATTGAAACATGTAACTTCACAGTCTAGAAAATTATGCGTATCCCACGCACTGTGCGAATCGATGTAAGCAAAACTTTGTGCTGTTTGCTTTGATTGGCAATATTTAGCGGTGATGGTGACTACGAATGTTTCATTTCTTCAGCCTTTGGGGAAATACGAGAGTATTGAGTATATGTTAAATGTTACCTTGCGCGTACTACTGCTGTTTGTGTGCGTAGTACCCAGAACATACAGAGAGACGCGTCGGCTGAAGGCGTTGTTGTGCACCATTGTTTATAGCCTATGAAAAGTTTGAGCATTGTCATTGCCTCACCTGGCACATAACACCGCAGCAGAAGTGTTGGTAGAATCATGAGCTGTACGTCCCAAAACCACAATCGGATTATGAAGCACGCCGTAGTGATGGACTCCGGAAATTTGGACCACCTGGGGGGTTTTAATATGCGCCTCAATCTAAAAGACATGTTTTTCGCTGCAATTGAACACACGCATACAAAGGAAGACACCTAAAGACAACATAGGCGGCACTTCCAACTGATTTAGTTTGGGGTGTGACCTATGAGTATATATACACATACATGCATGAGCTAACTGTTCACGAACTACATCTAATGAAAGATGGCGTGGCACATTTGCCTGCGCACTGCAAGGCCTGCATGTGCAAACGCCCTTTTTCTGAGATTAGGATTCTTGGCAGAAGTACATCTAAAACAGCACGTCAGCGAATGGAACTATACTATACACAAAAGAATGGTAGAAATTGCATTAGCGCTACATCAATCGTGCTCTATAAATCGGAAACTAGATTGTTTGACCGCTGGGTAACGTAGATCTGTGAACAGTCAGCGCATGCGTGTATGTGTATACAGTGAAAGCTCGTTAATTCGAACTTCAATAATTCGAATTTATGTATAATTCGAACTGTACGATTTGGTCCGGCCAAGCTCCACAGAAGTCTATGTATAAAAAAGTCCGTTAATTCGAACGCGAGAAGGTTCCCTCACGGATAATTCGAACTACGCTCGCTAATTCGAACTACGCTCGCCTGGCACACGGCCAGAGAAACGCACCTACTGCCTACATACAAGGCTGTATTTCCTCCGAAACAGGGAGAACGGCGAGAGAAGGCAAAATCGGGAAAAAATCTAACCGTCGCGGGGTCAGCCAGAAGGCAGCGGCGGCTGCCGCCTCTCCGTTCTACGTAACCTGCGAGACTCCTTGCCCGTTGCGAATCTCGGAGGCTTTGCAAATCTTGTACAGCTGCTAATGTTGTGCGGAGATGGCACGGCAAGCGCCAAAACACAGCGAATCAAGTACGTCGCAGCTGCGCTTGCAATCAATAACCAACGAATCAGGGCCTTCGCCACCTTCACATGTTCTGCGTCTTTGTCTCGGCAGTCTTCATCGGTTGTGCACCTCTGTTTTCAGCTTAGGAGGTATCGGCCGTCGCGATTCATTGTGATGGTGTTAAGCCTCGGCTAACGTTCGTGTCGGTGGACATCGGGGGTGTGGCACAGTCGGACCCAGAGCTTCTACTTGAAGATGGCGTGTGCCCGCGGCACACGCCATCACTTTCTGACACGCCAAATTTCTGACATGCCCTACTGCTTCCAAATCGCAGTGTACTGTTGCTCTGCTTCACTTTCGTTAGTTCGAACTTTCGTTAATTCGAACTGAAGCGGCTTCCCCTTGCGGTTCGAATTAACGAGCTTTTACTGTATATACTCATGGGCCACAGCCCGAATTAAATCAGTTGGAAGTGCCGCCGGTGTTGTCTTTATGTTTCTTCCTTTTGTGTTTGTGTTCAGTTGCGGCACAAAACATGTCTTTTAGCAAGCACCAGTTAGACCAACAAGCAGTTCTGTTGCAACCTAAATCTAAGTGCGCGGGCATTTTCGCATTTCGCCCTTGTCGATTTGAGTCCGCAATCTCTTGATAACTACGTACTATACGCAGCACTTTCGTGTTATGCGTAATTGTGAAATCATAAGCTGCATAAGCTGCTGCAAACAATCGCTTACTAACTGAATTAACAATCACGTTGCCACGCGCGCACACAAAAGCACGAACACATCTCACTGGATGACCGCGGACACTGGCTTCAGAACGCTGGCGCGATAAAGATAGGCAGCAGCAGCGCGCCAATTCTTCGTGCTGCCTCTTGCTTCAGCACAAACTACGTGCCGCCGAACACAGTGTACACGAAGCCATCAGCAATGTCTGATACCTCATCTATCGAATATTGGTTAGCCATCGAATTCACTGCAGATTGCTTCCATGATAGGACATGTGCGGTCACGCTCAGACACCGCAGCTGAAGTTGAAGAGCAGACGCGCACTAACCCACCCTTTGACGGTTGCAAGTTTTTATTACGAGATCAATTATACGGATATCCGGGCCAAATTCCGCCGTCGCGAACGCCGGCGACGACGGCTGGCATTGGCCCGGAGTGTCCGTATTATTGCTGTCGCAATAAAATGCAACCGTTGGCTTCTTTCGCATTGTACCACCATGGACGAGCCCAGTTGTTTGAGGAAAACGCAGGCAAGTAAACAAAAGTGGTATTAAACATGGGGAAATACCGTTGTCGATGAGTTCAGAGAAGACGGCATCGCTAATGTCTGATGAAGATGGTTCTGCTAGCAGCTGCTGGAATGCACACATTTACAATGGTATGCTAGCATTTGCAAGAATATTGAGGAAAAGAAATCGGCAGGACCCATCCGACGTTGACTTTCGACGGTAACGCGTTTGTTATAGAACTGATATCGGCTTATTTCTGGCGCTTTTCTAAGACACTGCGCCATCTATAATCGCGGACAACTTTCTGTGGCAATGGGAGCAAAGCTACGCGGTCTGAGTTTTTGGACGTGCTTTCACGCCAAGTATTCCGCTAGCGTCTGACAGTGCTTTTGGTTGCTCGGAACAGACGCTAAATCGGCACAGCTTTCACGTGCGATGGTCTCGCGTTTGCCCCAACGCGGAAGGAAAAAGCGCAAAATAAGTAAACGTTAGCACTCAATGGTGTGTTTAATCTTATTTGACTGTTGATAATAAGGTTTTTATGTTTTCTATTCCCCAGCTTAAGCTAACGTGGATGAAAACACGGGACTCTTTTCAGAAGCACTCTCACTTGTGCGCACTTTGCCTCCGTAGATTTACCTTCAGTGCCACAGACAGTTGCCCGCGAGTACAGTAGCGCTGCCCATGGTGGTGGTTGTAAAAACTTTATTTGCTGAAGGCCAAAAAAATGCAAAGAAAATTGAAATGCTGCCTTTCCGTGGGTAGCCTTCAGGCTGCCGGTCGTGGCCACCAGATCATGCCTGGCGACGACTTCTGCTGCCCAGACAGTTAGCCGTAGCTGGGCAGCCGGCTCCGAGCTGTCTAAAGCAGCCTCCCACAGCTGCGGACTGGATGCATGCCAAAAGGTCGAGGGAGAATGTTTCGGGTATGAATATAAAATATGAGCATAGTCTGCTCGTGGGTCTCTGCAGAGCGTGCATTCGGGTGAGAAGGCACCGGGGTGAATAAGGGCAAAGTCGGGGAGGAGAGAGGAAATTGTAGGCCTGTAAATGGCACCACGTGCTCTGTTGGGGCTTAGACAGGGATTTGTGACGGGGAGGGAGGGATAGGCGAGAGTTGCGATAATGGAGGGCGATGTCATGGAAGGTGAGGAGGGAGACACGCGTGTCCATCCCGTAGTGGAGGGGGCCAGCTCGGTCTAGCGCTGCCGAAAAGTCCGCGCATACCATACAAGACGGGCAGCGTGGCGTACCGTTGCCAACGAACGCACTTCGTGGGAACGGTTAGAATTCACGCGAACGCCCAGAATTGTTGCAGCGCTTGCCGCTCATTCAGTGAGACAGGCTCAGGGCCCAAGTTGGCGAGAGGTTCATTGAAGAGCGGCACACACGTTCCTAGCTCGGTAACGTTACCGGCGCAGCTCGGTAAAGCGTTGTTGTGAAAGGCGTCACTTGAAACGCGGCGCAGATCCAGAGCATTTGTGGCACAGCCTGCTCATGCAGTGGGGTTTCTGTCCTTGGTCAACCCTTGCGACATGAGTTCAGTTCCGCTCCATATCGGATTAGTTTAGGGGTAATTTTCTTCATTGTAGAGTGGCGCATTCTCAATGGAACATACCTGCACTTATTCAATTTGCAGACAAAAACGTTTATCAAAGAGCGGCACACACATACTTGCACAAACCCGGTGACCCAAGTTCGCATCAATTCGTCCATGCCCAGTATTCCATGTCGGCGTCAAAGTGTTTCTTCGAACAGCGGCACCTACCCAGTCCCGCGTCTGCAGTGACCCATGTCGGGTGAATGGGTTTCTTGAATAGCATCACGTATTTAAGCATTGTCACATACACAATAACCCAAGTTGGTTTCGTGGTTGGTTTCTAACCCTGTCACCCAGATTCATCCCCTGCCTACCCAGTGACTAAGCTATAGGCTGGAAAACGGCTAGACACATGTATGAACAAACAGAAATGTCTCTGCACGTACCTTGCTAATTTTCTTCTTTTTGAAGCCTTCCATGATAAGGAATGCGATGCAACCGCTGAAGTAGCACACCGCATGGTAATAAGGACGGACGTAGTATTCGTCGAGCGTGTTGGTCATTACACTGTAAAAAAGAACAGAAGGAACGTGGAATAGGAACCGTGTAAAGCCTCTAAAAGAACGCCAAAAATTGCAACCGTGTTTCTGAAAGGCGAGGGTCCCTACATTTTCGTGTATATTATATTTTGTCAAATGTGGCAATTGCTCTGCATTAATAATATACCAGTAGGAGTTATACGTATAGCCGAGGCGAAGTCAGGCCGTCGCCGTTGGGGTGCTGCCATCGCACTGTCCTGCTATCGACGCTGCATGCGCCCCTTGCTCGCGGCGTTCTAGACTTATCTGCAAAGACACGTAGAGCGCTTGGCTGCTAAAACGGCGAAGCGAAGTGGACGCACCGGCAACGTTGCCCTAAATCGGATGAGTGGTTCAGCGGTGACAGTGTTTTACTTAGCTCTACCTGCTCCTGCTGGCATGACCGTTGCATGACCATGACACTATTGTCTTTGTAGTGGTTCGACTTACGTGACGAACAGGCTTCCTCGTTGGGTAGGCATTGAAATGTTTATACACATTTAAAAGAAAGCGAAATCGAAGGACTTGTCTGCAGCCATCGGAGCGCGTGAAATCTGGGTGCAGTGGAGCGTAAGCGACGCAGGGCGAAAATTGTCTATTAGATAGCTTTAGCAGAGCGTTTACGGTCCGCTCTACTCAGGCAGGGGTATGGTAGAGCTTTGCACACAAACGCTTAGTGGAAATGGTAGTACGCGTGCCAACAACGCTCATGCTGGCAGCAGAACGCATAATGATTTCCTCGCTCCGATATAAGGCCGATTGAGCGGGTGCGCTAACTTGGCGTCTTGGTTGCTTTGTAGCTCAACTGTAGCGTGTCACTTGCGTCTCGCTAAGACCAGTTGTGTAGGGGCCTTAGATAAGACGTGCTCATCAAAACGACGCAGTTTCACCCAAAAGGCGAAGCATCGATTGCGGTAACAAGCCTTCAAAGGCTGTACGAAGATAGGCTTGTAGTTTTGCGCTGTCCTAAGTAGCGCCGACCTTTGAGCAGGGCTATAGGCTGTCGATCGGGCCCGCGACGGAGCAAAGAGACTTGGCCTTTCTGTATCGACGGGGGAGCGGCCCGCTACGTGCTGACGCGCGTTTCGAAGGACCAGAATGAAGGTCTACCATACCATACCATACACGTGTCTCTCGCTAATGTGCTATGAAAACAATGAGGCATTGCAGCTCGAGCTTATCTTGAGGAAAGTATGCATCTTTCCCGGGCACTTTTATGTTTCTTCTTTAATTATAGCTGGATCGTTGAACGCAGACAATATGGAACACGCCAAGCAGCACTGTACGAAACACAAGTACACTCCCAAATAATTGCATTCCCTTTGGTGCTTATCTTGCGACACCACAACAATAATCAACAATACTAATGAACAATAATCGTCGTCACAAAACAACAATAATCGTCGTCTGTCTTGCTACCGTTTCATGTTTTGAAAACACATGGTTCGCTACTTTAATATCGGGAATGCTTTGTCATGCTGATAACGCGCATACCGTTCGTGACTTGAAAATAACGGGCTCGCAGCGTTAAAGAAAGGAAATGTGGACAAGCCAGATATCGTTTATCGTTGTGTAGTAGAAGGGGCAAGCCAAACGGTGTAACTTTGCCTAAGAGTGTAGCAACGCAAGCGCTTGGAACGCCAAGATAGAGAGGGCGGTGCGAACGTAGACACCGCAAACGTGGATGAAAGTGTAGTATCGGTTCTTATAAGCTTGATATCTGATACGGGTTGTGTTTGGACTAACGATATTAAGCTTATTTTTGCAAGATAGCGGAGTGCTTGAGCCTGCTTCACGGTTTTTGGTCTATACAGACATATATCCGCTGGGAAGTAGCAATATGCAGCTTAGCTATAATACAACAGTGCCTAGCTCTTTGCAGCCACCCGAGTGTCTGAAGTTCTGCTGAAGTCTGGCATAGGCGGTGTTCCGATAATATGTTTATTATGTAATGCTTCGCCGAATCTTGATTAACTAACTCCGGCGGGGTTTCGCCTACTGCGCCATTGATGCTGCTCGTTACACCAGCATTCTGAGATGCCTGGTAGCTGCCAGGTCGCTGTTCCTGCTGTCCAGCAAGCACTGCAGTTGCCTTGAATGCTTCGTCCCGCCAACTTGTGGCACACGCGTATTGCTAGAAGACCGTCCGCATTTCCAGACGCAACTCCAAACTTGGTATTGCTGTCAAAGCTTCACTCTTCGGGCACTGCCAATTTTCTATGCGACCGAAATATTCCCCCTTCAAACAAGCACACAAACACACACACACACACACACACACACACACACACACACACACACACGCACGCACACACACGCACACACGCACACACGCACGCACACACACAAACACACACACACGCACGCACACACACAAACACACACACACGCACGCTCACTCACACACACACACGCACGCACACACACACGCACACACGCAAGAAATTTTGGCGCAACGATCACCCCTCCTTTTCTTTCTAATATCAGCTAAACTTGTTCTTCCGTTCGGGTGTTAATATTGTACACAGTGATGGGCTCATTGCCGAGGCACGAGGCAAAAGTCAGTAGGCAGAATTACGTTAATGCAGGCTTTCAGCATTCGATTGAATGTAGCATTTTCTTTTTCTATGTAAACTGCGAAATTCAAGGCAGGTGTCTGATAAAAGAAATGAAATCGTATTGAGAGTGAAGGAAGCAAGAAAAGCCAATTGATTAGCTTTAGGATAGATTATCTGCAAGAGAGAGTGAAACACTTTATGCAGCATAATGAGGCAGCTGGAGAGACTCTCAGTCCATAGTCTCGCTGGTGTGACCTCTCAGCACTGCGCTAATGAAATCCGTCAGGTACTCTAGGGAATGAATTCAAGCTGCTGTAGTCATATTGAACTGCAATCAACATAGCTGATAAAGCTTGTGTTTTATGGCAGGGAATTTTCAATGTCTTAATTTTATACATTGAGAGCAAAATATGTACATATCGTAAGTTGTGGTAATATTTCATGTTGTTTAATTGTACAAGTCACCTGCTCCTCTGTCCCTTCTCTTCCGCCCTCCGCGCTCAGTTTGGCGTACATATATATATATATATATATATATATATATATATACGCAGGAAAGACACGACGAACTTTTTGGAAGACTTCTTTTACTTAACGTTTTCGGCTGGTGGACCAGCCTTCGTCAGAGTACAGTCTAGTACAGTACAGTACAGTACAGTCAGAGTACAGTATATATATGTATATATATATATATATATATCAACGGCAGCTAAATGGAAAAGGGAAGAAAATGGGTGATAGTTCAGGGCTTTCATTGCAAGTCGCCATGGAAGAGTTGGTATTGTCATGGCAGGATTTCCTCTCTGTCACTACTTTGCAATGCTACGAAGCCGCCACTTACTGATACTCACTTTACAAGAGGACCGGGAAAGATGAGGAACGGTAGTACATCAGAACTCGCCACGACCCACGTTCCGATGGCGCAGCATATTCCGGACAGCAAGATGAAAGTACGCACGGCCAGAACCCTCCAACTGCAGTAGCGAACGCACAAGACATGGAGCCCCGCGGAAACTCTTGAGGCGTTTACGAGCACGTTAGACAGTAGGAACAGGTCACTTCGGGCTCGAGTGTCTTATTTGTCATGGTGTTATGTGAAATATAGTACGCAGAGATTGGTTTATTTGTTTCACGGCGATTTACGCTCCACGTGGTGCATTCGTTTATAGCCGTAGCATTAGGAATACCAAGGGAGGAAAAAGTGGGGAGCCAGGCACGTGCTGCATTTCTTTCGCATGGAACAAACAACTGTATTCATATGTACCTGGTGTCCCGCATGACTTGAGCCAAATGTTTAAAGTATGCAAATGCCACGTAGGTGCACAGAAGCCAGATAGAGAATTTTAACGCGTCTGGTAATCCGGCAATCGCGGGTGGTTTGCCGGTTGAGCTGGGGCGTAAACGTGAGCGTCCAGATTGGTGGTGCCAGCTGGTGGTGCAAAGCTCAACCACACAAACACAAAGCACTAATCGTGTTCACCATTACGCCACTGCCGAAAATTTGCGCCAGCAGTCAAGCAGGATATAGTGGGTTACTGCAATTTTAGCTCTGTGTTTGTCTGGTTGAACTCTACGTCACCAGGCGGCTGCACCGCTCCGGCCGCTCACGTTTACGCCGCCGCAAATCCGGCAGCCCGCCCAAACCGCCCCCGTTTGTCGGAATGGCGGACAGGCTGAAAGTCTCTAATGTTGTTTGCCGTTGCTTGGACGGCTACGCATTGGGCGACATTGTGCATAGTGCAAGAAATAAATAAAATAAGCGCCGTTTTCTTTTATTTAGTTGCGTTGGCATCGCAGCTCACTGCAATGGCCCGGCATATTTTGCGATTACCTGGGATGAGCTTCGTTTCTTTTGTTTTCTTTTTGTATCGCGGTACAAGACCTGGGGCCCTATAACGTAAATGTATTCCAATATTTTTTTTATTCCACTGATATAAAGTGAAGTGGTTGCAGCCCGAAACTTATTGACCAATAGCAGAGGGCTAATGGAGAAAAGGCGTTGAATCAGAAATAATTATTTTTTTTTCGGTCGAATCATGCACAAACAGTGTGTACACGTCATGTCAGATGGAGAGCTGTCGCGGTTTCAGTGACACTGCCGCAGACGAAGTAGGGGTGGTCCAAAAAAATTTTTAACCAATCGTGAAGAGCTTGTTGCAGAATTCGAATACGAAAGTTTCGAATAGCTTTACGTTATAGCGCCTCTCATCATCGAATCTTACCGTAGCGGGCAATGCCAACAAAATTCTCAAAGCTCTTCGCTGATGTAAGTCAGCTAGCGCTTTCATTTTAAATTTGTAGTAAATTCTACAGAACTACTTACCTCTTGAATACGGACACCACCAATAGAGAGATCAGAAACAGCTGAAAATCGGCTGACAGGTACCACACGTGCACCAGCGGTGATGGTGGTTGCGGTGGCGTGACGATCCTGTTACAGGGTGGGTTAGCCTGGCAGTCTATATCGTCAACCGGTCCGCATGAGCATTCATTTCCGTGCGTACCCTGGAAATGATAGCATCTTTTATTGCCCTCTGTGATTCCAAGGCTCATGCTAAATTTCTACACAAATTCTGAAATATACTGTCTGTGTGAGCGAGTAAGGATCATGTGATGGGTTCCTTTCTTTTTATTAACAGCAAGAAAAGTTCGTGTCAGCCTAGTCATGGTGCTCGATGCTGTTCAACCATTTGAACCGGTTAGATAACGTCAAACTACAGTCTGTGCATGACAACACTGCATAGGCAGTGCGTCCCACCTGCAGGTGGCGCCAGTGAAATCCACCTAGCGGTAGATTTAAGAATCGCGGAGGGGAGAAGGCACATCAACGCACATCACTGCGCATCAACGACGGTAGACGTGCACGGGGCTACGATTTTACTATCGTGCGCTCAGAAGAAAATTACTTCTGTTGTGGTGCTGTCCACAAAGAAAACGCACTCCAACCGTGTAGACAGGTTTCCGATTCTACTGCGATTTGAGTGGGCGTGCGCTTTTTTCGCAACACAGGCGGGCACTGCCCGACTATGAACGCAATGTGTTGCATATTATATCTTGCAGCTGCGAAGCAATAACTTTCATTATTCAGCCACCGCAACGAGCTTATTGTACCCGTGCGACAAATATACGAACTCGAAACGGCGACAGCAGTCACACATTTCTGCGTGACCTATAGTGAACGGGATTGACCACCCGGCAGGAAAGCGAACATTTGAAAACTGCGGTGGCGAAGTCTTGCTAGTATATACGAAGGTAGGTAGTGCAATGGTGCTCATTTTTATAACTGTACAATTCACATTCCATTCACACTTCACCACTCGTTATGGGCTTGGACGCTCACGCCTCGCCGTTATCGCTCGTACGGGTCACTCGGTGTGACGAATAAGAAAAGATCTGTAAATGAAATGAAACGTCACGAAATACAGCCGTAGACTTAAGAACGGTGGAAACGACAGGCGAACGTAACGTTTCGGTCGTTTAGCTAACAATGCCCACGGGACAAGAGAAGACGCAGAAAGATGCCGCACGCCCAGCCGTGTAGGCTCACTTCTTTCCTTGCGAGAACCATGCGATTTGTCTATACTAAACAAGGCGCAGTATCGCAAGCGCGATTCCCAACAATGTGAATCGCGCTGTGAAAGCAATGTGAAAAGCAATGTGGAAAGCAATGTTTCAGCAATGTGAAAAGCAGCGACAACTATTCGCTGCTTTGAATGTAGTTTCCTCGACTCACCGCTGTAGCTGAGTGGCTATGCCGTCGCTTTGCCGGGCACGTGGGCGGGGGTGCGATATCGGCCGTGGCGGCCACATATATACTGGGCGAAATGCCACAAATTTAATGAGGAGTGCCCCATCCCCCCCTAAGATGTGCCTCATGATTTAGATTGTGGTGTTGGCATGCGAAGCTCCACTGAATTAATTTTAATAGCCTACAGGAATGCATATCTTGCAGGACGCGGGTTTCAGTTTCGCCTTCAGTGCTGTCTTAATACCTGGATATCATCCATAGCTGCTCCTTATTACACGCAGAAACAAAAGAGCTAGTTAGAAATTATAAGCGATCCCGTGCACAAATGAGCATCATGCCTTGGCGGAAGTGACCGCCTGAATTGATTATCTATAACAGAGCAATTCAAACATGCCTGGGAATGAACCAAGAACCAACGAACTACTCGTATGCACTAGAAGGCAACAAGAATCACCCATCGATTGCGCCAGGCAAGGCGTGAAGTGTCCCAGCCATCCGCGATTTGGCGCGCGGCATAAAAATAAAATGGCAGCCACGAAAGCTGGTTTCACGTGTTTGCGCTGGCACGCAGCACATATATATATAGGCAGACAACGGTCGCATGGACGAAACGTACTCGGAACAACCATTTCGTCCATGCTGCTGTCCTCTTCCATCCGTTGTTTTCGTGTGCTGTGCACCATATGTATTGTGGTTCACAGCACAATACATGTGCTGTGGACCAGAACATTTGTGTTTATTGCACCGCATGTTTTATGGAATAAACACATATTTATTGCGCCCTTCCTGAGCCCAATAAACAAGACAGTAGTTTCGCGAGTGTAATTTGCCCGACATATATTCGCGCACACGAGGAAGATGCGTATCTTTGAGGCTTACCACGAGAGCACTTCCGTAAAAATTCCTGATGAGGAGGAGAAGTTTCCACCAGTGGTTGTCTACCTCGTCGTTTAGCTTCAAGAAAAATGCCTTTACGTCGGGTCCAGCGACGATGTGCGGGAGCGGGTACAAGCACATCACGACGAACGCAAGTGGAAAGAGTAATCTGCGAATGAAATGATTCGGTCCTTGTCGCATCATTTAGAGCAGTGTTAAAAGAGTATGACACATTTTGACTTTTCGACAATCGCTTCTGGCACGCTGGTTCTGGAAGCCCTGAAAGTAACTAATTTACCGGGCCCTGTGTTACCCTTTCTTCTTCATTTAACCCACCAGCAATCAAGAGCTCAAAACATGCCTTTCTGTGCCTGTCCGTTCTTTCCGTTTCTACGATCGCGGCTCCCATTGCCATGATCGTGTCTTGGTTTTGATACCACCATGGCCACAATGTGAATAAAGCCGTCTGTTTGTCCACAACGGGCGTGGGCCCCACTCTTGCATGTAGAAGGTGGAGGAGAGGCGCATTTTCGACAGGGATGCCGACACGTGTGCACTCCTAGAGTACGAGAATACTTTAAACTTAGGCTAAAAGTTACTCTCGCAAGTAGCACATGGCACAGAAGAATAAGAATCATAAGCTAACGAGCAAGTTTTCTTGAAACTGCGCGTGGCGCGTACCGATACTCCCTAGCTAAACGGCGGCTCTGGAACCACGTTATCAGCATAATTATAGGCAAATACTCTCGTATTTTCCACTGTGACGTTGAAATAGTTGTTCACCATCGCTTAATCGTGTTGCTGTAACCACACTCGGAACGCCACGACAAACACAAGTGAAATAAGTGATCGCAGGAGAGGCGCTGCTACTGAGCACATTCACAATAATATAGTCTCCTTGCTTTGCACAACACGTGATGTGTTAGCGAGAGGGTGATTCGCCGACTGCGCGTGCACGCCTTATTTAGTTAACTACCGCACACCTAACCGTAATTCATATCATGGTATACATAACATTATGACAGTGCCGAAATTACGCCAGACTGCCAGCTTCGATACGATTTTAATTGGCCACTTACTCTCCTTCATGACAGTCACAAACAGATTGCAATATCACTTCCCGCTTAGCTCCATGTCACGCTGAGGACAGGTTAATAGAGATATTTCATTGTTATTACAAAGGTCAGCTGTTCGTTTTGACGATGCCAGGTCTAAAGGGATGGCACCAAGCCAGTGTTTTCACTTACATCTTGCACGTGGCGCGAAGTCATTAGCACTTGTAATGCACTGGCGATGCGGAACGTTCTAAACGCTTAATTGTTAACTTCGCCAGTTGCTTGACTCCGCCCTTTAGTACCGTAAGCAAAGATGGTATACCATATCGTGAACTCTCAGCTTGTGGTTCCGCGGAGATGAGGCACATGCGCAAGTCTAACGTATTACGTATTGCGCAACGCCAGAGCTACTTGATGTCGAAATGGCACGTTGATGGCATGTGAGCATGTAAATAAAGGATAAATGCTTATGCTTTAGTCACCTATGGATAGCTACTTTTTCTGTATCACGTACTGGATGATAATAAAAGCTGTCGTTCACATATTAGTTGCAAGACGTTAAAAAATCTGCCGTTTCTTCGCAGCAAGAACTTCCTAGCTTAAGAAAAAAAAAACACGATTCGCCTTTGTAACTTCGTGCTACGCTCTTGAGTCAGGACAATTTTCCTATTGGCAGGGTCACTCTTCGAGGGACACTGGCAATTATAATTTCAATCTGCTTCGCGAAATGCATGCCTAAGTGTCTGCGAAATGCACAAGTGTCGCGCATACGCTTTCGGTTGTTTTTGAACTGATGGACACGTTTCGTGGCACAACTTGGTGGTTAGGAGTAATAACGTGCCTTTGTCGTTTCGTCTTTCTACGTGTGGTTACGCGAACGGGAAGTACGAAGTGGGACTCAAATTTCTTACCTGACCAGGCGTCTAACGATGTTGGTGAGGAAAACGAGAGGCCCGTTTGTCTTCTGCTTACTCACGGTTAGGCAGAGAAAGAACCCGCTGCAAAGGGTGAGAGGACATAAGTATGACAAATGAGTGGAAAAGGCACCCTTGAACAGAGCAAAGACAAGGCATTTCAGTTGCAATCGGCCAAATTAGGAAATTTTCCCATACATCTCGCGCCTCCATGAAATATGACACATTGTATGCATGAGGAAACTACGTTGTACTCGTGAAGGACGCCGTAATATATGAAAGACAGAACAGAAGCTCTCCCATCCATTTTTGCTGACGCTGCCTGTGCACACACTTTTACATGCGAAGTTCACTCCAGTGAGACAGCTGTTCTACTTGCGTATTTGCATTAACTTCGTGCTTTGCTTCGAAGTTAATGAATTTTCGAGCCACTGAGGGAGAAAATTAAAGATGCGCCCCAACTAACGCTTTGGTAGAGGCCTTTTTATTCACACGTGGCAAACTTTTCCGAATCCATTCTGTGGTTCCCTAATGAGGGCGTATTTGTGCTTCAAATTTCATGAAGGAAGCATGGCTTTAGTGGAGGCCTTTTTCGTGTGTAGCATTCTATGGCGTTGCGGTAGAAAAAGTTCATGTGAAGGCAGAAAACCCGTTTCGCAATAGAGGCCACGAATGCGCAGTTTAAGCCAATTGTGGGGTCGATTGATAGCTGTCATCCGGAGTACAGTGACAAACGACCAATAAGCGTGCCGGCGCAAAGCAACGTACGAGCCCGTCTGCTTCCGCCGTTCCTCCTACACCATACCTAGAAAGGAGGCGTTAAAACTAGACCAGAAGTGTTTGGGTCTCTTCTAGGGGGATAGCAAGCAATATATGCCGGCCTAGTAAACACCAGACTAGTGAGCATCGAAAGTGACTAAAGAGAGGCATACAAAAAGAGAGGATTCGTCACACGTGCATCGCTTACGCGTGCACTCGGAGCCGGCATCCCTCCGCTGCCTATGACAGCATTAATGCATTGGTTATGCCCCGCCGGCCATCACGCAAACAAATTAAGCGGGAACTTCCTGAACAGCAACTACGGAAGACATGAGTTGCATTATACGGCGGTCCGTGTTGCGTGGAATGTCTAAGTTCAGCAGTGTAAATATGTGCAGCTCTCATTCTTGACACCCATCGGCTTCCTTCCTAACACAGTAAATTGTAATAATTATTTACCTATGCTTTATTCACGTTAGCTTTAAGAATGTTACACTTTGAACACCAAGAAGAATACGCTTTCCTTTAGTATTTTTTTTCTAAACATTATGCATCGATTTTCTTCAATAGAGAGGGAGAGAGAAGAGAGCAACAAAAGGCAGGTTAATAAGACTGTGTCCAATCTCCTACCCTACACATGAAAACTGCCAAATTCTCGACCGATCGCCCACAGTTGGTATATGCCATTTGTAGAGATGAGCACCAACAACATCAATGATGAGGCCGGCGGTAGGACAACCACTTTTCTATTGCAACTCACATTACCGCACTCTATTCGGTCACAGCAAGAGGGGGGTATGTCTGCACTGTGGATTATTCCCAGCTTCAATTTAAGATCCTTAATCCGGGCGTGGGTTGCTCCCTTTCCGCATGGTGACGAACGAAATTTCGCCTCCGGCATTCTTTCACTTCACGGTCTTTTCTGCCTCTTTTTCGTTGCCGATGTTTCCCAGAACGAGGAGAGCGGGAAATGCTAGAAATCCCGATTGGAGCTTGTGACCCATGAGCCACTTCCGAGGGCTGAAGCCTGTTAGCCTAGGTGCATCTTTGTACGCTGTTGTAGAGCAAGGTATGGGTGTTTCGCTTTCTCCAGGAGATGTCCCGCCGTTATAACGGCGTGTTCCTCTTCTTCGCTGGCCTGTGCGTGGAGATCCCTGTTTGGAGCAGGTGCAGCCTTATATGTATCAGGGAACTCTGTGACTGTTGTGTTTGAGAATTGCGAGCCGTTGTCCGAGACCGTTGCCACAGGATTGCCGCGGTGCGCGAAGACCCTCTTGAGGTGCTTAACGACGCCGTCTGCGAAGATGGAAGCAAGGTGTGTTCTCCTCACGTAGCGTGCGCGATAGTTCACACAGGTTGTCTTCCCGAAGTTCTTACAAGTCCACACCCACCATCTGTCACGACATGGTGGGTGTAGGTTAGGTTCTTCGCGCGTAGGTTTGTCGCGCATGCTTCACAGAAAAAACTTGTTTGCCGAAGTTGGACTGCAATTCCAGACCACTATAAAGACTGATTGCCCCTAGAACTGCAGCGTTTGGTGCTGTAGTGTCCCTCATGTAGGCGTGCGAGAATTTCGCTTCTCAGTAAATGGGGAATTACTAGGCATGTTCCTTACGGTAGCTATAGCCCTCGTTTTCAAAGCGACTCGTTTAGTACTGCCATTATGGAGAGGATGGAGCTTGCACGTGACGTTTTTCTGGTCACCTATTGGCGAAAGAGTAAAGAAGACACTGGTAGATCTCGTCTTCCTTCTGGGCTTTCTTTATTGGATCGAAGGCGAAAGTTTGCAGGCCCATGAGTGCTCCCTAGCCTAAAAACAGTGAAGAAGAAACTAGGAATTGGCAAGAATCAGATGTATGCGTTAAGAGACAAAGCCGGCAATATCATTACTAATATGGATGAGATAGTTCAAGTGGCTGAGGAGTTCTATAGAGATTTATACAGTACCAGTGGCACCCACGACGATAATGGAAGAGAAAATAGTCTAGACGAATTCGAAATCCCAAAGGTAACCCCGGAAGAAGTAAAGAAAGCCTTGGCAGATATGCAAAGGGGGAAGGCAGCTGGGGAGGATCAGGCAACAGCAGATTTGTTGAAGGATGGGGGACAGATTGTTCTAGAGAAACTGGCCACCCTGTATGCGCAGTGCCTCATGACCTCGAGCGTACCGGAATATTGGAAGAACGCTAACATAATCCTAATCCATAAGAAAGGGGACGCCAAAGACTTGAAAAATTATAGACCGATCAGCTTACTATCCGTTGCCTACAAACTATTTACTAAGGTAATAGCAAATAGAATCAGGAACACCTTAGACTTCTGTCAAGCAAAGGACCAGGCAGGATTCCGTAAAGGCTATTCAACAATAGATCATATTCACACTATCAATCAGGTGATAGAGAAATGTGCGGAATATAACCAACCCTTATATATAGCTTTCATTGATTACGACAAAGCGTTTGATTCTGTCGAAACCTCAGCAGTCATGCAGGCATTACGGAATCAGGGTGTAGACGAGCCGTATGTAAAAATACTGAAAGATATCTATAGCGGCTCCACAGCCACCGTAGTCCTCCATAAAGCAAGCAACAAAATCCCAATAAAGAGAGGCGTCAGGCAGGGAGATACGATATCTCCAATGCTATTCACAGCGTGCTTACAGGAGGTATTCAGAGACCTGGATTGGGAAGAATTGGGGATAAAAGTTAATGGAGAATACCTTAGTAACTTGCGATTCGCGGATGATATTGCCTTGCTTAGTAACTCAGGGGACCAATTGCAATGCATGCTCACTGACCTGGAGAGGCAAAGCAGAAGAGTGGGTCTAAAAATTAATCTGCAGAAAACTAAAGTAATGCTTAACAGTCTCGGTAGAGAACAGTAATTTACAATAGGCAGCGAGGCACTGGAAGTCGTGAGGGAATACATCTACTTAGGGCAGGTAGTGACGGCGGATCCGGATCATGAGAAGGAAATAATCAGAAGAATAAGAATGGGCTGGGGAGCATTTGGCAGGCATTCTCAGATCATGAACAGCAGGTTGCCATTATCCCTCAAGAGAAAAGTACATAATAGCTGTGTCTTACCAGTACTCACCTACGGGGCAGAAACCTGGAGGCTTACGAAAAGGGTTCTACTCAAATTGAGGACGACGCAACGAGCTATGGAAAGAAGAATGATAGGTGTAACGTTAAGGGATAAGAAAAGAGCAGATTGGGTGAGGGAACAAACGCGAGTTAATGACATCTTAGTTGAAATCAAGAAAAAGAAATGGGCATGGGCAGGACATGTAATGAGGAGGGAAGATAACCGATGGTCATTAAGGGTTGCGGACTGGATCCCAAGGGAAGGGAAGCGTAGCAGGGGGCGGCAGAAAGTTAGGTGGGCGGATGAGATTAAGAAGTTTGCAGGCACGGCATGGCCACAATTAGTACATGACCGGGGTTGTTGGAGAAGTATGGGAGAGGCCTTTGCCCTGCAGTGGGCGTAACCAGGCTGATGATGAGTGCTCCCTGTATATAAGCGTTGGTGACCCTGAAAGCGCGTCCGCAGTAGCGATACTTTTCCATGGGACATACTGCATGGCGTAGCTAAAACGCATGAGGTGCATGCGGAAATACCGAATTCGTGGTGGCAGCAGATTCCTAGACTATTACCAGGAGGGTGACCAAACATTCATGATGTATTTGAAACACTGCCATAGGATCACACAAGTATTCTTAGAACTGTTCGGTTAACGAGACTTAGCCGATGTTTCATTTTCGACTTCAGCGCTACGGTTGGCGTTAGGAATCTTGAGGCAAACGTAGCAGCTGGCGGTCATTCCCATCTAGATGAACCTGTAGCAGGACCGCGCCCGAACTGCGGGTGTCGCGCAGGACAGCGCAGGACTGCGGGTGTCGTAATATAGCCCGGATGGTGTTTTGCCGAGCAATGGTTTGAACAAATGAGGTCCTTGATGCTACGGAAGGCTTCTTCTTGAGCAGGGATCCCTGTGCACTGTGATGATTTTTGATACGATCATGCGGAACGGCTGTTTTCTCCGCCAAATCGGAGAGAAATCTAGCTAGATGGTTCACCACCATCCCTTGAATGATGTTGATCATGATGTTTATTCCCATCCGATTTGAACGGGCCGGGGACAAATAGCCACCTAGCTTGCTTGATTTCATCTGGTTTTATTCTATTTACAATGTCGCCCATCAAATTGACAGCTGTTATTAGTCCTGCAAGGATTTCGGACATCCATTTTTGGAAGCATTGCGGTTTGTGAAACTCGTGAAACAAAAGGCGCGTGAAGGCTCGTGACAAAGGGCTTATAAAACAAAAGTGTCCAATTGGCGTTAAGAACAAGTTATTCTTTTCGCACGTCGAGAAGAGAGGTTTGGTGAAAGCGTAAATTTGCGTGTAGTCTTGAAAGATGATTGTCTCACTTAACAACGCGAGTGTCTGTAGCAAAGCGATAGGGAGAAGAAACCTTTTTCTGAGGATTGAAGAGTTGAGGTGGCTGAAGTCCACGCAGATGGGAACACTTCCATAGAGTTTCACTCGTGGCACAATTCCCGACACCTGTCCGTAGGGTTGGGATAGTGGTCATTCGACAGTATTAATACCTGCTTGCTGTTCCATGCTGGTTATTGTCTAATCGACTGCTTTTCGTAGGCGCATAGGAATGCGCCATGTCATGGTTATAAAGAAATGCGCAGCCGCGGTGTATAGACAAATGATGTGCACGCCCGGCAGAGAACCAGTCCGTTGAAAAGTTGGGGATACCGTTCTTCTACGCGGTCTGTGAGGCACAGTCGTACATGTCTTGGTCGCAAATGTCAACCATGTTGTGTAGGACGGTGACATACTGCTCAGCAATCTAAAATGGCTCTTGTTCGCGACACTTGAAGCATACCGATTCGTAGGCGACGTTCCTCACTTGAACGAAGTTCTAGTCAAACTTTTTCGTGATGACCCTGAAATTCTTGGCGCCTTCCGGGGAGAGCAAAAACGCGTTTGAAATCTCTGGCTTGGCAAACCATCGCGGTGAACAGGATTCGATTGATCACTTCGACAAGCCCCGTCGCAAAGCGGTAGTCATCGGGCTCGGGAATCGGCGCAGGCCACTCAAAAGCACGATGAAACGTGTATGGCTGAATAAGCTTTAAAGAGGCGTCCGTCGCTTCTGTTGCTGCCGCAGCTGAGTCCATCATCGTATTTGTTGAAGACCCCCGTGGATGACGAGGCCAGAGACTGGTTATGGGCGGCCAAAGAGTCGCACTTATGAGACCATGTGGTGGCGGCGAGGCACGGCTTGACACGGCTTGCTTCGAGCGAGAAGCACTTATTCGCCAGGTGCACCGCCATGTTTGCCCTTGGAGTGAAATCTAATCCGTGCCAAGGATGGCTGTAGGCGCAGTGTACGTTAGGCAGTGCGCGCGTGTGACAGTGAGCAAGGCGCCGTGCCACATATACGTTCTCCACTAACAGCGCACCTAAACCTAACGAAAGGTCAGTGGCTCGCTGCAGAAAGTCCCTGGTGTAGTTAAGTAGCAAATGAACAAGGAGGAAAGTTTTCGCTTTCATTGTGTACCCTAGCGCTAGCTAAGCACTTCTTTCTGCAAGTTACGTGGACGTGCTGTGAAGGTGATCGTATGAATAACTTAAGTGATAGAGTTAACCAGGTCTGTAGTTGCTTATGTTATAGAGTTGGAGGTTTAAAACCAGGACATATTTTCACAAAAAAACACTCTTACGTTTAACATACGATTATAGCCACGGCGACCAACCAAAGACAAACACCACGCACCAAAATTTGACGGCTTGTTCCTGAATTCGGCCACTTAGAAATTATTGCTTTGTTATTGCATAGCTTAGCGAGGTTCCGTATATTCATAAGGCTTAACCTGAACAGTTAAGAACATTTTGATAATCATCAGTACGCAATCAAATAGATCTCGTATGAGATCATACTCCGTACATTAGGAGGGTGCTTTCATTAATCTGAAATATTGAGTTTTATGGCTTGTTTGTGTGCTCCTGTGTTAGTGAGCGAGCTTGCGCGAACAAATTTTACTGTAGTTGCCACTCCTTCCGAATACGTTTTCGGACGCAAATATCGCCACTTGCCTGATAAAAAAGAACGTGTCGACGCTGTTGAACATTGCTGTTGCAATCATGTGGGGCCAGTGGTCAGAAGTGATGAATAGGCTCAGCACACGGGCTGAACAAAGGAGGAACAACTTCAATGAGTCATTACCTGAATTTAGCGGCCAATATTCATCAATTCAACAAAATCTATTCATCTAATTAACATTGAATCGCACCTTGTCATTCACATATAGAAAGCGAATGCCGCACAAACAACACCCGCTCCACTAGCATAATAAAGGCACTGTGGCACATTTAGAGGTAATCAAGGTATTTTCTGTGTATCTATGTCTCGCAAGAAAACAGACAGCCTTCGTATGGCAGGTCACACAGTGACCACTGTTGGTAGTCCGAATTTCTCCAGTAGCTCAAGGCAGTTTAATTGGTCAGTGCTTATGTTGGCATTGGTCATTTCTGGCCCATCCTATGCTGATAGTTATACGTAATAGCCGTGCTGCATGCGCAAAATTTTGCCAGTTCTTTAGGGCACGTACAACTACGAGGTATTTATATATATACACAATAAACACTACACTTGCACTCCGCGATGCATTTTGTAGATATCAGCTTTCAGCACAAACAAACACGACACACATAGACGTGAAATAATCGAAAAAACTAGAGTTCGCTGAAAGTCTCACTTTACTTCAAAGACGCTGTTTCTTTCCCAGTGTTTGTTCCCTACAAAATTGTCACGCTTCAATCGCTGCTCCCTTAACTACCCTTGCTGACATCCGTGACAGTTTGTTCTTGACCACTCTTCGCCCGAAGCTTCGCGACCTATTTGGATCGACCTTGGCCTGGCAGCGGCTGGTCAAGTTGGATACGTCATGCCGGAGAGGACGGAGACGTTGAGCCCACTAGCATTTTACCCTCTGCGCGTTAAACGTTCGGCGCGTTATACGTGACCCGCAGCAGCACGGTGATCACTTGTTGCCAAGGCGCAAGCGCGCAAGTGCGTGGCGAGCGAGCGCTTTGCTGTTTGTCGAAGGCGCAAAGATCAGTGAAACCGATCTGTATATAGGCCACCGTTGAGCTCGTCAGACAAGCTAGCGCGGGATGCAGCCTGCTCCAAGGGCTTCGGCGCGAGATATGACATTCCCGCGTTAGTAGGCTGTAGGGGGTGGAATTTCCGCCGACGTATGGTAACAGTGCCGCGAGTGGATCGCGTTCACGTTACGCCAGACTTTATCCGCGCCTACAGCTTGGCCGCCCAATATGCTCTTCACCGAATGCGTGCTGCTTGTTCAACGTAAACAACCAGATACAGGAAATCAGCTTGACTCGCAGAATACGCCGCATTAAAAAACATCGAAGGTTCGCAACGGCATAGGCACAGCGCACGAAGCAGCCAGCGGAGTATAACTCTGTGGCTAGTAGACGTGCGGGACTCTTATACAGGGGAGTCGTATACAAGCAAGGGAAGCAGACTAACTGGGTGCTGGTCCCCTACAGTCTAAATCCTGCTTTCTCTATGAAAAACAAAATTTTTGTGAGTGTTTGGTAATGTATCCACTCACATGTTAGGCGTAGCATTTCGCACGCGGACTGTCTGTATGCCAAAAGTATTTCAGACGGAAATTCTTTTTACCTCGCCCATGATTTGGTTGCCGTTGGCCTTTAAGTAAGCCTACCGCAGCAAGAGATGGACTGACGTCATGAGCGCTCCATGAGCGCTCATTACGTCAGCATCCGCAACAATGACGGCATCATGACGGCATCCGCAACAATGGATGCCGTCAAGCGACCTCGATGTTCAACAAGAGATGGACTGACGTCATGAGCGCTCCATGAGCGCTCATAGCGCTTCAAGTACAGCGGAAAGCCCCTGCTTTCCGCTGTACTGGAAGGTAGGGTAGGTGGCGCATTCTTCTGTCGTATGAATTTGACCCCCGTGGATAACCTTTATTAAAATTTCTAGCAACATTTTTACACCATCTTGAGACTATTGTTACTAGAATTTACCAACTGTAAATTGAAATTCTTCCAATGGTCTTTAGTTTTCCTATCAACTCACTAGTAAGCCCCTAGAAACAATTGACCACCAACACTAATTAGTAGCGTGTGCATAGGCTGTCTGTAAACTTCCTACTCACTGTCTAGAGACACTTCTTGGACCTCATATTAACGTTCATCAAATTGAAGCACGTTCATAGGCTGTCTGGAAACGTCCTATTAACAATTTACTAGAGCTTTCTCTAGACACCGTACTAACGTTCGGCCAACAATTGACCACCTGGATTGAATAGAACATGTTTGTAGAGTTTGTCAACATTTTAGGAGCATTCTACAAAAAGTCTTTTAGGCATCACCACGATTTGTTAGTTAATTCAAGCATCCTACCATCATTTTGCCTTTAGACATTCTATCGACATTGCTTACACTGGATCACAGTATTCGAATAAAAATGTGTTCAAGCCTGCCTATAAATATATAACCTGGAACTTTATAGCTCACACTCCCCCAGCATGGGGGAGTGTGAGCTATATCGTAGAGGGCGCGGACCTGATTATCTCGTTCCAAAGCAAGTTGGTGTGCTTCTAAAGCAGTGCATGGTACAGGCCGATTTACGCTCCAGCCGCACGCCACACCGCCCGCCTGCCACAGACATGCGGCCCAGTGGCGTAGCCGGAAATTTTGTTCGGGGGGGGGGGGGGCTACGCCACTGGCCCCATGTATATATATATATATATATATATATATATATATATATATATATATATATATATATATATATATATACGTGGGGCCAGTGGCATAGCCAGAAATTTTGTTCGAGGAAGCTTTAGCTCGGGTGCTCCTATTTAAACACATGTATAAGGGGAATTCGTTTTTCCCTGCAACCACTTCACAAAATTTGAGGAGGTTTGTCGCATTTAAAAGTAAAAGTTTAATTCTAGTGACTACTGGTTTCGAATTTTTCATTTAGGTGGTCAATTATTTAGTAAAAATTGGCCAAATCGAAAATTTTCAGAAAACGAAACTATCAAGTTTAAAACTCCGTGACTCAACAATGAAAAACGATATCACAATTCTGTGAATTGCATCTAATAGTACATCTACAGCGGACAAAATGGATATGTTACACATGAATCTAAAAAAAATTTAGTATTGTGGAAATACGGCTTGTGCCGAACCCTTTGTACACAACGTAACCAATTCACGTAAGATACAAATTGACATAGCAAACTTGTCCGCTTTGACTGTTATAATAGATGCCGGTTACAGAACCACAATGTCTGTTCATCATGCATAGCTAATAGTTTGTAAACGTCGTGCTTCTATTTTTTCAAACTTTTGAATTTTTCAAGATATTTTAAACAAAATTCAGGCCCTAAATCGAAGTTGTGTTTCCAACATAACTAGGATTTAACTTTCTCTCTCAAATGCAACGAATTTCAACAAAAGCGATTAGCAGGATTATCTAAGAAAAGCGTTTCTGCGTTTTACAATTATTTGAATAGGCCGCATCGGATTGGGCCCGAGCTAAAGCTTCCTCTTAAACAATTTGTCAAGGGGTCAAATCCATGAATACTAGCTGCGTTGTCATTGCCAAAGATGCTGCAAACGAATTCTTGAACGCTACGCACAGTCAAAACAATAAAATATGTATTTTTTCATAAAGGAATATACTCGTATGTGCCAAAAATTTTGCCCAAAATAACTGGTATCAATGCTTCCATATTTTTGTCTATCTAAGTAAAGAAAATATCACACGAACTTTAGAACTATATCAGTTCGAAACCAGAAAAGCAGTGCATGCCACTGATATGAAAAATTAAAAGGCAATGAACTGAGCAAGTTGAGGACAAATATGTTAACGAAACTTTGTCATTCAAGAACCGTGCTTACATTCTAGTATATATGCAATGGCCAGTGAGAAATCTCAATGACGCTGTAATTTGTTTTAATGTATTACGCAGGAGCAGCTGTGACCGGTCGTCTACCGTGAGTAATTGCACCGAAATCATTGTCCCAACAGAAGGCACGTATAAAAAGAAGGAATTCTGCACGATATACGAGGGCAAGTCAAATGAATGTGAGCCAACAACTGGGTACTTTATTTAAAAGTAGCCTTCGGAAGAATTTAGACATTTGTCCCATTGACTAACGAGTCGCGTGATTCCCGTCTTATAAAACTCCTTGGGTTGCTGCTTCAAAAAGTATTTATCTGGTTCCCTTGACCTGTTTTTTCGGCTGCCCCAAAATGTAGAAGTCGCAAGGTGACAGGTCTGAGCTGTATGGCGGATGCTGAAGCGTTTCCCACTTGAATTTTGCCAGTTTTGTATTAACCACATAAGCCACGTGGGGACAGGCATTGTCGTGGAACAAGATGACCCCATTCGTCAATTTTCCACGTTGTTCGTTCTTGATTCCGACACACTGTCGTTCTGGCGTTTCACAATATTGGAAACAATTGATAGCCTCTCAAGATTTAGCAAATTCTATCAGTAATGGACCCTGACGACCGAAAAAAAGTCAACAACACCTTTCCAGCGGAGATGATGGCCTTTACGTTCTTTGGGCGTGGTAAATTCGAATGTTTCCACTGTAAGCTTTGCCGTCGTGTTTCAGGCTCGTAGTAGTGGCATCAAGGTTCGTCCCCGATCACAAATGCAAGCAAGAAGTCGTCATCCTCATTTTGATACCCGATCAGATGAGTCAAGGCAGCGCGAAACTTCTCCGTCTTCTCGCGATGAATCAAAATCTTGGGGATCCATTGCGCACCAAAGAGCCGATAACCGAGAAGCTCATGAATTATGGCGTGAACCGAACCGTGACTGATGTCACGGTTCGGATCATCGCCCGGTCTTGGAATGTCTTTACAACGTCCTTTAAACCGTTTGCTCCAACGCTTCACAGTGGTCAATGAAATGCCGTGTTCAACGTAAACGGCAGCCATACGGCGATTAATTTCTGTTTTGGAAACACCTTTAGCTGTCAAAAACTTCGCGACACCGAGCTGTTCAACTTTTGAAGTGTCCATTATGCGACGCAACCATATTCAACCCAGTGTATGAGAGCATTAAAGAACAGTTATCTTCACACCTGCGTGTCACTTTTGTAAATGAGGCATGCCGTTCTCCTACACGCATGCCTCGCAGATAATGAACCGAACCATTATTGCGCGGTTAGGGTAGGCGCATTTTCATTTGACTCGCCCTAGTACATTAGAAATGCAAAGATACAACGGGATATACAAATGCGAAAATACGGCTTGATAAAGGACAAAAAAGTGTCACTGGAAACAAAGTTCACTTCATGTATACACAAAACCTCGCAACAAGATATTTAAGTGTACGTATCAGTCTCCAATGAGTCTATGTATGTAAGAAAAAGTAACTGTATGTAATGCATCAAACAAGGCAAATAAACTTGTTGCACAATCATAGATTCACAGAATCCTAGATTCCGCCCCCATTCCATCCACTCCCCCCGATGTATTGCGCGCGACGGAATGCGGCGCGCTTGCTCCCCGCTTTTCTCCTTTGCGCACACAAGACTGAGCCACCATCGTCGGCTCACCCATTCCACCTCCCCTCCTACGCTTTCACTCGCACATACAGCCTGCAGCGCGTGGTCACGATTTTATCACTCTTGCACTTTATACGAAACATGAGGGCGACGGCGACGACAGGGATGCGCCTGGAGTGTCCATATAATTGCTTTTGCAATAATATAATAAACGTATCCGGAAACTGAAGCGACCCGTCACCCATTACTTTCCGCAAAAGAAGTATCAAAATCGAACTTTCACCATGCGACAATTCGCTGCGCCACAACAATGTATTTTTTTTCTGTGGGGCAGAGGCACCGAAATGGAAAAAAGAACGCATAGGAAAGTATGTTGGCCAGAATCGAATGCCTACAACGGGCACCTAATGGGGCTACGGAATTAATACCGAAGAAAACATAAGATGATTCACCCACTGAGAACCATACGCATACTGCTCAGTATCCTACACCGGCGAAACAAGACTTTCCGGAAAGGTTCCGCTCAAGGAACGCGGTGCAATCCTTCGAGTCCCCGCAGTGATGGCGGCGAGCGACCTTTGTTTTTTTTTCTCTCGTCTGCTAGCCAGAAAGCTTCCAAAACTCTGTCAGGTGAAAATCCACTCGGCCAGAGCAAACCGAACGCCCACCGAGGTGCACCGCGCGGTGGTCGGGGCCATGCGACAAAAACATATGCGCTATGGTTCGCTCTGGCAGCCCGCGGGTAGGGTAGCGAGAACAAAAAAATTGAAGAGGCACAATGTGTCCTCGGCGAATAAAAGTCAAAGTAGAAAAAATAAATAAGAACGTAGTTACTTTGCCTGGCTTTAGTGTCTTGACATGGATGTTCTGACGTAGGTTAAAAAAAATGTTGATATTTTTTATGTGACATGACGGCACAAATGAACCACCCCAACGCATCGTCTCATTGGACCTCGCTGCGTGCTTTGTCAACTGGTCTGCTAGTGTGTTGATTTGGCTTGTCTCGTTGTATGTTCCGATGTAAGACTTTAGAAAAGTCAATGGACTTTTGGCGTCAAATGTTTATAACAACATTAAACACACAAAGTTCCGCAAATGAAAATTTAAAGCACAACTTTGGAAATGTCAATGCACGTTTCACATCAAGAGCTTATGAGAATTATAGCCATGAAGTTTCGCAATTGATATCCATGCGCTCCATAGATTCCGTGGCCTCAGTGAGATGCCGCGGCGAGCCCGCTCACCATCAAAGCGCCCATGAAACTGCTTGGCGTTATATGACTGCCGGTGTACGGGCTTGCCACGAAATCCAGCCCGAGTTCGCAATCTTCGCGGTTAAATGTCTTTTCGAGCGTCAAAAAGACATTCTAGACAAAATCCAGAGTGATTTCCGGCGCCGGGAGTCGCTTTGGTCGGCAGTGCATGGACAGCACGAAAAAACTTCGGGGGGGGGGGGGGGGCTGAAGCCCCATAAGCCCACCCCCTGGCTACGCCCCTGATGCGGCCGGCCGAAAATTTTCCACATTTCGGTGACTGGTAGACATATTTCGCTTTACAGCGGGTCCGCTGTGTAAACTCGAATTTGTGCACCAGTGTGTGACATGTGTAGTTTCAGCGTGACTGCACGCGTGTGAAACAGTGCACATATCGCACACTGCTGCACAAATTTCGGTTTGCACTGCATCTGCGAAGACAGCGTAAACAGAAATTTGAGCACCAGTAGGCGAAATGTGCCGTCTTCCGCACGTGTGCGGCAGGTAGGCGCTGCGGCTCGAGCGTATCGAGTCCCGCTGGGCTGATGGCGCGTTCACACTGAAGCATTCGGCGTCTGGAGCGGGGCCCAACTCCGCGGAACCCAGTTCGGCGGCGGCGAGATCCGCCGGAACAGCCCCTTCCGCGCCGATCGCTCCCGGACCGATTTTTGCGGCAGCTGCCACCGAATTGCCTCGCCGCGAACCACTCGGAGCGCGTCTCAGCAATTCGAAAGATGGCGGCCAAGCCCAACGCTCTCGTCATATCGCAGTCTTTGAACGCGTCACGACATCGGAAATGCTCATCGAATCGGTGCGTAACCGCCCCGTCCTTTTCGACAAGTACCACGCGAAGCACAAGGTGTAAGCGACCTAACAAGGTGGCGTGACCAAGCTACGCGCGCCCTTGCAAAGCAGGACGAACCCACCAACGCCGGTGGCGTCGTCTCTTCGGCGAATGCTTCTGCACGTCACGCTTCGCCAGAAAGGTGATCGCCAACAGGCCTAGCAGTACTGCCGCCTCTCGCTCGGGGTTCATCATTGCCTTTCGAAGCAATGGTGGAGCCGCGCGAAATTAACACACGAACTCGACGCGGGCGGAGACAACTGCGCAATTTCGAACCGCGCGAACATCCGGGATATCCCGCGCTTGCTTCTAGGTTAACATTTTATGGGGCAGATGGCGCTGTATGTCGTTCCGGCGGTGTGGTGCGCAAGCGGTGTGAACGACGCGATTTTCGGCGGCAGGAGAATTCCATTCGCTGTAGACACCGGATTCCTCGGTGTGAACGTGCCATGAATCGGCCCGCCGGGCTGAAGCGGTGTGACTGCTTCGCGGCCTGCATAGTATGCGCTATAACCACACTGTTCACTTGGTGCAGCGCAAGCTAATTTCCTGTAACTGTGCTGACGTCACCACAGGCTCACTTAGCCCGGTCGAACCATTAAAAGATATTGTTTTATTAGTGGTTTACTCACACATTTCTTTAAATATTTTGGTTAGCCCTCCGTCTACGATGCACCACCGACTCGCATTGGAACTGTGATTCAAAACCAAGGCCTTGATTTCTCAGTGTGTTATAAATCGGTATTAGTGTGCTTTAGAAAAATATTACAAAAAACTCTCAGGTTACTTTCCATTCTAAGCTTTTCTTGGAAAAGAGTACGACATCTTGACGTGATGAAGATATCTGTCCTTCAGAAAAAAAGAATCTTTTGATGGTGTAAACTAAAGTATTCTCTGCACCATAGTAAGAAGCCTTTTCACGGAGTATTAAAGATGTTACTTATATAAAGGTTAGAAGAACGTACGCTAACGGTATATTTAAAGTATTTTGTACAATAAGTTAGAAGGAAGTCTCTTTAAAGATGCGTTAACAAATGTTTGTACGAAGGTACGCAGGAAGTCTTTTAACGGTGTATGAACAAGTGTTATTTCTACAAAAGTAAGAAAGAAGTCTTTTAGGCGTAGATATATAACATTCTTTATATAAAACTAAGCAGAAAGTGTGTTGATGGTGTTTTAAAAAGATTCTTCCTACAAGAGTAAGAAAAATGTACTTTCACGCTGTAGGCACAATTGTTACTAGAATGTCAATAATAGAATAAGAATGTAAATAGGCTGTCAGTAAAGTAAATAGAACGTGGTTAGGAGTTCTAAGTAAGGTGAATAGGCAATGTTGTAACGGAAGCTTGGCTCCAGTTGAATAGGTTTTTCGCCGATTCACATGGCCGTGACTCAGCCATCAATCACGCGCCACGTCAGACCAAGCACAATAGCTCTTGCAGAAGTACAAACTAATGTTGCAACTGGCAAGACATCAGGCGCAATGCCACTCCCACATACCCGAGGCATGAGTCACGCACCGCAATATATCGACGCTTGTAAAATTCTAGTCGTAACAGCGGTCAACTTTGCATGTTATAACAAACAAGCTCAGCAACAGGTCGGTACGCGGCAACGACATCTCTTGAAGACTTACCCCAAATATCCGACAGATTCGTGAAGAAGTGGCCCAATACGATGTGAATGCAGCAGAAGAATCGCATGCCATGCATAAACTGCAGAGCGTAGTCCCTGTCGTGAATGTTTTCAGCCACCTTGAGTAATTGGCGTGTGTTGGACGTGACAGAGAAAGCCGTGACAAACTCCAGCAAGGCGCCTGAAGGAAATGCGCGAGCACGACATTGATAAGAATAAAAGATGCCATTAGGGGAGCTCGCGAAAATTTAGTAGAAGCTATCGCTCGACGGATGTCGACGGCAACGCGAATAGCAGAGAATGAATAGAGTGACAAAATGTATTGCCACAGTCAAAACGAGGGTCATTGTCAAACAAGCATTTGTGGCTCAGCCTGTTAACCCGTCGGGTTGCTGTCCTGGAAGAATCCGCGTAACGTGGGTTTGATGCCGCGCAGCATGGCAGAAGTTTAAACCATCTTTTTGTCATTGTATGATGGCAAATACCTATAGTTAGCCAAGTTGTCATCAAAGACGGTTTATTGCAGAGCCACACACACCTTCTTGCACATATAACTAGTGACCCAATTTGGCGTAATCATCACGCAGAACCTGGCGTGGCAAGTCAGGCGAAGAGCCAGGCTAGCATTTCCAGCATATCATTAAAGCTTGTTTCTCTTTCTCTCTCGAGTGGCGCTTACTGAGTGCTTCTTGTTGGCGTCATAGCCTCTTCGAAGAGTCGTGCAGGCCCAGTCTTGCATCTACAGTGGCTCATGTAGGCATGAAAGAGGTTCACTGAAGAGCGACACATATGTGCAGAATGTCACATACAGTCACCCAAGTTGACCCAATGATCGGTTTCCAACCCTGTTCCCACGGCACAGCAGCCCAATGCGCTACCCATTCGCCCTTGGGCTACCAGTTGTCTCAGTTGTCCTACAACGTCCGGAAAGTGCGTTAAGTAAGCTAAGAATGCTAACGAAATGAAGTTTTTATAACACTTTCGGGGCTGTATTTGTGTCTGTCTCTAATCGTTTTCCCTCCAACTTAGGTCATTAGGTAGTCCATGGTCTAACTGACAGTGAATCCAATTACTGGGCTGAAGGAGCAGCGTTTGAAAACAGCTTAGGTCACTGGATATGTAGCACTATGTGCCGCTGTTCAATGAACCTGTCTGATGACACAACTAAGTGTTCCATCTCTGATGCCAACTTCGCAACTGGGAACAATGTAGAACTGCGTATGTGCCGAACTTGAATGAACCTTTTCGACTTCAACTTGAATCACTAAGAATGTGCAACCCAGTATGGGCCGCTCCACAATGCACCCCTTTGGGTCATCATGTATGTGCTTCCCTTTAATCACAACAAAATAACTCATAGAAGGTATGCGTGTTTTGTGCGGCACCAAACCGGCATCAATTTTTAATCGGGCAATCTCTGAATACACATTCCCATACGCGCCAAACGTAGGCTTTGCATCGGGACGGCCAGATGGCACATCTTCTTGAGAGACAAGTGTGAGAGAGGAGCCAGACTACACACACACACACCTCATACACGGCGCGATTCGGTAGGGGGTAGTGAGGTGTGTCCCTACAGTGCTTCAGTGCTAATTGCATCAACGTAGACATCCATCATGGGTTCCGCCGCAATTTTTGTCTCGGGCAATGTGCCTCAATCCAGAAGAGCGTATACGTATCTATCCCCTCCACCGTGTTATTTCTTTGAGAATGGTTGTTGGAGACTTATGCTTTGTAACAGATTTTCTCTTTATGGGCTACATCGCTAAGCAACAATGACAATGATTGCGATTACGTGTGATTTTTATTTCCAATTTCAAGGTGCTCTAGTATAATCTTGTTTTGTTCTCTATAACTCAGTAGATAGCTTTCAGCTTGGGAAAACTCTACAAGCGAAACACGGAAATGAAGTTGCCATTTTTATAAAACAAGCAATATATACCCAATGCAGTACCATATGTTTCAGACACTGCCCATCTCTTTGGAAATAAAGTTTTAGTCCTGCGTTTTCAATGCATAATTACAAACTGGGGCGTTATAACATGCACAGTCCTACAATTGCGATGACGCGTTCACTATATAATCTGGATCAAATGAAGTCATCGCACACTACAATACCCGCAAACAGCAAAGGTAGAATGTAATAAAATACCTTGACACTTCGCACGATGAAAGCTTCCATTTTTTCTGCCTACAATATTAAAACACAAATGGTATAAAATGACGCTCCGACAGAGACATAATTTGTGAGGCGATGTCATTACCAGGAATACGTTTTGACCGACACGTCCAGTGCACTCTATTGCAGTGTCGGCCATTTTGATTTGCTCATACAGGGCTCTCTATGACACGTGTTGGGCGCGCATGTGTACGTATGTGTACGCGTGTAAAATAAGTTATTCTGTACTTGCGTGCAACCGATTTAGGACGTTTCTACTTTGACCTTTGATATCTGTTATGACGCCGCGTCTATGGGTTTCTCAGCGGCCCCAAACTGTCTATTCACCTTTCTGGCTCCGTCACCACGATAACAATTAAAGCGGGACCCGTTCAACAACCTTAGCATAATTTTCTGAGTCGGGCGTGGAATTCACAAAGCTTTTCGTTCAGATGTCCTGTCTGCAATTGGTGGACTGCCATGTCTAATGTTCATGTCCACCTTCACGATTGGCTGGAATTGGCTTCTAGATATAGTTATAGCGTAAGAATGTTTGTGTGAATACAAGCGCCCTTAATTTAGTCTAATAGTGAAACAACAGATTTAAAGCGCTTTCGATCAGTTTATTAATGCTGAATAAAGAGGTGGTAAGCTAGAAATGAACCAAAATGTTAAAGATAACTCATATAGCGTCAAGAATCGGCCATTATGCTATATAAAAGGCTGTAACGACTAATTATGTCAAAGTGGATGCAGAAAAAGCACGTACCATTTTCTTTCTTGTGCTTTGCTTTGGCATTCGACAATACGTCCACGCATGTAGCGATTAAGACGATCACTATTAAAATTCCCAAAAATAATCTGCAGTACAAAACAACAGTAAAAACAAGAATGGTTAGTGAAAGTGAGAGTTAATGTCTTTTCCTACGCATTATAAGATCAAAAACAAAAGAACTTGTAGTCCACGCCGTGTCAATATATTCAACGCTAACATCAACTACTGAACTTAGCAAGAGTATTTCTGAAAAAGAAACATAGCTGCAGAGCTTGTTCTGACACTTCAGTAGGTGCTTGTCAAAGACAATGATCTAAGGATAGAAGACTAACCACAAAAATTTCATACGCGATTCGCCTAACTTAGCCTAGCAAGCGCATTCTTATTCCGGTCACGACGCACTGGCGCTCAATATGGCGCTGGTAATTCTTCGATTTATCACAATGCGCATCCTAAGCAATTTTTTTCATTTCTTCTTGTATTTTTTTCTTTAGTCTCTATATTCATTCCATGTTGTCTGTTTGCTCTAGCGGCGTTCTTCACCTCGGAGCATCTGACTGCTCGTAGAAACCACGTTCCCACTTATAATCCGTCGTCATTGCTCAGTCGTTATGGTGCTCGGCTGCTGAGCACGAGGTCGCGGGATCAAATCCCGGCCACGGCGGCCACATTTCGATGGGGGCGAAAACACCCACGTGCTTACATTTAGGGGCACGTTATAAAGATCCCCAGGTGGCCGAAATTTCCGGAGTTCTCCACTACGGCGTGCCTCATAATCAGAAAGGGGTTTTGGCACCGTAATTAAATTTTTATTCCACTTATAACCTCTGCACTCTTGCAAGCTTTTCGCATTGCATTGTTTTTATTTCCATTGTTATTATTGCGGAATATAATTCAAGAGCCAACACCTGTGCAGCAATAGTGAAGACAACTAACATTGTTGTTAATCCAACTATCGCTAACATTTCTACAGCGTAAGAGCATGGAAACAAGCCTGAAATAAACGTACACGTTTAAACGAACAGTTGCTGGGTTGCTATCGATGCGGGATGAGAAGCAACTTACACGATTGCAATTTGTGTTTTGGACCAGGGTTCCTGCTCGGCCGCCACACAATTCGATACTTCGAGGCGCAGTAGCGGTGACTTCACTGGAAGTAGATGAAAGGCATATTTAATACGAGGTACATATAATTTCATCGGTTGTTTCTGGCTGTTGTAGTCATGTCTGAGTGAAGCACCATCAGTTACTTCAAACATGAAAACTCTAAAACACTTGCATGCGTTTTTACGTTCCCAGGTTCTCTTGCATTTGCAACAGTACTCCTCGCGGGTGCGGGTGTGAGCTAAACGGTCAGAAAGAAGGGCAGAAGGGATACGTAAAATGCTGTGAGTAGGCTTTTCCTCACTGTTAGGAGTCCGCACACAAGTTGGCCGGCTACCAACTCACAGCACTAGGGAGCCTAGGTTAGGCATGCAAACATCAAGAATATAGTAGGAAAGAAAAGCTGGCTACGAGATCGGTACCAGCTCCCGCACTACTGGTATATTTTACATGATACAAACCCATTTAAGACCTGAATAAACTTTTGTCGCCAGATGACTAGATTGTGTAAAAAGATTAGGAAACCTTTTGGCACTTGATGGGGTGAACTGGCGTACGACATGGGTAATTGAATATATCTGGGAGAGGTATCCTTCAAGGGACATACATAGATGATGATTATGAAGTCATGAGTGTAAGAAACCTTTTCCAAAAAGAATAAACCAGTTATATTCTAAGAGCAGTATCTCCCTTTAAGCAGCAGAGAAAGCAACCCGCTCCACACGATCCTTGTGGTAAAAACTATTTTTTTTTCCATCGTGGTGGAGTAGTGGCTTTGGTGTTGCATTGCTATACTTAGTATAATTCTGCCGAGTTTGAGCAGGAGTCATCCAGACTGAGTATAATTCGGGAGAGTCTAAGTCCGTGTGAGCCTGGCTAAACAGAATTTCCGTTAGTCTGAGTTTGAGTCAGCCTAGCTGATTATAGTTCCAGTGAGTTTGAGTGAGGATGAGCCCGGCTCAGTAGTAGTTATGCGAGTCTTATACCGAGTGAACCCTGCTGTCTAAAATTTTGGTGAGTCTCAGTCCGAGTGAGCCCAGCTGAGTATAGATCTGGTAAGCTTGAATCCGAAGGAGTGTGGCTGAGCATAGTTCTGATGAGTCTGAGTCCGAGTGGTTCCGGCAGAGTCGAATTTCGGTCAGTCAGATTCCGAGTTAGCTCTAAGCAATAAACGTAATTTGTGAGCGAGTCTGGGTGAGCTTCTTTTATTTAGCCGAACTATGATCAAGGGCCTCAAAGCAAGAGAGTGTGGCACGCTTTGACAATAGGAAGGGCACTAGGCAATCAGTGTTGTAAATTAAGCTGGTGGATAGAACAAATGGCTGTTGTAGGAATTGTAGAAAAGGGAAGGTAAGAAATGAATAGTAGCCTTTTCAAAATGGCGGTGAGGGAGGGCGGGTAAATATTTCTAGTTGAGAATGAGGATCGAGAAGACGCTCAAATTTTATAATGTGAGGGCCACGTGAGGGCGGTACTTGCGTCGTGAGGGTAAGGGAGGAAAACAAAAAATGAGGGAGTTTGCCCACTTATGGTCTCGACATATTGTTCGCCACGAAAATGATGAGAGTTTTCACAACTGATGCTACAATGTGCTTAAAACAACTCTACACAGTTAATTCCTGCCTGCACCGTACGTACATGACATTCTTACAGTTAATTCCTCTTCCGTTTGAATTTTCTCCCGGGACGAAGGTGTTGTGTAATTACCTCAGAATTGATTCAGAAAATAGTTAAAGCAAGCATTCGATAACTAAGCACTGAGGAGCAATGGCAACGTCCGCCATCATGTGTGGGTCAGATAAGGTACGCATACGTTCGGAAGGCACCCGACATAAAATCCGGCTAGACAGCAATTCCACATTTTATTGCCGATAATCACGAATATTGGAAATTAAGATATCCAATGTAGCTTATCAGATTATGCTGTAGGTGTCGTGGCTTTTGATTTTTGCTTGTCTCTGTGCTGAAATGCAGACTGCAGGAGCTCCAAATAATGTAGCGGCTACTCAAGGCTATTACGATGACCCAAGGAGCGATGAACACAAGAACGATGTCGGTGTAGCTTTAAGCTCGAGCTCCCATGAAGCCTGTGCTTTTGTGCTGCGTAGCTTTAGGACATCCAGCTAGTTAATTCTGCGTAAATACCACCCGAGCCAACATGTATCTTCCAAGTCTTCCTTACCGTCTACAATTTTGACTTTTACTTATATCAAGCACAGGTAGCCCTGTATTGTGGCAAATATATTTCATGGCTTCAATGAGCTCACTTGTAATCTACGACTTAATATTTATTTGATACCAGGCATACCTTCAGCACCTTCTATACTTCCTTCTTCTGCGGCTATAGCAAAGATAAAAACGGGAGGGTTTCGCCAGTTAAGAAATTTATATGTCTTTGTACTAGTCTGGGTTGCTAGAAGGTTAAGGCTATATATAATGATACGCATAATCTCAAGAAGATTCCATGGGAAAGCACCGAATTTCTGTTGCATGGCTACACCCCAACACAAATAAAATGTGTGTACTGCTTTCTTTAGAGGAGAAAGGTGTTTTGACATCATAAGTAAGTGAATGGGCACCCTATAACGTAAAACCATTTCAATCTGTTTTTATTCCAATATCCTGACGTCAAATTTACGTAACCAGCGACGCAAGCACCTGGTGGCAACCCGAAGCATTGTTTGAGAAGCCCAATCAAACGTGCTTCTCGCTTGCAGGATGTCACTTTCTTTTGCTTCCAAAGTGAATAGCATTGCCTACATTGAGCAGTGATTCTTATCTAATTGGCTCAGAAGAGGCGAGGAGCACGATCAAGTGGAGAGAGCTTCGATGGGGCCGAGAAAACAGATTGAAAGTAGACAACCGGATGAGGAGCGTGGTGCCGGCGCCGGCGATTGGTTCGCTTTCGCTTATTTAGCTTGCGGTGGCTCGTCACAAATCGTAGTGGCATGCAACGGAAGGTGAAAAATGCCACTCAAACGGATCCTTAGCAAAGTAGATTTGGCAGAGCATAGGGGTATACGTGCCGAAAGGTCCCGATAACGTTATACTACCACGAAAAATCTTTTATTTTACGCAAATAAATCCATGCTTCACGGCAGTTCCGAGTAGCCACCGCCACAGCAATCTGCTGGCAGCCGTCTTCTATTCCTTTGCGAACGGCGCAGTGTCCGGCTATTGGCATTTTTTTATGTTTTTTCGGTACATTAATGAGTCTTTAACGCTTACACGTCACTCTGACGCGGTGATGTATCGGGGTCTTGTGACGTCGCGTGACGCACAAGCAGAAGGGGCGCAGCCCAAGAAAGTTTCACCAATAGCAATTGGTCAAACAAAGACTTTTTTGCTAATTACGAAAAAGCCATCTAATGAAAAATTATAATTTTTCTTCCGTTTGGTCGAGTCATGCATAATCAGTGTGCCCATATCATATCAGATGGGGCGTTTTCGCGATTTTCGTCACGTCACGTGACAGAGAAGCGCAGTGGGTGGTGGCTTCAAAATTTGTTGTCCAAACGTGAAGGGATGGTTGAAGAATAGGAATAGAAAAGTTTGGAATAGCTTTACGTTATAGCGCACTAGCATATCCATCATAAGTGAACACATATTGAAATTCCATGTTTACTGTTCTTTTTTTTTTGGTTTAAATCTGATTGTGTGGCTGTTCCACAGTCGTGGTTCATATATTATGCGCAATATTGAGATTCCACAATGTCAAAATGTTATGCTTGGAGTAATCGAGGCAATCTAAAGCGCGCGTAATATAACATTCTTTGGTGCGACAGTGTAGGGAGACAGTGGACGTACCTATGTTCACCAACGCTTGCAAATCATCCTGGTTGCATTGATCGGTGAAGCAAATTCCAACCCTAACAAGAGGCACATCCTCAGCCGAATAGTAATCCTTGAAGTACTGCAGCTGGAACGAAGACCATCATTCAGGATTAATATTATCATCACAATGAGATATATATTCCACATGTAAATTGCGAATGGCGGGCACAGCGTCACCGCAAACGACCTTGAAGGACGATATTACGCACGCAGCAAACTCCGCAACAAAAATGCGACAAAGTGTGACAAACTTCAAGGCCCCAACAACACAGCCTGAGCAGACGGTGCTTCATCATTGAAAAGAAATCATCACTAAACTCGATAAAGATTGCTGCTAAAGGCGAATCCCTCACTGTTTTAATGCTACATGATTCCTTTTGGTTGTTAGGAGTCCCAGCTGGGAGTTATGGTTCGGTGTTGGGCGTCACGGAAAGGGTGCCACGGCAAATGGCTCATAGTCCAAAGCCGTTCAATCCGCCCTCCGTTCCGCACTCCGCTTTGGTGCTCCGCAGCGCCTTGTGGATGGATGTACAGTCGTCTTGACGAACGTTGGTGACTTTGCCATCTGAATGCCCATTCACCCCTCATTGGCTGGCCTTAGGCGGATGCATGCGGGTGACGCCATTACGGAAAGCATGGAGCTTGTTCGAAACGATCGAAGCGAAGTGGGGACGCGAGGGCTCAGTAGCAGCCGCATTGAAAACAGTTTATTTTTCTCATTGTTGTGATTTTACTACAGTTATATCCAGTACCCACGGATATATTCATCGAAGGCAGCAAGCCGGTGTGGCCTTCCAGAGTTCATCAGAAATAAACGGAGCGTAGGAAGAGCGTTTTGCTTACTCGAGCGTCGGAAGAAATATTTGAAGCGATCAACTTCGTTATTCTTTTGTGCCGTGCTTCGCGTGTGCATAGCAGAAAAGAAGTCCAACACATGCACGTGCATTCACCATTCTATGCACGACACATGTTCAGGAAGCGGAGAAAAGTCTCCGACCGGTGCAACCACCGTATGCGCCTTGTACGTGTTCTCTGTACGCATTTTGTGGCCGCGAAGTCGTGAACTGCAGTCCTTTACAATTTTCAGAAGTCATGGCACGATTAGTAGCGGTGAGTTTTTTTGCCTCTTTATCACTGTCATTCCTCATGTGCTATACTACTGCGAGCCTTTTTACCGCCTGCGATGCACCGTGGTGGCCGCGACATTCGAGCTGGGTTCTTGCTATTACAAAGTGTGTTGGTAAGATACAAATTCTGATACATATTTGCGATGTGTCGCAGCAATGCTAGGCGAAAATGTGCTGGTTTTGTGCCATGTGTCTATGTTTAGAAATGAGCTGTGCATATGTGCTGTCGATCGCGTTTCCTTATGTACTGCGTTAGAGAAGCCCAACCACATCAGCCTTGTCTGCCCCTCCCCCCCTTCACACATGCATCGTTTCTTTCAAAAGTTCACAGTTACCTTTTGTAGATGCTTCTGTCGGTGAGGGTAATTTAGAGAATATCTTAAATATGACATACTTTACAACATACAGCACTGTCGTGAAATGTAGACACGTCTCAGAGCACTGTCAGGAAGGCGAATTTAAGGCATCTTCGAATTGTAGGAAACTTGTGTGAAGAAAATTAATTGTGATCACACAATTAGTTGTGTGATCGAAGCCAATCAGTGAGAACAAACTTGTGGCAAGATTTAAGGTGACTGCGAGCGGAATAACTGCTTCATATATCATATTAGCCACATTGTTTTGAACAGTGCGTTATACCTTTTTTTTTACATAAATCTACCTCACAGCTATAGAACTTAATGTTACGTGGTAGAAGTCACATAAAAAGATGTATTTACAAGATTTGCAAGAGAGACAGCGATGCATAAACAAGATTGCTCTCGAGACTGATTGTACCTCTAGGCGCTAAATTGCCTTCTTCTGACAGGCGCTACTCTTGGTTGCTCCGTAACATAACCCCCGCCTGTAAAGACGCCGTCTTGGCGCTAAATATAAGGTAGGTGAACTCGCGGCAAAATAAGGCTTCAGCCGGGACACATGCACAACGCCCGTAGGGACACGCGAGTCCAGCGGAGCGATCTCGTAGGTCACATCGCCAAGCTGACGCAATATCGTGTGTAGCGCCCTGTGTAGCGCGGCAGCTGCTTTTCAGACAAGCCGACGCGGCGACATGGTGTACATAGGAGGGCAATGAAGCCACGAGGAAATCAAACGTCCCAGTGTCGGCTGTTGTACCGGATATTCTGCACGGCCTCAGAATCAGAGAGCCGGGAGTCGGTATCTGACGGGTCGTGTGAGCCTGGGCGAAGACGTCTTGAGCATATTCAGTGCGAGTGTTCGTCGCGGAAGGAAGCAGTGTGTCAAAGGGCAAAGAAGGGTGGCACCTGAGCACAAGGTAAAAGGGTGAAAAGCCAGCAGTCTCGGGACGGGACGAATCATAGGCGAAGGTCACGAAGGGTAGCCTACTGTCCTAATCACTGTAATCTTCAGAAACGTACATATACAATATTGCTCTCAACGTGCGATTTAGCCGCTCCTTCATTACGCTTGTCTGCCGGTGGTAGGTGGTAAAAAGCTTGTGTACGGCAGAACAGGAGCCAAGTAGATCTTCAGCAGGTGCGACCGCTATGAATGAGGAGCTGCCGGGGTGCGCCGTGACCGAGAATGACGTCATGTGAAAGAAAATCTGCCATCTCTGTTGCACAGCTTGTCCTCAAAGCTCGCGTGATCGCGCACTGGGTCGCGTTAATTAGTCGCGAGCCGACAACTACCCACTTGCTGCCAAATTTCGACGACGGGAAAGGACTGAGAAGATCGAGACTGACGCGAAAGAATAGTTCTGAAGCCACATTGAAGAGGCGAAGGCGTTCATCGGGCAGCACAGCAGGTTTTCTTTTTTTTTGTCGCTGGCAGAGCGCAAGGCGGGAACGTAGCGGTCCACAGAACCGTACAGGCCTGGCAAGTAGAAGCGGCGCCGTACACGTTCTTGAGTGAGGGAAACACCGAGGTGGCCTGCAGTAGGAGCGTCATGCGACTACTAAAGATTTGATGTCCGGAGATGGCGTGGTACATCGAGCAAAATGTCTGGGCCGTCAGGACATAAGCTGCAATGGTAGAGAACATCGTCGCGGAGCACGAACGTGCGCAGAGGGGAGGGGGGGGGGGGGAGTCTTCGAATGTCCAGAATTGAGATGATCGGTGAAAACACGTAAGCAGTCATCACGCCATTGTTCAGTGTGGATGTCGCGCAGATCAGAAATGGCCAGGACGCAAGAGTCGGTGTGATGCTCATCATATTCAGGTTATCGACAGGATGACGAGAGAGACAGTCGGGGTCCTTATACAAACGGCGTGACTTGCATAAAACAGCGAATGAATATTCTTGGAGCCTAATTCTGCAGTTGGGTCTTTAAGTGAGGAGAGACAGTACAAGTCATGGTGACCGGTAACCACGAAAATGTGCGTCCGTAGAGTGGGAGCAAAATTTGTCAACTGCCCAAACTAACGCCAGGCACTCCCGTTCGTAACAGGTGGTTCCTGTAAGAGCCGATATCTCGCAATCGTTCTCAGGCAATATGTCGCCCAAAGACATGCGTCGAGGAAGAATTTCAGTTGATCAGGTAAAGTTAAGGAGAGGAAGCGATGTCGGTAACAGTCTGCACGCAACGGGGAACGGCCAAATTTCTTTCAAGCAGTACGTCAGCGGTGGGACGTAGTACACAGACGCCGTGAGGGACAGATGGGAACGACAGTAGAATGACGTATGTGGTGGCTTGAGGCGACAGGCGGATGTCTTCGGTAAAGCATAACTGTGGTTGTGTGACTTGCGTACTGTATAGCAGCCGTGGGGCAGTTGAAGCAGAATGACACTACACACGCAATCAAAAAGGGCTGAATGGTAGGATAAAAAGTCTAAACCGAGTATAACATCGTAAGGGTATCGTTCCAAAACACCAAACAAAACTGTCGTTAGGCACCCCGCGATGATAATGCATGCGGTGCACATTACAAGCACGGTAGGCGTTCATCCGTCGGCGACGCGGAGGGTGCGTGATGCAGCGGGTGTGATAACTTTTTCAGGCGTCGGCGCAATCGGGCCCTCATCACGGATACGTGCGCGCCTGTGGGACTGAGTGCTGGGACACTGGCGCCATCGACTAAAACATCCGTCAAGTTCTGTTTGGCGGGAAAATTGACCAGAGGGTTTTGCGGTCGAGTCGTCATTGCAGCGTCACTTCCGGGAGGTGCATCACTTAGTTTTCCGGAGACTGGCGTAGGGGCTGCATTGGGGACGGTGGGCGACGAGCCTGTGACGATCAGGACAGTCGTCGACGACCTGGTCGCGAACGGGATTGGTGGCGACGAAACGACGACGAGGGACTGTTCCAAGGAGCACGAGCGTCATTGTTTGGCCATTGCAGTGCCAACGGAGGCTGGTAACGACGCTCGCTCTGTTCCGGGACATAACTGGTGAATGACGATCGTAGAGGGGAGGAGACAGTACGGTTGTTACAATGGCGAGCAACGTGACTGATACGCCGGGAGGCAAAACAGATTGGCGGATCGTCTGCGGCTGCTGGACTTCAGTAGTGTGCAGGATACCGCGGACCAGTCGATGGATATGGAAGATGAGACCGCTATGAAGAGGTAATGGCACGTACAGAATGAACTCCATGATTAGCCAGTTGTTCGTGGACTATTGCCTACACAAATAGTGCTGTATGCAAGTTGTTCGGCTGACTAGTGCGGAAAAGAGGGCTGCAGAAGCCATGGCTTCAAATATTCCCCGCACTCTCCGCGTCATGCCATATGATGATGGTCGCTGCACCCCCCTGTCGTCACAAGAAAATGTCGCAGTTGTGTTCAGCAGACGTGCGAACGGCGTTGCAATGCGGCAACTTCCCAAACTAACGCCAGGCACTCCCGTTCGTAATTGAAAAGTGCCTTTAGGCGGGTGACAGGAGGCGGCTGGCGTATGCAATTACGCTTGGCGTTAGGCTTCCATTCAGCAAGTTGAAATGTCTTTTTGTTTTTTTTCTTATGCGTCATTCTCATTTTTTCGGTTATAGTGGATCTGCAGGCATGTGGCCCAATTCCTTTCTGTAACGCCCCATGGGGCTGTAGGTATTTAACAAAATAAATAAATTGGTGAAAATTTGGTTAGTTGCTTTATTATGCGTAGTGATTCCGTGTGCAAACAATATCTGTCTCTTAAAATGTAGCCGAGCTCAAGAAGTAGCAATCTGCGGCATGCCACGGGCTATTAAAAATATATATTCACTGAACCTTAAAAATGAAATTTACATGGCCACTTGGCCGCGTTGCTTCGTCATCTACATGCCTTATTAGGCGAAACGAGCGATTTCGTACTTGTGGTGCACCGAAAAACAGCCATTGAGCTTTGGCGGCTTGTCACACTTCGCAGCCTATGCATAGCCTTACCTTCGGGTGCAAGTACTTCGAAACCGATTCGATGGCGGCGCTCATGTCTGTGCCGTTCTTGGTGTAGACGAGCAGATTGCAATACTGTCCCTGTGAGACCGTTCCCCCATGTCCGTGATGCACCACCGTCTCCAAACACTCGTCGAAGGCGCCGACGTCAATGCGGGAGCCCTGGAACACGCCCGTGGGGAACTTCCCAGTCGCATCCAACACTGCAAGCATAGAGGAACCTTATTCGCTTGGGGTTTTAGGTGTTACAGGCACTGTTCGCGACACGACGGCACGAGTGCAGCTGAGTGAAAAACGAGGCTAGTGGACAAGACGTAATCGCTGCGCTTAAGCAGGACGCAAAACACTGGCGCACGCACACACGCGGAGACAAGGGAGCAAGTTTGTATGCACGAAAGCCCGAATCGACAACTTTTCTTACTGCCGCCGTATGTTAGACGAACCAGCAGCTTGGCATTTACACAGGCTAGAGTGCATAGTTAAAACTGTCAAGAATGGGCTAGAACAGGGCCAGCACAGTTTGACGACAAAAGGGTCAATTTACTGCAAAACACAGAATGATAGAGGAGACACTGCAGAGTCATTCTAGATCAAATAAACTCAAGACACTGAGAGAGAGAGAGGTACGAAATCGCGCTTCGATGAAAACAGGGGAGGTTAACTCGCCCGGCGGCGCACTTAGCGTGCTAATCCTTACGACGAAGATGACAAGGACTCCAAGGACATACGACACTTACCACACAGAATTGCGTATTTTCTGACACTCCTATGTCAGCTATATTGTGTACCATAGTCATTGTCTCGTACCGCGCTTAATTGCTCTTCCACTTTCTTTAGCTACAATGCATTTTCATTTTGTTATGTTTCCCCCCTTATGCAATGCCCCCTTTAGGGTAAAAGAATAAATAAATAAATAATAAATTAAATCATTAATTAATAAATAATCATAATTGTCATGCATATAATCTGCCTAAAGACATTCAATCCTTACAGTTTCTGCAGAGTCATTCTGATCTAGAATGACTCTGCAGTGTCTCCTCTATCATTCTGTGTTTTGCATTCTGTGTGGTACATTGATAAATTAAGTGACTCGTTGAAGCTGTGTTGCTCAGGAAACTTAAAAGCACATTCGAAGCGCGGGAAGCGCAGGCGCTATTGGTCCGTGACCTGGGTACACGTTGCTGCTGAAGCTGTCAAGCGTGAAGTGCGTTTGTGCAGTCGATAGGGCGCTTCATTGCAGTTTCAATTGCACTGTAAGGATTGAATGTCTTTAGGCAGGTTATATGCATGACAATTATGATTATTTATTAATTAATGATTTAATTTATTATTTATTTCTTTATTCTTTTACCCTAAAGGGGGCATTGCATAAGGGGGGAAACATAACAAAATGAAAATGCATTGTAGCTAAAGAAAGTGGAAGAGCAATTAAGCGCGGTACGAGACAATGACTATGGTACACAATATAGCTGACATAGGAGTGTCAGAAAATACGCAATGATGCAAACATTGCAAGATCAAATCCCATAAAGATTCTAGTTGTAGTAAAACAATGGAGCGAGAATTACAATGAACAAATAACCTACAAGAGGCCCTGCAGTTTCCAGATACTCGGCACTGAATATACTGTACCTTAGAGGTGGTCTGTGGTTTAAAATTATAGGAAAAAAATAAAACACTGACATGACACAAGTGTACTGAATCGGAAAGTAATAGAAGTAGGAAACAAAATCAATAATGCTCATATGAATGTGCTCTCTAATTGGCTAACAAATGTACCATGATTGGTAAGACATGCAACGTCTTCTGAGTACTCATTCCAGTTTCTGGTAATAGCAAGAAGTCGGGAGTGAAGAAAGTGGTTAGTTGGCGCATATATAGGCGGAACGTTAAAGGAATGCTCCAGTCCAGGAAAAAGGCGATATGCCGGCGCGTTGTAACGGGTGACGGAGGGTGTATGACACTGTTGAAGTTCCAGGCAAAGAAAACAGCAGCGCCTCACGCCTGCGATATGCAAGTGAAGGTAATTTGAGCAATGTTTTTATCTCCATTATGCTAAATGTTCGGCAGTACTTCCTTCCAATGAAACGAGCGACTTTGTTGAGAAGCGATTCTCGTTTGCTGATTAGGTTTAATTGATGAGCATTCCATATTATATATGCATACTAGATTTTAGAACGTATTAGTAAACTGTAAGCTAGTAGTTTTCTATATGTGTTAGCAGAGTGTAGGTTCCGCCTAATGAGCCCGACTGCGCAAGATACTTTGCTAACCACCTCATCTATACTGCTATTTCATGAGATATCCGATGCCAAATTTATTCCTAGACATGTTGCATTGGGCTCCCTTTCGATGAGAAGGTTATTTAATGTGTAACGCATTTGACTGCGGTGTTTAATGTAGTAAATACAATTGCTTTTCGTTTTAGAAAATTTTTTGCCACCTGCCCCATTCCGAACAATTTATTAATTTTGTTTAGGTCATCCTGGAACTTCTCAACATGCGAGGTATTAGTGACCGATCCGTACGTCGCGCAGTCGTCTGCAAAAAGTCGTGCTGTAGAGCATATATTACCGTTTAGGTCATTCACGCATATTACAAATAAAATCGCGCCAAGCCAAGTTCCCTGGGCCACCCCAAATCTGGGGTGCCCCAGGGAACTCAGGGCTAAGTGATATAGGTGTTCGTTTACAGAAACTGTCAGTGAGCGGCCCGTTGAAAAGCTTTCGATCCACATGTGAATTTTGTGTTTATGTTTAGGTGTTGAAGTTCCTTTAATAACCGGATATGTGGAACCTTATGAAAAGCTTTCTTGAAATCTATAAAAATGGCATGTACTTCCAATAAAGGATGTAGAGAGTTATGGAAATCAGTCATTCGAACAAATGCGTTTCGTAGGAACGTCCTTTTAGAAAACCATGCAGATTGTGCAAGAAAAAAGTCTGCTTCGTTAGGTTTTTCATGACTGCTGATCATATGATATGCTCTAGAAGTTCGCAAGCGACGTGAGTCAGCGAAATAAGCCCGTAATACGAAGCTATTGAAGGTTCAGCGGATTTTAGTACGCGAATAACGTGAGCGATTTTCCAGTCATCTGGCACACACCCGTAGTTACTAGACTGCTGGAACAAAGCGACTAAAATGTGGCATATAGAAGGCTGAAGTAGTATTAGAAGTTTTGGGCATGTACCGTGAGGATCTGGTGAAGAGTAAATAGGCAGTCAATGCATAGCTGCTGATATGCCATGAGAAGTGATGGTTAGGTCATCCATGTTAGCTGCTCTTAAACATGTAAAGTGCAGGTCAGAAGGAAGGGGCACTTCGTAGGTAAATACGAAGCTGAAACAACTATTAAGTTCCTCGGATGTCTCTATCGCGGGAAGAAACTGTCCGTCTTTATCAATTGATATTAGAGTCTGAGAAGAGTAGTTGGTGTTAATAACTTTCCAAAACATTTTGGGTTGCTTCGTTGAAAGGTGGAAATGTCGTGATTGTATAACTTATCTATATCTCTTTTAATTTCCTTTTAAGAAATCTGTGCTTGTTCATGCAACAGTTTCCAAGTTCGATCCTATCCTGTGAGTTTCGCATTTGAGTGTGAGTGCTTCTTTTTCTTTATGCAGCATTTAACGTTCGAGGCAAACCACCCGTTTTGTGTAGATGATCTCATTACAATGAACGGAATTACTTGTGGGGTAAGTTTGTCTCGAACAATTTTCCACTTTTCAACTATTCCGCCCAGATGAAATGAACATAAGAAGCCTGCCGTAAAGGATGACACTCCGTTGTTTATTGTTTCAGAGTTAACGCGCGAATAATCAAATGAGATTGTCCTTCCTGCTTCGGGAACTTGATTTGTTGCATAAAATTTACAATGCAGCACTTTATGGCCACTTGTACTTTCAAGCGCATAGATTTTTATATTTTTTGGGTGTGTGATTAGTAATGGCGACCAATGTAAGCCGTGAGTAGGTACAGTGACCATTTGTAAGTTCAACAAGGTGAGCACATTAAGAAAATTTTGTCATTATTGCTTTCTTGTGCGGCTTTTGGCTCTGCACAACTGCCAATCAATGTCGGAGTAATTGAAGTCTCCGGCAAGGATTATTGATGCAGTTGGAAATTTGTTTTGCACAAAGTCGAAAGAGCTGTTTAGGTTTTCATTGAATTAATGAACTTGATGAAGTCGGAGGGCAATAACAGATTCCAAATATTTCATAATGATTGGCGCTTAGATGTTCCGCGGTTGCATTAGGCTGGCCGAACAGGCCCACTCTGTCGTTTTAGTTCTTACGCCAGGCGAGAAGAGAGTGAGATTTTCACATTCACACTAGAAACTCACCAGTGCCCCGGCTCCTCGTCGAGTAAAAAAACCTATGCAGACAAATGAGTTCACAAAGCATACACACAGCGCGAGTGTTGATGGAAGTCGCGTGGTTGCACTGTCAAGAAAAAGTTCCACTTATGCATACTGCAGTTGCCGCTGCACCTAAAGGCTACACAGTGCTTCTGAACTGAATTGAATTCTAGAGTGTTAAGTGCTAAAACCATGATGTGATTATGAGACCCACCGTAGTGGGGGACTTCAAATAAATTTTTACCATCAGCGAATTTTTATCGTGCCCTGAAAGCACGGGACCCGAGCGTTCTTGCATTTAGCCCCCATCGATATGCGGCCTCTGCTGCCAGGATTGATTCCGCGAACTCGTGTTTAGCAGCGCAACACCATAGGCGCTAAGCCACCACAGTGGGTCACAACGGTTCTTCAAGGACCTCGTGTGGCCTGACATCACGAAAATCTCACGGAAAACCAGTTAAAATATCTCCAGATCGTTCCGCAGCACGCGACGGCAATACATTAAAGCAGCAGCGCACGGGCTCGCACAAGCCTGAGAGAAGGAAAGGCGCGCAGCGCGCCTTTTCCTCCTCGCCCGATGAAGAGATTCGACTGGCTCGTGTTAGCAGAGGTAGTAGTGCCCGTAGTGCCTTCAGATGGAAGTTACACAGCTGAAGCGTAGTAGAGGCCTGCCGGTGTTGATATCGTGTCCTTGTTTGTAGCCACACAAGGTATGCTGACGCGCAAAATACTTCAACGCTCGCACAGGCGTTCTCGAATGGCTATTTACCCCTGGAACAGCAGTCGCGACTCTCTAGGCAGGAGCCTACAAGGGGGTAGTGAAGGCAAGGGCGGACTCTTGTTGCGAGACGGGTCTAAGTCACTCACTTCAGAAAAATATGTGCTAGCAAGAGGATGTTCTGGTGAGCTTCACTTATCTTCACTTTATGGCATTAAAGACCCCCGTTTAGAGGGTATAACATAAGAGGAGGGCTAACAAATGACTGTTACAAATCAATCTTTATGCAGAACAGTGTGCTGTGACATTTTCTGTAAAACTTGATGGACACGTGATTGTTGTAATTGGCAGCGAGAGGCTCCTGATTATTCTTACTATTTCTTTGTGAAATGTCTCAACGCACTGCTGCGGATCGGCCATGGATCGCCCATGGATTGTTACACTGTTTTACTTGAAAATATCTTTAAATGAAATTATTAGCTCGTAAATGTGAAATGAAATGTGAACTATTACAGATTTGAAGGCTGAGATGCCTCCCTATCGCAGTAAATACATGTGGCTATAAGAAAGAATAATATAATAATTTGGGCATTCAAATTTTGACTCGCGCTGACAATTGCAGAGGGCATCAAAAATGCTTCTGTGGATATAATACTGTTTGGTAGTCCTAAAGGAAATTATTACCGGAAGAGTCAAGTTAAAGTCATGTTTACCAAATAATTCCAAAAATATTTTCTTCTGAATATTGAACAGGTGGCATGGAAAATGAAATGTAGCAGAGATTTACTCTCATTTCACGATAGACGACGCGAAGGTGATAGAGCGCCACGATACCTGGGAAGGTAAACGTTAAGTGGTGATCGATACTTCAAATGTTGTAGCGGATCATCATTTGCTGTTCCAAGGAAAATGTAGGTGCGGGGAAATAAGATGTGGATAACGATGTCTTGGTTAACTTATTTATAGTAGCAAATTTTCTCATTCGCGTCTCGGTGCAGATTACAGGACCATCGTGGGGCTCTAGTAAGAATGCATCGGATTATTCATGTAAAGCCAAACCTTTGTGCCCTGGCACCTAGTCTAAATGAATGAGAAATAAATACATGTGGGCGAGAGAATAGGCCGCTTCTGAGGAATTTGCAATTTGAGTGTCGTTAGCGAAGAACAGACAGACGGACAGACAGTCGGCTAAAACTGCTGTTCATGACAGGGAGAATGGTAGTTTCCGTGAACTTAAAACAATTGCCAATTATTGAACCAGAAAGATAGGCGAGAATTCAGGTTATAGAATAGAAAAAGACAAATTCAGATATGACATCTCTCGGAGATAAATCAAAGAAGTTTTTAGGCATGTAAAAGCTACGAAATGGGCTGCAGAATCTTCCGAAGGGCGCTGCCGATATGCGCCTACCGAGATTGCGCCTTTTTTGTGATCGAGGTTAGCGCATCATTCACCTTACTATTATTTTAAACGCGAGTAACGGTATGGCCCTGTGTCGCAGAGAACCTGGTGGCAAAGTATTACGATTCATTCAGGACTGAAAGCTTCCGCGTACACGTAAGTATATTTATATGACAGTGCAACCTATCCATTCTCGACGACTTGACATTTCGACGCAGCACAAGATGGAAATCTCAAGATGTACATCTATCGCTGATAAGTCAAAGTTTTTAGGCATGTAGGGTCCTCAGGGCTGTACTTGTCGGCGATAAGGTAGTCTCGCCCCCTACGAGATTATCTGACAGAGATATGTCGAATGTTCGGTTATAATAGTCGGAAGTTCGAATGCCTCTATAAGGTTCTTTATATTTATTTTTTTGACCATGGTAAGCTTGAATTTCAGCTCCTCCAGTGCACTGCATCTGCAGGCTTGGAGTTCTGCCTGTCACCGGCAAAAGCGCGTGGGTCTATACTAAGTGAGGTGCAAGCAAATTAGGACGACACACTAATCTTGAACAATGACGCTCCCTCACCAGAACATGAATTGGCCTCCCTGGTGTAGTATTTGGCCACTACCTTCCGGATGATTGCTACAATTAACCCATAGCCCTCAGTCCCCAGCAGCTGCGGATCACCTGACCAAGGCAGCGGTCAGCCCTGCAATGCAGCAGATGGTGCTTAGAATCTCTGAATCCGGAATGGCCTCCAATGGAAATTGACCCTGTCAACTTTTATTTGCCGAACTCTGTCGAGTGACGCTTGCTTAGCAGGACTTTTTTGAGGAAATATCAGACATTGTTCGGGACATCATCGGCCTTAGTGAGATGAGAAGAACTGGTGAGGCTTATACACTGCTGAATAACGGCCATGTCCTTTGCTATATAGGTCTGCCAGATAAGAAGCAATACGGGGTAGAATCCCTAATCCATAAGGATATAGCGGGCAACACTGACGAATCCTAAAGCTTTAATGAGAGGGTAGCACTGGAGGCAGTCAAACTTAATAAGAGGTATAGATTAAAGGTAGTACAAGCCTGCGCTCCTACATCCCGTCACGATGATGATGAAGTAGATCAGTTTTATGAAGATGTTGAATTAATTATGAGAAAAGTGCAAGCACAGTATAATATAGTAATGGGCGACTTCAATGCAAAAGTGGGAGAAAAGCAGGCTGGTGAACAAGAACTTGGCAACTACGGCATCTATTCCAGGAACGCTAGAGGATAGATTCTGGTAGAATTCACAGATAGAAATAAGCTTCCACTAATGAACACCTTTTTCAGGAAGCGTCGCAACAGAAAGTTTACTTGGAAAAGCCCTAATGGCAAAACAAGATATGAAATTGATTTGATATTTTCTGCCGATCCCAGCATAGTGCAGGATGTAGAAGGGCTAGGTAGCGTAAAGTGCAGTGATCGTAGGTTAGTGAGGGCTAGGATTCACTTCAATTTGAAGAGAGAAAGAGCAAAATCGGCCAGAAAGAAACAGGTGAACCTACAAGCAGTAAGGATAAAAGCAGACAAATTCAGGATGATATTTGCAAACGAATTTGCAGCCTTAGAACAGACAAGTGATGATGACATAGAGGTAATGAATGAAACAGTAACTAGGCTGGCTTCAGAGGCAGCAATTGAAGTGGGAGGCGAGGCGCCGAGGCAACCCGCAGGCAAGCTCTCCCAAGTGACAAAGGAACTAATGAAGAAACGACAAAGAATGAAAGTGTCGAACTCAAGAAATAAGATAGAATTCGCGTAACTGTCAAAACTGATTCAGAAGGCTAAAATGAGTGATATTTGAAACTATAATGTGAGAAAAACTGAGGATGCCGTAAAGTAATGGACGCAGCCTTAAATCAGTGAGAGGGAGGCTTGGCATAGGACAAACCAAGATGTATGCACTGAAAGATAAGGAGGATAATATCATCAGTAATCTCGAATGTATAGTAAAAGCAGCGGAAGCATTTTATACAGACCTGTACAGTACCCAGAGGAGTCAGGATACCTCCATAAGAAAGGGTAATGAACAGGATACAGAAACTCCTCATGTAACTAGCGATGAGCTGAGAAGGGCCTTACAAGACATGAAATGAGCAAGAGCGGCAGGAGAAGATCGAATAACAGTCTATTTATTCAAAGGTGTAGGAGACATAATGCTTTGAAAACTGCGGCATTTACACGAGGTGTCTATCGATTCCAAGGGTCCCAGAAAACTGGATAAATGCAAGACAACAGAAACTCCTCCTACAGCTAGCGATGAGCTGAGAAGGGCCATACACGATATGGAACAAGGAAGAGCGGCAGGAGAAGATGGAATAACAGTCAATTTAATCAAAGAAGAAATAGTCATAATGCTTCAAAAACTGGCGGCTCCTTACACGAGGTGTCTATCGACTTTTAGGATCCCAGAAAACTGGAAGAATGCAAGCATTATACTAATTCAGTAAGGGCAGACGTTAAAGAATAGCAAAATTATAGGTCCGTTAGTCTACTCCCAGTATTATATAAAATATTCACCAAATAATCTCCAGTAGAATAAGGGCAACACTGGACGTTAGTCAACCAAGGGAACAGGCTGGCTTCAGGAAGGGATACTCTACAATGGATCACATCCATGGCATTAATCAGGTAATCGAGAAATCCGCAGAGTACATTACGCTTCTCTATGTGGCTTTCATAGGTTACGAAAAGGCATTTCATTGAGTTGAGATACTAGCAGTCATAGAGGCATTACGTAATCAAGGAGTACAGACTGTTTACGCAAAATACCTTGAAAAATATCAACAGAGGTTCCACAGCTACCGGAATTCTACACAAGAAAAGCAGGAAGATATCTATAAAGAAATGCATCAGATAGGGGGAAACAATATATCCAATGCTTTCACTGCGTATATGAAGAAGTACTCAATCTATTAAACTGGGAAGGCTTAGGAGTAAGAATCGACGGCGAATAACTCAGCAATCTTCGTCTTGCCGATGACATTGTTCTATTCAGCAACAATGCAGACGAGTTACAACACACGATTGGAGACATTAACAGAGAGAGTGTAAGAGTGGGGTTGCAGACTAATATGCACAAGACAAGAATAATGATGAATAGCTGGGCAAGACAACAAGAATTCAAGATCGCCAGTCAGCCTCTAGAGTCTGTGAAGAAGTACGTCTACCTTGGTCAATTAATCACAGGGAACCCTGATCATTAGAAGAATATTCATAGAAGAATAAAAATGGACTGGAGCGCATACGGCAGCTTACTGTTATCATTGAAAAGGAAGGTATAAAATAAGTGCATTTTAGCGGTGCTGACATATGGGGCAGAGACTTGGAGACTGTCAAAGAAGCTTGAGAACAACTTAAGGATCACGCAAAGAGCAATGGAACGAAGAATGCTAGGCATAACTTTAAGAGACAGAAAGAGAGCGGTTTGGATCAGAGAGCGCATGGATACAGATGATATTCTAATAGACATTAAGAGAAAAAAATGGTGCTAGGCAGGTCATGCAATGCGCAGATTAGATAACCGTTGGACTATTACGGTTACAGAATGAATACCAAGAGAAGGGAAGCGCAGTAGAGGACGGCAGAAGACGTGGTGGCGCGACGAAATTAGGAAATTTCCAGGTGCTAGTTGGAATCAGTTTGCGCAGGACAGGGGTAATTGGAGACCGCAGGGAGATGGCTTCGTCCTGCAGTGGACATAAAATAGACTGATGATGATGATGAGTACAAATGTATCAAATGTTTAAAGGGGTGTTCTGTTTCGTCCCGGTAGCCATCTCTAATGAGCAGATGGTAAATACGATCCTGGCCTTGGGAACTTCGAATGGCAACTAGAGCATGGCCGTAAATAAATATATCAGTCATGGAAGTTCGGCCGTAGCCCAAACACATCGACTATCATCAGAAATTATGGAAACCTGAGACGCACGGGCAGCCTAAAGAAACAGCGGCGGAGGACTCCATCTTTTAGTCCAAGCACGGATGTTCTGGTGGTTATGGTCTCAAACGCTCATGCTAGCATGTGAGACATGGCCACCCAAGTACTAATTTTCACGTCATAAGCTTGGGGGATTCGAAATGACGGCCTTTTCCGTACCACCTTCACCAGCATCAATGCTTAGAACATAGGGACTTGTAGAATCGTCTAGATTTCTCGAATAGGGCTCTCACAAAGCCATTGAGTCACTGGACTTTTGGGGCAACTTCATGTGTAAAGGTTATCTCCCTGGTAAATTTGCATAATACGCACTATTACAGGGACTCCGATCCACACTAGGTGAATCGCAATCGGTAGCAGTACCAGTGGTCGGTCAATGTGTGCTTCGGAATTTACGCTGGTGCAGTAATCTGTCCACCTTCGATCACACACAGACATGACAGTGTTACGTGAATGAAATCCTTGAAGGAGTGGTGGATGCGCTTCGCGGCGAAGTCCCGCTGTCACGTTTTCCCCTTCTGTGATATCAGCAAGATGGAGCACCTGCACATAGCAGCAACCGAGCACGAAGCTTGCTGGATGCGACATTTCATGTGAAATAGATTGGAAGGCACGTGTCTGTAAAACGGCCGGCTAGTACACCTGACCTCTCTCCACTCGATTTCCTTCATTGGCGTTATGTGAAAGATCGTCCTTATGATGAAGAAGGACGTCAGATTAGTTCAAGCAAGGATAATGAATGTCTTCTCTAGAACTCCGGCATCGGTCATCAAGAAAGCCACTGGAGATGTGAGAAAACGCGCACAGTACTGCGAGGCTACAAAAAGAGACCTATTCGAACACGTCCTCTAGGCTGGTGTTCAACGGAGCTTACGAATTCATAGATAATAACGGCACACTGAAAAGTGATGTTCTATTTTTTTTTTTGTCCAGACATCCCGATTGCCAATTCGGCTAATCGAGCGGTAGTACATTCACTTTTTTGAACGCATCTGTTTGCCTTTTCTCCACACATTGGATGCTTCCCGGTCTGTTTATTTCGCTTTTATTTTTTGACACGAACCTAATTTTGCAGCACGTACACACTTTTATGAAAAATAAACGGTCACTTTAATTTGGCTTTGGTCCGAAGCAAGTTTCTCGCCCGAAATATAGCTTCACGCATACCCTTTTCATGCGGTGCGAGCAAAGCGGTGATTGTGAACATTCTATGCCTATTACATTTCTTTCTTTTCACATTTCACACGTGGTCAGAGCGGCGGTTCGGCCGCTTTATCAAGGGGCTTTTGTTATGAATGTGATCAGTCGGCCTTCCGAGACGGGTAATAAGTGTCACATTGAAATGAACCGGCCGTGGTTACTCAGTGGCTATGGTGTCAGGCTGCTGAGCACGATGTCGCGAGATCGAAACCCGGCCACGGCGGCCGCGTTTCGATGGGGGCGAAATGCGAAAACACCCGTGTACTTAGATTTAGGTGCACATTAAGGAGCCCTAGGTCGTCGAAATTTCCGGAGTCCTCTACTACGGCGTGCCTCATAATGAGAAAGTGGTTTTGGTACGTAAAACGCCAAAATTTAATTTTCTTTACGTACAAATGAGAGGAAGGGATAGCTAGGAAGCCGCGAAACCTGCTGTAGGTACTCCTTCCGTATCATTATCAAGGTGACGTGCCGTCGGTCCGAGTTTGCGGCAGGCAATAAAGCTACTTCGAATCAGCTGATTTAAGGGCGCTGCTTTAAGATGTGGGTGATAGCGCAGTCACGTGTTATTTATTGTGCTCCAGGAGGTTTCTTTGCCAGTCGGAAAAAATTGCGCGCGATTAGTACTTCGCTGAAAGCTCCACAGTTAGTTGTCATTTTGGGGTGCCTGAAAATACGTCACTGACACTTCAAAAATTAGCATGGTACTTCTCGTGTCATATAATTAGGTGTAATCACCGAATGAAATCTCAGTAACGAAATAATTACTGGCGGCTACTGCACTGTACTGGGAACAATATCCCCAGTAGGTTTTGTTCAAGTAAGGCAACTACTTTTTCTTTAAGTCTTGGAGCATTATAGTTGGGGAAAAGTGTGTATAATTCACTCGGTAACCGAAATGAGGCCAAGCTGGATTGACTCGAAATGAGAATCAACAGCAGTCATGCGCAGCAGCGCTTATACGTGGAGTCACAGAAAAAGAAAGAACGAGGCTCCAGTTTCACAGGAAAGGCAAAGGAGTAATAGAGGTAGCCAAGTATGCGACAGTTACACGAAAGAAGATTACACCACCCAGAGGACTCATCTTGTGAATCACAATAACAATAAAAAGTAGAACTTTTTACTGGGCGAATTGGCTGCGTTCTAATGAATTCATAGTTGCGCCAAAAAGGAAAATAAAGGCTTAGGAGGGAGAGAATGAAACGACAGATCCAGCGCTGAACTTCAACTGATTTTATTCTTACAGCAGGGCAAGGAGAACGAACCAATACGGATGCGTACCTCAGTGTTGCGTAGAGCGATTTCAGTGACGTTTTTAACAGCTGCATCTCGTTGCCAAAGAGAAAAACAGACGTATCACTAATACAACTCGTGCCTCTCTCTTTTATTTGATATGCATCCAAGCGTTCTCTTGCTAACGTGTCACGAATCCTGCCAAGTATCTTTGTTTCACGTAGTAGTGGCTGGCAACTGCCTTCCAGGCATACCGTGCAATGCGCAGGTAAATGTGCACTACCTTTGTTCATTACAGATAATTCATGCTCCCGGGCTCGGTCCTTGACTCATCTCCCGGTTTGTCCAACGCAGGACTTCCCACATTTGGGCGGTATCTCGTATATACCGCCCGTCACCCATTTCACGTATCGTTCAAAATTTGTTTCATTTTGTGGAGAGCCGCTCCCAACGACGAAAGGCCAAGACAGCGGCAGCCACCGCCCGAGCTGCTCCCAGTAAGCAGCTATCTAAGCAACAAGCTCCTGCCTCGCGCAAGGAAAAGGGGCAAGCCAAACAAGCATGGAGGCCGAAGCCTCTTAAGAAATTCCATACGGACGAAATTGTAGTTGTCCTAAAGCACCTTCGCCTTCGGAACAGCTTTCCAGCCTGGTGAGCTTGGCCTCTCCTTGAGCACTTACCTCGGCACGCAATTGGCTTCAGACCATAGCTTTGTGCTCACCCGAGAACAGAACTTCATTGTCGCAAGTACCAAGAACGCCTACGTGCCCGACCGGCTTCTGGGGACTTCGCCATCATTTTTGCTCAAGGGGATGTGTTCCTCCACGGCCATCTTAAACAATACGATGAGGAAGTCAGCTATGGTGTCGTCACCATAGCTAACCATCAGACAGCTGAAACCTTGAAGGAGAGCATTCAATGAAGGCATGGTACTATCCTTTATATTCACAAGTTTGGGACATCTAACAAGGCCCGACTCGTCTTAAACGGGAAAGTCAAGCCACGGACTCTCCACTAAAATTCTGAAATCAACACTGTAGAGTCCTACCTCCGTACCATTCCGGCCAGCGGCGTATGTGGCACCATGGGACACAGGGCGGACATATGCCCCAACCCAACCCAAGATCGCTGTGGCCTGTGTGGACAATAGAGGCGCCATTGGTGGAGGAGGTGCGAGCCCCTCGCGAGTGTAACGCGAAATGTGCAGTTTGTGATAGTGGCCATGCCACGAATTCAAAGGACTGTGTGGCGAAGTACTGCACGGACGACAAGATTGCGGCTCCAAAGGGCGGGAAAAACAACCCAGCAAGGAAGCCGGTGACATGTCACCTGGCACACGTCACTGGCGGTGACGGTGACTCACCGCGCGGCAGTGACGTCACCTCGACACAAGCGCCAACCAGCGGGCGCACCGACAAGCGTGGAGCCGTAACACCCCCGCCCCCACACGGCGGCCAAGGGAACCTGAGCCGCTCCCAGCAGCAACGACCCAAGACGCAAGGCATCGACGGCGTTTGGGCAAACATCGTCAAAATGGCAAAAAGGTAAGCGACTTGAGTAGGGTTCACTCCTCCCCCTCTCCTTCCCCTTCCCATTCCCGCTCAATGGCTGAAGCTGAGCTCCGCAACCTAGTGGCATCTCTCCAGGCGCAAAACGACATCCTTCTAGCCAAAATTGAAGCCCTTGAAAAGAAATCTACTCCCGCTCCCCAGCCTCTCCCGCATGCGGAAGCCATCGAGAGCGCGGTAGCGGTGCCGGAGACGGCAATCCTCCGTTGATGCCCTTGAGACCCGCCTCGAAACCCAATTTACCACCAAGACTAACGCATCGGCGGCGAAAATCACGGCCCAAATTACTAATCAATTTAATGCTTAGGTTAATGCTCAAGTAGCTGAGGCCCTGCCCAAAACGCTCGCCCGCGCTGCGCGCAAGGGTAGCCTGAGAGATACATATGGCGGCCCAAGCAAACTTCCCGTCGCATGATCACCCTCGATGACGATGAGGACAGTAGCCCCCTCTCTGGGACTGATGTACAGGCCCAGGGAGCTGGCTCTGGAGCTACAACCTTGTCAATTGTGATTCCCAACACTGAGAATGGCTCGACGCCCTCTGTGTAGGCGATCATCCAAATTCGAATTGGCTCCCCCCACCCTAATAAGGCAATGTAACTGTCGGGGACTACTGTCCCGGGCTAAGCGGGCTGGTATCCGATTGTACCTTTGAAGCTTTAAGCAAATTCCCGCCGTGGTGGCCTTTCAGTAGCCAGGAAAGGGCGCCAACTTAACAAATTATACTACGTTCCAAAGGGACCCCTTGTCTTGCTTTTGCGTCCATAAGAGCTATACTACCAACATGGTTGCCCTCAACCTCCAACTTGAATACTTATATGTAATGGTGCAGTAAAACACGTTGTGGGGCTAGTTGGTGCATAGCTTTCAAATGTCCTGTCTGTATCCCTTCTTGTGTGTCGTCACTATTGGCGTTTCACCTATAGAAAGATATGTAATGGTGACTCTCTTCCCCATCCGCAAATGAGATCCACTGTTACATATTTATAACGTATACTGCACACTAAAACTAGCGAATGTTTCATTCTTGGACCTCATTAGCCGCGCTCTAAGAGTGACGGGTAGGGACCCCTTCCTGAGTGTGGGTGAAGTCACCGCGTCCAGTTGGGTTTGGGGGTACCATCGTGAAGTGGGGCCGCAAGCTCGTGGAACTTGCGTCAACGATGGGCCTCACCCTTCAAACTGACCCAGTCCACCTAACTCTGATAGGCAATTCTGTGACATGAGATACGGTCCAGATTGGGACTTTACCCACAACATTCAGTATGCAGAGTGGATCAACACCGGGAAAACTGTCGGTAGCGACCACTGCACCTTGAATACAACAATCTGGACCAAACTATTGGCAAAGCCTATATCACAGGCACGGCTCCCAGGCTAGTCCAAATTTAGGCTAAATTATAACACCGCAACATCAATACTCGGACTGGTTGGTTAGTAGGCTTCGCTCCACGGAAACCGATGTTCCGCTTTAAGAGGCGGTCTCAGACGTTTACAACCATTTCCTCCACCTCTGGGAAGCACGGCATTGTCTTGTCCGCCAGTGGCGCCGACAAAAGCATAACCGTAAACTTAAAGCTCGAATGGCCAAGCTCACCCAGAAGGCCGCCGAGTGTGCGGCCCAACTTAGTGACGCCAACTGGGTCAATAGATGCAACATGGCAGTGCGCCAAATGTCCGACAAGAGTGCAAAGGGCAATTCATAGCTTTCAGGGCAATGCAACTCAGTTGTCGCCCTAGCTAAGGGACCAATACTTGTGCACCACACAGTACCCTCGCGGATCGGCGTACTCCTATGCAGGTTCGGAGAACGTTGAGCTGGATTGACTGTTCCAGCTCTTCGATCTGCGGAAGGCCCTGGCTAAAATGAAACGGGAGACCGCGCCGGGTTGGGACAAAATTAGTGTCAAGATATTAACTAACCTTCCCGACCCGCCGTGTGAATCACTATTAGCCTACATGAATTCAGTTTAGTCAGGGAAGTGCCACTCCCATTAGAATGAAAGGCCGCCCTTGTCAATTTTATCGCAAAAATTGGCAAATCCGTGAACACGGACAACCTCCACCCCATTTCTCTCGCATCATGTGCGGGCAAACTGATGGAGACGATGGTGCGGGATAGGTTGTCTGAGTTCATGGAGAACCACTGTATTTTCGTAGAACCAATGCATGGGTCTCGCCCGCACAGATCCAGCACAGGGCATTCTGCTTCAACTAAATCCGGACATCCTAGACGCCACCTAATGCCCTCCCAACAAGGACGTACTCGCCTTGGAGTTGAAGGGGGCATTCGACATTGTAAGTAAAGAGGTCATTGTAACACACGTATCACAGACCGGCTGCGGCTTGAGAGCATTCGAATACATTCGGCAGTTCTTAACCGGTAGAGAATCTTACATCCGCATACAGGACAAGGAACACGGCCCTTTCCCCTTAAGAGCTAGATGTGCACCACAAGGTGCAGTGCTGTCTCCTCTATTATTCAATGTGGCCATTATGCAGCTGCCGGCCCAACTGGCTGGTGCCCCCGGTATACAAAACGCTTTGTATGCCGATAACATAACCATCTGGGTCACGCAGGGCTCACTCGGAGACATTGAGGTGAACCTGCAGCAAACCCTAACCATAGTCGACCGCTATGCCGGCCAGTGCGGCCTTTAGTGCTCACCCCGCCAAATCAGAATTTGTGCAAACACGCCTCTCTCCAACGTGCACGGCCAAAATTGAACTCTCGCTGGAGAGCGGTCCTGTCCCTGAGCAATAAGAAGTCCGTGTATTGGGGTTCTTTAATAATCAAAACAGACGGTCAGACACTACATGGGTCATACTTCGTAAGATGGCAGACCCAGGTGCGCCGCATGTTCCGCCTAGTCTCTAGCACATGCGGGGGGTTACGGTGCAAGGATGCCTTGCGGCTGGCACATACATTTGTAAGAATCTTATATTCTATTCCATACTTCCACCTGCAGAAGGAAGGCGAGAACGCACTTGAAGTCATCCTGCGCAAAAATATAAAGCGTGCCCTCGACCGATGGTGAACACGTTTCGGGAGCTTCGAGAGGCCCACCTCACAAGTCAGCACACTCGCCTCTCAAAGACGCTGGTGGGTCGCCACCTATTAGCCCGCTTGCACATTGAACACACCAATATCACGGAAGATCGCGTACAACTGCCATTCGAGTGGAGATGCGCCCTCCACGTGCGCCCTCCACGTGCGCCCTCTTCCAAGCAACATGACAAAATAAGACCATAATGGCCGGCGCCTGGCGCGGGCGGCAGCCCTGGCACGCCAATATGGATGGAAACGGAGGCGGCGTGTTCACGTGGCCGCCTCCGCCCCACACCATAGCAGATGGTACACGGCCGCTGTCGTTCACGAGAACCGAACATTTAAAAAGCTCACTTTCTGAGCCCGGAACATAACGCATTCGGATGAAGTCACCATTACATTAGCAGCTTCTCATCCCACATCTCAAACTATCATCTCCGATTCGCAAGGAGCCTGTCGGAACGTCGGAAACGGCTGGTCGCGTTCGTAGCTTATCGATTATTGAAACATAGGGACTATCAGGGTAACCCGGCAACCCGTCTGGGCTCCTGTTCACATGGGACTTCAAGGGAATGTTGCAGCAAATGCCGCCGCCCGCGCGCTCTCCTATACCGGCATTCCCACTCGACTCCCACGATCAGGACGACCTCGAATTCAATCTAACATACTCTTTCCGCGAAATTGTTCAATATTGCCAATCTGACTACAGCCTTCATGCACACCTCTGCAAGGGCTTATGTAAAGCGGAGGCGCGGCTTCTACTCCGACTTTCAGAAACACTATACTGTGCCCGACAGCTCTCGAACACTGTAATCTCGCCTTTTACGACAGTTGATCGCACTGTGGGGAGAAGTCTTCGGACATCTACCACATGGTGAGCGCGTGCCCCTCCAATCTTGCTATACCCCATATCCCCAACCCAACCCGGGAGGACTGGGAGGCAGCCCTGCTTGACTGCTCGGACCTTCAGGCCACAAAGGTCTTGGTCGGACGACCCAAGGCAGCGGCCGACGCCAGTTGGTTCCCGTATTAGGGATCCCCACCTAGTATATGTAAGGGCCGTCCCCTTGGGGCTGGCTCTGCATACCTCCTGCGTACTCTCAATAAGAGACCCAATAAATATGTTTGCCACCACCACCACCGTCGACGCGAAAAAAAATTCGTATCCAGTTTCTCGCGAACGCTCTGTATTTCTCAATATAATGTAGTTATCTTGAAAAGAACTGCACTGCAATAGGCTGCCAGGATGACTCCATCATTACGCCGAGGTTCATTTAATACTTGTCATAATCAGTTAGCTCACAGTAAAGTCGTAAACATTAATGAATTCCCGTCTGCTGACAATACATGGCTATATACGGAGGGAGTATGGTTACAGAAAACGGTTGCAATTCTTGCTTTACCAAAACTATTCGGTAAGAAATAACATGGCAATTAGCCGCCTAGACGACTCTAACACTGCTCCGAGTTTCATCTGCTTTACTTGATTACGTAGTTCACAGTGAAGTCGTGAATATTGTGGAATTCCCGTCTGCTGTCAATACAGGGGCTACTACGAGAGGGAAACGGACAGCCCCGATGTTTCTCAGCTACAATAAAATTGTAGTCCTTGCACGTTTCATTCAGCTAATTAATTAGGAAGTGTGCTCAATTTTAAATTAAAAACAGGCGAGTTCTGTTTCGTGCACTCATTTCACTGCGCCCGGGTCAACGCATGTCGTCGCTCACGTCGAGGCTCGGTTATGGTGTGCTGCAATGGAGCGGTGTGTCGTCTGTACAGTACAACAATCGGGTAACAGCGGACGCTTCTGCGATGACGCCACCAGCAAGGCGCTGCGATCAACTGGCGTGCCTAGCACGCGAAATTTAAACATGTTGCGCAAAACTATTTATGAACTAAAATGATCTCAAAACACATATAAATGTTTTGTAATTTCCAAACAAGAAATAATACCAACTGTTATGATAGATCGATAATGCCGTCTATGCTTGCACACTTCCAACCACAGATCATGCACTTTTCCTGATCCTCTGCTCAGCGTTTCAGTTACAGAAGACAAACACTCGTCTGCTCCTTCCGTTCGGTAAACATGGATATGTTTTTAGTATTTCGAAACACACGAGGACGAAAAGCCCGGAAGGAACACCTGCACTGTGCCTGGTGAGTTGCAGGGGATTCCTTTCATTTTACATCAGCCAGAATAGCGGTCACCAGGATTCACTGAAGAAAAAAAAATACTGCTCCATGGCGAATGCAGCCGCTATCTTTTATATATATCACTCCGTAAAGTGGCACCTAAGGCCAACAATACAGCCAATGTTCTCAATGTGCCTGATGCGAAACAGCCGGGCTTGTTCTGATCGTTTTGCAGGAACCTCACTGCACACACACACTCACATACGCACGCACACACTAACAGACTACATTTACAACCCCAGCGCTTGCCGTGCACATAAAAGATGTGCGAACGCGGCAGGAAAAACCACAGCAAGCAATCGGCGTGCTCCACACTTACATACATGACCTCCACGACAACCATAACTGCTAATTTTGGAGGCCCTGTGTTGCGCACCTATTTTCTTCTCTTGCCAGCAATAACTCCAGGCTGCAGCGCCAGATGGGGCTCCAGTAGACCGGCGTGCTCCAGCACTCCCGGCCGTCATCGCAAAGAGAGGCACGTTTTTCGCCGCCTGACGACACACTACCCTATTCTAGTACGCCATAGCTCGGTCTACCGGCCACCTGTGTATGTGTGTGTGTGGGCGTTGTATGTTGTAATTACTTCATAGTCGCCTAGGTGACCTTACAACATAAATAATAATAATAATAATAATAATAATAATAATAATAATAATAATAATATACATGTATGCGTCGATTGAGGTACAACACACCGCAGCTTCGCTTCTCGTCCTTCTTCACAGAGGGGAAAGGCTGATGATTTTTTTCTTGCAGATTCTTTTTAGAGCATTAATTAAGTGGTAGTTCACATGATGTGAAGGCACTTTGTGCAAGCACCTGGCGAGATGGGACTCATTCCCACTGACTACTGTGGGTGTGTGCGAAAAGCAGTCCAAAGAGCTGCGTTCCCACTCCAGCGATTGCTAGTGTTTGTACGCGTACCATGACCTCATTCACGAAAAGGTTTCACGCCTTGATTCTTTGTAAGATAATATTCCATGAAGTATTGATTCTGGACGTGTTATTAGCGAAAGCAACTGGCCAACGGCAAATCCCACTTAAGAACGAAAGGCTCTCTGAATTTGGTCCTTGGAGCTTTCTTGACACATAGCATTGGTCTACGAAAGCAGCAATAAATTCTGTGAGTAGTAATCAGTCAATATACTCTCACCGTACGTCAATGCAAACATTGACCATTGTCTTTGTTGATGGGTCACCGTTCAGAAAAAGGAGGGGGGGGGGGGGGCGCGGGTGCCTAAGTAGTGTACGAAATTTATTGGTTAGATGTGCCGTGGATTTGATAAGAAGGTATGTTGCGGCTTTTCTGATAGCTTCTCGTGGTTCAGTTCCGTTGCGGACATAATTGCGTTGTAACTGAGCCAATCTACAATATACCTAAGTGCTTTACGTTCACAGTTAATTCGTATTATTGCCTAAAACCTACTGAAATAATACCTCGCGACACTTTACCGCACTTGGCTTTGTCAACCTTACTTGTCTCTGTGGTTTTTATCGCGCTAAGTTACTACTTCAGTCAACTTACCGTCGACACAGCACTCAACATTGAGGAGGCAGTGTAATAATAATCTTCATGTGTAAATAGTTTTGATATTGTAAACAATCATTCTTTCATGCACATCTCTGACAGGTCTTCATTAACACGAGAGTGTTAGAGGCCCCCTAGTCGCAGAAATTCAGGCATCGTCGACCGTCGTGTCGGGAATACTCATTCTGTAGCTTGAATACCCAACCACGCATAGCCAACCACGCAGGCCCTGCGTGTAGCACAGAGAAGTCACCGAAGTAATTGAATTTCTCGAAGGAACATTGGCCAGGAAAATCGTAAAGTACGACTTACGCACTAGCTGCAGACATGACAGCGTCGTATCGCAATTCGAATATACGATAAAACGCTATTCTGTTACTCGGAAGCTCAAACAGAAACCCCTTTTAACGCTAGAACGTTTTCCAGCTGCCGCTTGAGGTCTGTCTTAGTAGGAGCAGTGCGGCGCGTTCGGTTCCTAGCACACCATCAAAAAGAAAAAAAAAGAATCACAAAACTCGCCTTGGTGCATAGCGTTCGCGTTACTGTTTTCCGGTTAACATTGCGGTTACGTGTGCTGCAGTTGCCAGTAAGCGTGAAAAGCACCCTCGAATATTTGAATGCTATCGCGTTCCACTCTTAAAGGCGAAGCTTAAGTGTCCTACAATTTTTTTTTAATTCTCAGGCAGTCGTCGTAGGAGTACACGGTAATTTCTTTTTTAAAGAAAAGTGTAAGCTGCTTTTTCGTTTCGAGAGCGACAAATACTCCAGACATTAGCGATAATTAGCGCTCGCGTGACACGCAGCACAGAGGAAAATTTAATTCAGAACATTCTCAAATGCCGAAGCACTCCAGTCCACAATAGTAGTTTCCACAGCACTCGCAGTACTACGTGAAATAACGGGCATTATTTGGCAATAGCATTTGCAGGTAGAGTGCCACAAAAAGCAAAAAAGGAGGAAAAATGATGCACACGCACACAATTGACGATGGAAGGTTCAGACGCGCTGGCCTTGAACGCTGGAGGCATATTTATGAAAGGCTCCCTCCTCACCTGATAGAGGCAACAAAAACACTTTCCCGTAGCCTTGATGGGGAGATCGTTCGTAATGACCGCACTCCACGAACTGCATCTCTGCCCTTGCTCAAGCTGCATCTCTTCACTCCTCTTGATGACCAGGCAGCTGCTCGCGGCTGTTTGTGAGGTCACACTTAGACACGTCATCTCAATTTGCGCAGTGTGCAAATGGTGAACGCGACGTGCGGCCCGAACCCATGTTGTACTCCCATTCACCGCGAGCGGAAACCAGTATAAAGTCGCGAGCGAATTTTTAGAGACCAGTCGTGCGGCGAAATATTTTCGCTGCCTGGGAAATCAAGATTGCGTGAGCCCTTCAATCGATGCAATGTACTGAAGCAAATGCAGGCTGCGGAGCTATATAGAAGAAATAAGTATGTTCTGCCATGGTCTCCTAACGTTTTCTCGCGAGTGTAGCACTGTGAAACGCCACTAAGGATAGACCCCTGGTGAGCGCGATATGACTTCACGCCGTAGCCAGGCGGTCATCATTCTCAAGCCAAAAGCTGCGCTTGAGCAGCCGTCACGCACATGTCGATCAACTACGATGGCGAACAATGGGAAGAATTTGTCTTGACTAATTCATGGTATATACTGTGCAGGAGGGGCACGTGATGTCTGACACAGACAAAGCGAGACAGAAGTTGACAGAAAGATGGAGGCTTGAGTGATGAGTAGCAGTTGAGCAAGGAACAAGGCTTGAGCTACATTGCTTGTTCGACTATTACTCATGGCAGAATGAGGGGACACATTGCTGTGCTCTGCTGTATTCTCTTGGCTCTGAGTGACGGCGATTTTTCACATGTTCTCACAGTGAACACATGTTCTTGTCGATGGTGCATTCAGCAGGACAAATTCAGACACAGCTGTTCCATACTCGCCGATGGAGCGCTACGCAATGAGTGCTGCCATCAACTGTTGCCAGCAAAACATGTTGCTAATATTCAGTACGTGTGCCCAGCGAAAAGCGGTACTACCAAAGAACTATATTAAGTCAGCTCCTATTATTGTTAGATCGCAATTTACCGGTGTCTTATCTGAATCCCTGATATGTTCGCGTTAATACCTTTTGAACATGTATTCTTATCAAACTAGGTCTCCTTTGATTGGCGCGGTTGACACAGAATTAGCTCGCTTTTGTTTTACCTATAGGTAATTAATATACTGTAATTTAACGTGCTAAAATCACTATGTGGTTACGCGCAACGCAGTAGTGCGAGACTCTAGATTAATTTAGACCACCTGGGGTCACGTTATAGTGCACATAAATCCAAGTACACGCACGTTCTTGCATTTCTCCCTTATCCAAATGCGTCCCCATAGGCCTGTATAGAACCCGCCACCTTTGAGATCAGTAGCTCTATGCCATAGCCATGCATAAGCTACCTCGGTGGGTTCATGCAGATGACAGCTGCACATGCATTTCAGGTTGAAGTATTGATGTTTTACAGCAAGACCCTTAATATAGCCTAGATGCCATCAACGCGTTTTTCAGGAATGAAAAAAAAAGCTTCTGTACCCCGGCTCAAAAGGAAGTGTCTGAAAGTTTAGTCTGGTGATAGATTACAAACCACTGAATCAGGTCAGACGGAATAAGTTCTCAGACGCTGTGCTCTTCTCTTACCTGCGCTGTTGCTCACGTTTGAGTACGTAGAATCCTGCTCAATATAAGGGACAATAAGAGTACCGTGTGTCCCGGCGGCTCCGATACTGTATGCTACATCGGACATACGAAAAATTGCAAGAGTAGGCGCAGTTCAAAATACCGTTATTTAGTCAACCAACCAAGTCGAATTTACGGAAAAGACGGTTAACGAGGTGAGAAATGTATTGCGTAGCGTATCATGAACGAAGTGTGGCCGTTCAACAGCACCCTGCTTCATGCGTACGGCGTAATCATGAAGAAGAGAACAACATATTCTGGCTGTGCCCCTCATGATCTCTCCCTGTCCATGGAGAAAGTTCTTGACCGCCTTGAGGTAAGAAGCCTATTAATGTCTCGGAATATCACGTGCAGCAAAGTCCGCTTGAGAAATAGCAGAGGACTGCCAAACTTTCTTTCGGGCATCGAAATTTTTCTAGACGCGCCACCAATGCTTCTGCCAAGCAACACAGCTTGATGATGTCCCGCTCTTTCATGCGCTTAATAATCGAGCAGCTGCATAGATACATTCAACCAAAAAAATATAGCTCAGTTATTGTTCCACAGAATTAGCTTTGGTCAGCAGAAAGTGAGTATCACCGTGGGTGTTCTCCATGCCAGAAGTTTGAACCAGACATCTTTCGTTAAAGACCTACCTCAAATTGCCGTGAAACTGGTCATATCCGAGTCACATCGCATACATTCACGCTGAGTCAAAGCAACTTTACATTCACGGATCGCATTCAGTTTACAGAGATGGCTCATTAAAAATGGAAGTTCCACGTCCGCATTCTGTGAATTATTTATCTCTGACCAAGACAATGGTGTAGCCTAAAAGAGGAGACCACATTCTCGATCTTTTTCGGACAAACACACCAAACTTTACTCTCTCGACAGTGGCCATGCAAGGTATAACAGATCTCTGTGACGTGCTCTGCAAACTTAATATGGCTCATGAAACGACTTACAAAACAAACTGACGCGTTTATATTTAGGGCAATGTTGATATACTTGCAATTATTTCTGGGTTAAATTGTTACTTTCTTGTTTTTCAGACTCTTGGAGAATCGTACTCGGTGGCGAATTTCTGCTTCATTTTCAAAAAGAAATTCTTTGAACTAAGAGACTGCTTTGTTCCTTCCTGCGTGATAACTACAAGAAGAAATAAAAGTAAACTGTGGTTCAGGAATCTGAGACTTACCCGGAAGAGCCAAATAGGTTATCGTTCTTATAAGTCGTCTCCAAAAGAAATAAATTATAGAAAGCTTGAGTCAATACTAAGCGATGTAATTGTTGTTATATCAGGTCCTTGGAGTCCAAAACAAGAAATGAGAATATGAGGATATTTGGCGAAGATTGTATACTTTATAATAAAATATGTTCTGGTAATGACTGCTCGGAAATTCAAAATGATCTGAAGATGGTACAAGAATGGAGTAAAAACCGAGAATGACACTAAAATGGAACAAAGCAGTACGTGTTAGCTTTTCAAGAAAAAACATCACTGCGCTTACACCCGAAATGGTGTTCCCATAAAAGAGGTATCAGAATGCAAGTATCTGGGTGACCCTTATACTTCCTCTTTATCCTTGCAACGATGCGTCGATTATACGGCCGATAAACTGTATAAATCCCTAGTCTTAGAGCACATTTCTTAGACGGGCGTTCCTGCGGCCAGCGCCAAGGCTGTCCCTCGTAACCGAGCAAACGAGCACAGTGAAGGATGAAAGCTTACGTGGAGCGCAGCGGTCGTTGAAAGACGCCGATAGCGAAGTGAGGGCGAGCACAAAAGCGGAGAAGGGTGTAGCGGAACCATGAGGCGGAAAACGGAGGAGGGTGGTATGATGAAAGCGTGAGAAGAAAAGCATAGTGCCGCGCAAAACGGGCTTTGCGGCAACGATGGCTGCGAGATGGCGCCAGAGTAGCGCGCGTCGTCTGTATGGAAACAAAGCGCTGCATGAGCGCAGGTCCGTCTGCAGCGGCTGCTGTGAATCGAGCGCACGCGTCACCTACGCGTCACCTCTCGTCCTCTCCTTATTATAGAGGCAGTCTCACAACAGTTCGCTCCGTTTGCAACTTGCCGCACGGGACAGCTGTTGCGCTGAAACAGGGCTGTGGTGAAATTTCGCATTAGGGGGTATAGCAATCGTCGGTGAATTTTTTTCTACGTAGAAACACACGCTCATTTTCTCGTGGTTCAAAATAGCTTGAATATAAGATCGATCATTGATTACGCTTGTACCAAGGAAGACCCTCCAACCACCATAGGCAAAGGTAAGCTGCCCTCTGTAGGATGTAACGTTTGAGGCTTGTTATAAAGACACGAGTTGCAGGGCAACTAACTGCAGAGCAGTGTTGGGTTTGCAGGCATTAGGGAACCACAAAGCAGCGCTTCGTTTAAAGTTATTGCATGGGAGATGTTATTCAGACATTGGTATTTTGCACGAGTCGTATTTTTTCTTCCCCAGTATACTTCCTCAAGCGTTGACCATTGTAAGAAAATGATGAATATAAATGAAGGACTGCCACCCTCAGTAGCACTTTTCTACCGAAAACAATTTGTAACTGGAATTGACTGCTTTCGACCATTGTAGCCATCGAATATCCTAAAACATTCTTCTCTTTTAAGATGTAGGCAACGTATTGACACAAAATGTGCTATGATAGTTAGCATTCTACGTGTTTATGCTGATTTAAACCTGTAACGGCCTTCCTTCGTCTCATCAAACTATCTAAAAATTTTTTCCTGCCTTCTTCGGTGTTTGTATGCATGCGAGCGTAATCTTACAATTTCTTTACTCGGATGTGCTTTCATCGTTCTTTTTTGTAAGAAGTAGCCAGGATCATCTTGATTGTTGTTCCCACATTCCTGAAGATGTTTTTTCGTGCTTCCTGCTGTTCCTTTCCTTTTCTTTTTTCTTATTTATTTCTTCCGTTCATCATTTTTGCCTGCGACCTATTTTATATTACTTGTACTACTTACCTCTGCTACTATGTTTTCTACCTACTGTATTCTTGCTCAATGTAATGTCATGTAGCCGCTGTGACTGGAAAAATAGATGAACAAACAAAGAAAATGCCTCTTTCGAGGAAACCATGCATTGAAGCTAGCCCACGCCAGTATTATTCCACGATACACAGCGTTTTCCCGGGCCAGCATGGCGGCGAAAGCTGTCAGCTCTTAGACGGCTCCACTGGCTCCGAGATAAGGTGGCGCCTATGAAAAAAAGGCCTCTACCGCTCCTCACCATTATTCCCTCGAGAAAACAGCTATAAAAGGCAGGGAGGTTAACTAGACTGTCCACATTTGTAGCTCAACACGTCGGAATACGGTGAGGTGGATAAAACCAATTGCACCAAACTTTAAAACATCGTTAACCTGACTCATAAGCCGGCATCGCATTTCTCTAAGCGACATCCTTTACCGCGCCCATAGCAGGTAAATCTAATGTATGTTTGACAAGTCCTGCGAAGTAGTTTAACTGTTTTCGTAGGTAATTCGCATCTCATATTCACTAGCTGCCGATACCTTTCAGAGCATTGTAAAAAACTCCGGGCTTGAATGACCGCTTTAAGCACCACGCGCTCACAAGTAGTCCATTAAATCGGTTATCCGAAGCTACTGTGAAGTATCACTACTGAACATTCCGTGCCTAACTACGCACAAATATGATCACTTTTTTAATGAAAACTGATAGTGCTGCAATATACAAAGTGCAGAAAACGAGCACAAGTGTGATTTACTTTCACCAAGAAATTTACTTTGAATGGTTTCCTGGTCACTGTGTCATGAAGGGTTACGCTCTCGTGCACAACTTAGCGTAAGTAGCGGACACTGATTATAAACCATGTCTGATCAATCCAAACAAAGCGGTTCGCACAAGCGCTTGTGTCAACTGTCTGAGCAAATATCAAATTAAATGAAATAATGGGGTTTTACGTGCCAAAACGCCATTCTGATTATGAGGCACGCCGTAGTGGAGGACGCCGGAAATTTCGACCACCTGGGCTTCTTCACCCTGCAACTAAATCTAGGTACATGGGTGTTTTCGCATTTCGCCCCGTCGAAATGCAGCCGCCATGGTCGGGATTCGATCCCGCGACCTCGCGGTCAGCAGCCTAACACCATAGCCACTGAATAGCCACGGCGGTAGCAAACATCAAGGATGCGTAGTTAAAAAAAATGGTGGTCAGAACGGTATCCTATTTCTGAAAATTCAACTGAACATTTCACTCAATGGGAGCCGATCAATTGAAAGTGTAATAGACCGGCTGCACCTAAGAACTGCGTGTTCAATGTCTTTTCTGCAATTAATAGGCCCAGGCAAGAGTGATGCGTTTTAATTCAAAGCACTCAAATATGACTTTGAGTGTTTTGTTGCACTGCCCTAATTGTGCTCATAACACAAAAATGAAAATTGCCTGCTTTGGTCAAAAACTATTCTCATTGGCGTAACCATGTTATATCTATTGACAATAATTCAATTTCAAAAGAGGGAATTTAGCTCTTAAATATAATTCACGGAACGAACAAGGATTACTGAAAATTACTATAGCGTGATGTCGTATAAAGGTGATATACACGGATAAAGTGCCTCTAAAATGATGGCCAACGTTTCCATAGGAGGACCTACCTTACGTTGGGCAGCTCTCTGAAGCACCTTATCCCTTTTTTAACCTTTGTACCACAATGTGCTACGCCATCTTCCAGCCCTATTCTTGATTATAGCGTGTTGCGTGATACTCACGAACCATAAATGCGGGCCCACTATGGCGCAGACATTGTGCTTACTCGAAGTTACTATGGCAAAGCTGCAGGTTAGGCTACTTAGCGGAAGTTCACCTTGTAATAAGGGATGTACTGCACTATAAATACAGCGACAAGAGAAGTAGAAGTGGGCAGGACGCATGCAAATTTTCTTGGTGACGGATGACATGCATACAATGATCAAAAAGGCTTCGTCATATTCATAGGCCATCCAAAAGCGCAGCCATCACGATCTTGCCTACAGAAATGCCACGTCAAAATCTGGTGTGCAAGTGTCAGTTGATGAACTGTGCGCGTCTTGTCCACTATTCTGTTGCCCGTGTGTTTAGAGTGCATATCCCCCCTTAATACAAAATGAACTTAATGTGAACTGCTGCTCACTGTGCTTAAACATTACTTTCATTTCACTTTTGAATATCTGTCATTAGCTATTGTGCTCTATTCGCTTGTTGTGGCGTGCAGTTCCCTTACTTGAGCTTGCGCTGAGTTCTTGCTATGCTATATGTGTTTGTTGCGATGTACGATGTACTCACTTGAACTTCATGTGCGCAATGCACTCGTGGGCGCCATGTGACATTTACTTACATTTATGTTTAACATATGTGCTGTTTGACTAAACTGGCATCAAAAATGTTGGTAAACTCTCCCGCACAGATATAATATGAAAAATATAGGGTTGCTATTGCGCTAAAACAATCTAAGGATCGACACAAGCAATATACTATACGTATATTACGTGCAAAACATTAAGCCCGGAGGTAATTCTCGATCGCATTAGAAAGAAGTAATTCGACAATCTCATCCGTACCATAATTCCCATTGCGAAGCGATCATCTAATCGTTTCCTCAATGCAACATTTATGAGTCTTATTGCTCAAGATGTAACTGCGCTTGCGTGAAGTATTCAAAAAACACTTCCGGGAATACTTAGGCGAACATTTCTTGCTGTGAAGTTTACAGATTCAGTTGTGCAATATAGCATACGTTGGCAGGAAGCCACGTCCTGCCTTACCTTGCCTCTTGCGTTTCTCTCTGTGGTTATCGAGTAAACATGGACCGTTTGCGATTTTAGGCATCGTGTGCGGTGTGTTTACAAAGAAGGGGTGCGTGGACGAGACAAAATAAGTGCCCAGATATTGGGGTCAATTATTGCGGACGTGATTACCTTCACTTGCTTTAGCGATAGCTTTCGTCGGCAATTATGGTAATTTGCGGATTGTATCGGTGTTTCTGTCGGGCCGTGTATGCGGCCTTGAGAGTGACCTTGACATGTGGCGGCACCATGTGTCCTATGTAACTTGCGCCAAATTAAAAAGAAGAAATCCAAGGGCCATGTAGTTGGACAAACTAAGGTAATGTTTACTGCCGTGGCTTGAGGCAAGCCCGACGTTATTTGCGTACTTGGCCAATAGTTATTATTAAGCAACCTAATTAAATAAAATAATTGTGAGCAAAAGTGTCCATAAAGATTGTAGCCGATCCTAAAAAACTTCGGAACCAACTTCCTTTCGCTCAATGCCTGAAACATAGAAGTCTTTTCAAAGCCTGAAAGAAAGCCCTCGAAAACGCATAAAAGTGCAGGCGGTCGCGGGCTTCTTTCCAGCGTGATAAAAACCTTTGTGTGGCAGCTACTGAGCAACAGCAAGCTGGATCAGAAATTCTTCAATATGGCCGAGAATTTTCTCTTTGACACTTTTGTTCGGAATACGGTATTTAATGAAGCTGATTGATCGATAATAAATAAACTTTACGAATTCCCTCGGGCAAGCCAGTGCTTTAAAACGCTTAGGGCGTTAGGCGCGTCGCATAACAACACTTTACTTATAAAAAGTGAGAGCGCGCACCATGTGTCTGATGGCGTTAAGGGATGCTTTCTACGCCGAAATTTGCTGTGCGCCTCTCATCGTATTGGCGCGTTTCCACAAGGGATAAGAACACCGTGTCTTGTGATTAAAGACGTTTTGACGCTGAGTGAACTTCAATTTTCTCTGCAAGGTCCACCATAGTGGCTGAGAAGCGCGCTCTTCACGGAACTCTGCCACGTGGCTCGCGTATTAGTGGCCAATTTGCCTTGGTGGCTCACGAAAGCCTCGCGTACACCGATTGCTACACGGTGTCTCATTTGCATAACTTCTTTTCCAACCTCTTGCTTTTCTAGCTTTAAATTCCTTCTTTGTTTGCCTAGTAGAGGGACGATTAAACATCACATGCTTCGTAGTATTCCTAGATTTTAAAGTAGCTATTCATACAAAATACTGTTCTGACTTTACTATCCTTATAATTTCATTTTCGAACTTCCCGCTTCTTGGCCAATCCCCCGGCATGTGCCAATATGCGGGATTCAATGGGTGCTATGATCACTGGGAACAAGAGCAGCAGCAACAACAACAATGGAAAATCATTATTATCATCACCACAATCACGATCCTAAGCCAATTTGTTTACCAGGAGTTACGGCTAAACAAAATCGACGTTTGACCATTTGAGGTGACAAGTCGCGCGAGGAGCTGCTGACAATTCTTGAAACAGGCTAGCTGCTTTTTTCTTTTCTGTACTTAACTGTATCCACAGATGATACCATCGTACACAGCTTCCTAACCCTCTCCTCCCAACCCTGCCCCCTCGCCCTTCCACACGTAGCTCTGTGATGAGCGTAACTGATCTTCATGTACTCACGTCTAAGCGCCCATGGCTCGAAGTCTAAGATGCCTTTCAGGGTTCGAATCAACGCCATGCTGCACTGCGGTTGTAAGCGGGCCCGCAGGAACTTTCGCAACAATGATGGCGGCAACTTGGAGACGCCGTAGTCCACCACATCTCGCAGCAATTCCGCGTAGTCGATTTCGTCCATGGCGGTCGCCTGAACCGCTGACATCGCTGCCGCTTCTCGGGCATTAGGCGTGTCCGTCGACGCGCTCTGTGCTCGCGCCCCTGGCATCCAAATTAGAAACAGCACAAGTGTAGCCGCGAGTGCAAACTCGGCCACTGATGCATGCCGTCTTACTCTTCGCCCTTGGGAAGGCAGCGGAAGCATTGCCATTGGCCTTTGCTAACTGTGGTTGGGCCCGGCTTGGCTCGTGCGCTGGTGACTTTAGCTGTGTGCTTCTGATATGAAGTCAGTGATACTAGTCGCCCACTTGTCTCTCTTACGGTGACAGCTTTGGTATGAACCTCTCCAATGTGCTCGCAAATCTTCACGATGATGTTTCACCTTTCTGAAAATAAAAAGAAAATTTCATCCCGCTTTAGGATTTAAGCACGCATTTGAATGATAAAGATAACTAGCGTTTAAAAAGAAGGCATCGCGTCATAGCCACTCGATTAGCTTCAGAAGCATTTAAGGCAAGATGGTATCCTGCCAACGTCCCATAGAATATCCGCGTTGCAACATTTTTGGTTACTGATGGCACTGCTTCGATTGCAGCTCTATTCTACGTTCATATGCTAAAAGTGTGTTAGCGCTTGCTAAAGATGTTTACTGTAGTACATGGTTTGGGGAATGATCTAGTTTGATATTGAATAAAATAATTTGAACATTTTGGTGAGCATTATCAGTCAAGTTAGCATCCCTGTCAACATTCAAAATCGGTGTAAGTATGTCATCTGAAGTGGTTACAGGGAGGTGGCGACTTAGTTTGCCTAACCACAACATTGTGCTCGGAACACAGTGCGATTTCAGGTTCCAGGGATGCGACAGTGGTCCGAGGTACTTCACCGTTTTAGACAAAAGTGATTGCTTGCATGCCTGACTTACCCACCTCTTGAAAACGACGATGCACAATAGTGAGGCTTCTCGCAGAAATCCAGAACTGCAAGGACACTGATCGCGAGAAGACCACCACTTGCGTGCGAATTCAAGCTTTAAGCGGGTCGAAGGCGACCGAGCGCACAAACCAGGACCCTCAACGATGCGCTCGACAAGCAACCGTGAGCCAGTTAAGACCGTATCATAAATGTGAAGCATGAAGCATCAGGCAAAAAAAGTGAGGAAGGAAGGCGGAAGGAGGATAAAAAGAAACACATTTTCTAGAACCATGTTTGGGCAGGTGTTCCTGATTGAGCGCTGCGTGTCCTCCCGCATGAGAATGACTAGATGGCACAGGCAAGTGGCTTGGCAACTTATGCTTCGCGACGAGGAGGAAGGGAGTCTTGCGACATCTTGGCACCGGAACAGTGCCACTAGCGTATGGCCACACGTGAGTATACGAAGCCGCTTCTTCCGTAATGAAGCCGCCAGTTCGCGTGTACTCGGCGACCCAGTAATTGACCAAGAAAGAAACAGTGCATGCTGAGGGGAACCGATGACCTTCCACATTACTTTCCCCCTTCATCTATGACGCGAAGCCTTCCTTTTGTGAGTGTTCCGACTTGGTTTCTGGCAAAATGCCACGTGTTTCCGTGGTCCGAGGGCTCGCGTTTTGAAATGTGTGGTCAGTCGTCACAGGACTCTTTCGCACGTGCCATGTTTTCGAAGCTGCTATGAGTGCTTAGATTATTTAGTTCACACGTCTACTTCTATGAGGGCTTTAATGAGCCAGCGACGACAGTCTTTGCATGTCACTGGTGTCGAAACATGTTTCACTTGCTTGCTTAGAAAACTGACTCGACGTTCGAAAGGTACGCTCTTTGTTGGTGTCAACTGTCACGAAATATCGAGCGTGACAAGCACTTGTCTCATCTCACACCGGTTGTATGGACTCTCGTAATGCGTTCGCAGAGGTGTGTTGGCGAAAAAATGTTATGTATCGAACTTCAGACAGAGCAAATAAGAAATAACCGCGTATCGAACAGGCAACCTGTATAGAAAGCCAAGTAATACGCACAAGTGTTAGTAATTTAGGGACAAAGTCTATAAATTTAAGCGTTTGGAAGTCAATTCAACGAATTTGCCTTCTTGTAGTGTTAACGACATATTATTGACTTATGGCTTTTCATCTAGTGTTTCTGGCACTGAAATATTTCCGGCGGGGTAACTTAATCATTCTCGTTTCATCAAAGTATTCAACTGTAGATGCCGCTAAACCGCGAGATTTTCTGAAAGTGCACACTTTGTTGATGAAGTATCTGCGAATGTTTTCAGGATTGATGGATGACTAAATTACATGGTTTCTTATTGTATATCGCAATGAAATCTACACACATAACCAGTATTGCACCGTGCTAAAATTGCTCAATCGTTTCTGGCTAAGTTGAATTCATCAAGTCCATTGTATAAAAAGGCCATATTTACCTCAGCGTGTCCCTAGCTTTCAAAACAAAGGGAAATGCATTTAGCTTCATCAAAGCCGCTTTTATAGGAAAAGCAAAATGCGGTAATCTGGGCATATTATGAACGAAGGTGGCCTTTCGATGGCAAACGTCAGTTCCAAACAAAAAGCATTGGTATAGATTCGGCCACAGATACCTTTTCAAGAGCTCGCAGGTTATTTGCCCTTTTAACACGAGGCCATTGATATGGACCGCAGCCGGTCATTTAAAACAAGTAGTGCAATAATAATAAGACATGTGCATGCATCAGCATTTGCAGCACCTGTAGATGGCCCCCATCGTATGTTTATTACGATGATAACGAGGGTGTGAACGCTGCCCCGGCACTGCTGTTACGGCGCGGGCGACAACGGGCCGCAGCGTGTTTGCGGTGGTTAGTGATCTGCGATGGCAGTTTCCGAAAGCGCTGCAGCCGTCTTGTCTCTGGAGCCTGGTAGGTACGTCTCTTGTAACACGATCACATTTCAGATGACAGAATTATACCACCGAAATTGTTTAACCTCAGTACCCTGCAGTGTTGTTTTCTTCAGCGCAACAGCAACGTTGCCTGCTTCACTGCAGATTCAACTTAGTGCTGTTGGCCAGACTTTTCTTCCATGTGTTCCACGGATCTAAATACGTTTTTCTCTGGCGGCCTGAGGCACTGTCTGAAGAGACCATATGACATCAAGTAAGCTGGGGCCCTACAGCGTAAAACTATTCCAATATGTTTTATTCCCATCACCTGACGTCAAATTTGTGTAACCGCCGACGCAAGCATCGGGTCGTCACACGCAGGGCTGTCTGAACAGACCAATCAAACACTCTCCTCGTTCATAGGAGGTCATTTTTGTTTGTTTGAAAAACAAAAAAACATTGCCTACACTGAGCGGCTTGTCATATCTAATCGGCTGACGAGAGGCGAGGAGCACGCTCAAGTGGAGAGGGATTCGATGGGGTCGAGCCACTGCACTGAAAATCGGTAACCGGATGAAGAGGGAAGTGGTGGCTTCAGCGATTGGTCCGCTTCCCTTACTTAGCTTGCGGTGGCTGGTCGAAAATCACGGCGGCATGGAACGGAAACTTAAGAAAGACGTTATAGATATATAAAACGGATCCTCAGCAAAGAAGAATTGGCGGAACATGGTCGTAAACGTTCTCAAACTGCTCGAAAACGTTACACGGCCACGCAAAAAGTTTTATTATACAGAAATAAGCGTCACTTGTAGGCGTAACTCTACACGTGTTTACAGTTTCTGTATATTTTAGTCCCTTGTTTGAAAAAATAAACCAATTCTTAATCTGCGTTCGTATTGTATACTTCCTCTTGTCTTTCGTCCGGGTTCCGCTGCCCACCCAAAGGAACACGTTCAATCACCAACTCCCCCAGCTTGAGGTGTCAAAACAGAAATAAACCCATGCGCTTTGGCAGGTGCGAGTAGCGAGTGTCTGAGCGATCGGCGGCAGCAATCTTTTATTCTTTTCGGAACGGGGCAGCCTGCGGGTATTAAGTAGAAAATTCAGTTTTGTTCGGCATATCAATGCATCCTTAACGCATACACGTCACTTTGACGCGGTGAGCTTCTGTGCTTTTGTGACTTCGCGTGACAGGCAGGTGAAGTGGGTGCAGCCCGAACACTTTTGACCGATAGCCGAGGGCTAATGGCGAAAAGGCGTCGAATCAGAAATAACTATTTTTCTTTTGTTCGATTCAACGATGGATAATCAGTGTGTACGCGTCATATCAGATGGAGAACCATAGCGGTTTTCGTGACGTCGCGTGATGGAAAGGTAAAGTGGGGATGGTCCAAAAAAGTTTTTGACCAATCGCGGAGGACTTATTGCAGAATTGGAGTAGAAAACTTTGGAATAGTTTTACGTCATAGCCCCCCTGTACTTGCTTTCTGGGCCGCTATTTTGTAGCGATGCCTTATGCCTTATTCTATGCTATTCTTATCATCCACCACACACGGCCTCCTGATCCCGTTGATAATGTGGGCAGACCGTCGCTCTGACCACTCGCCAAGCGCGAAAAGCCTGAAAAAGCATAGAATCGGAAAAGGCATCGCTACAAAATACCGGCCCTGTTTTCTTTCCTTTAAAGACGAGCGACATGATTATGCCACGTGCTACCGCCGTACTTAGAGCTGCATTTTTATACTGCTTTGTTATTACGATCGCACTATACTCTTAGCACAGCTCGATGGAGGTTAGTACAATCAAGATGATTATCAATGTTTTTGCACGTTGCACGCGGTCCTTGAAATGCTCGTGAGCCTATGTGGTTGCGTATAAGTTATGGCGGATTCAGAAAATACGCCTGTTCGGTCCCAATGCATCTATTTATCCAATAATCATTGCCCCAGGGCACCCCGGAGCGCACGGGTGCTATTTCCCGAATTCGCCATTAGATACTATATAAGCAAGTTGAGCAGCACAGTCTGTATGGAATGTGTGCACTCTGATGGATAACACACTCAGCAATATGACCAATTATTGAACCAGGGCCGTCTGCCCGACATAAAAGCATTACATTCGAAATTGCTTGCGCTGCCAGTTACAGGTCCTTTATTTATTTCTCCGTGGCAGCAAGTAGAGGACACACAATCATTTGCGTATCCATGTACGGCGACTGGTAGAGAGCTAGTTCTCCTCCAGCTGGTGCCCCAAGCTGAGGAGGCATCAGCTCTGTTAGGAATGGAACATGCCTCTCATGTAGCTGAGTGTGAGCATCGCACAATTATAGTTGCTCAAGCGCCTCAAACAGTTGCTCGAACAACGGCGGTCGTGTCAAGAACCCCGAGGAATGCCGTTTCGTCTTCATGGGATGAAGCACTCGACTGTATCGGTGACCGCGGCAATATTAAGTAGTATTGGTCGACATGTCTGGCAGGAACGTCGTAGATTCCGTGCGGGCCACGTTGTTGCGTACACTTTCGTCGGCTTTGGTGCAAGGCGATGGTGTTCCATCCAGTAGACGTGTGAGGCATTGGCTTCGCGGGTCTTGAGCCGTCATTTCATTTTCATTTTCATTTTATTACCTTAAAGACACCTTGCGGTGTATTACATCAGGTGGGTGGGGGGGGGGGGTATACAAAAATACAGGAGGTTGCCCACAATGTTATTTTACAGAGAGAGCAGTTGTTACTTCTTCCACAAAGGCAAATGAGGTGGCAATGGCAGCGACGTGGTGGAGAAGGCCGTTCCAGTCTTTAGCTGTACGATGAAAAAGTAATGACGAGCAAGTGACAGTGCGTGCGCTAGGGCGAGCAACATTTAGTGGGTCGGCAATTCCCGTCCTCTCTTACACCGACGTTTGCATTTGTCGGGGAGCTTGAAGTGCTTCGCACGGTTAGCAGCGAGAAGAAATGGCGCCTTCCATTGTTTTCGGTTGCTTAGCGTCGCACTCTACGGGTTCTTTTGGAGGCGACCGCTTAGACGCACTTCGCCTCCCAATAAGTTTGCCGAAGATGAGGCTACACAGAATCGTTGACGGTGCTTCGCATGCCAAGAATGCAACATAGGCGAGAAGGAAACTCCAAACCAGCGTCGCGAACCACAGCGTGACCTGCAAAACAAGTGACAAACTCTTAACACCGAAGCGTTTAGGACAGACCGGGGACTCGAAACGCATGCTTGACATAGCACGCTTGCAATACCAAATACATTTACAACAAAACAAGCGAAGATGTCGCACCGTTTGCGATAAAGCTGATTGCGTGCCCACCGGTGTATATATGAATATTAAAAAACCGAAGCCAGATAAAGAGCAGAAACATGAGAATAATTATAGCAGTGAACGAAGCATCTCTGCGTGCTAATGGTAATGACCTGGTAAATAAACATTCATCTTGACTGAAGTGCGGCAGGCTCCATGCTGGCAGTTGGAAAAAACTGATTTGTAACACGAACACTAAAACAAATACTAAGAACACAAAGAACGAGAACCTTGTTCTTTGATAATGTGGCACTTGAAAGAGTCGCAAACAACAAATTCCCTAGAATATACGTGGATGAACAAATGTACTGGCATACGCACGTTCATGACAAAATTTGTAAAATAACTGCTTGCTATTGTTAAAACTTTAGGTGCCTTGCCGAAATCACAAAACCAAGACAGTTCTTATGGATTCTCACAGCTTTATCTATGTAGTCCTATATCATACGCACAATTAGTAGATATCCTAATCTGTAGTTCTACATAGGTCCTACTAACTGGTCGAAACATAATCGAAAGGAATTATCCACTTACTACATGGGTACAGGGTGTTGAAGAAGTTACGTTTAGCATTGGGTCTTCCTAGTGGGGAGCTTCTAGCCTCTGCTACTATACATCTTTCGTAATCTCTTTCCACAAATACATTCCATAAAGTAAGCGGAACAAATTTGCAAAATTCCATGTCCCGTGCATTGGGAGCACGATAACAATATCTTTGTGCTGCAAATTAATCCGGAGTACACCACTACCGCGTACCTGATAATGAAATTGTTGTTTGGGCACGTAAAACACCAGAATTAAATCATTCATGCACATTTGTAAAATTTTCACACTTAGTGGAACTTATGCGAAAGTACATTAAAAGTGCATCTAAGTTGCACAAAATGCCGTCGCCCGAGCCATTTATTTTCTATACCTAAGCAACAGTCAGTCAGATTCGCCTATAGAATGCTTCGCATACTTTCGCGGACCACTTACGGTGTTTGCGGAGTCCTGTTACAACTCAGCACATTGGTTGAAACATTACCGAACGTGGATCATATACAAGTGTTGAAAGGAGTCCCCGCTTTCTCCTTTCGATCTATGTCACCGTGATTATTAAAGTTTGAAGTATAAATAAAAATTACAGTGTCATAAATACCTTGCAACGTGGCAGTGGAATACTCTAGCCCCAAAGAAATAGGCGTGTAACCTCGGCAGATCGTAGCAATGGCTACGTTTGGAGCATGTGCCAAGCGCTGAAGCCGCAGAATAAATGGCACAATAAGACAGCGAGGGCTGCAATGAACTTGTGGATATCAGTGCCAGTGGCGCAATCTACATAACATGACATCTCTTAAAACGTATCGAAGGAATCGCTGGCCTCAGTCGTTAACGTAAGCATTGTTTGTAATTGCAGCATTTCGACGCTTCTGAAATTGCACCTTGCTTCTTTGACTACCAACCTGGTATTCTGAAAAAAGTCAGTTGTAAATGCGAGTCAACTTACCATATTGAAATGAGACCAGAATATGCGTTCTCTTGACGCGTGCAGCATGAGTTGGATAAACGGGAAGTGAATGAGGTAGACGCAAAACGACAGCTTGCTCAGAGGCACAAAGGCATTCCAGGACAGGAACTTGCTCAAAAACCCTGCAAAGATAAACACTTCCAATGTACGCTGTAAGTCTTCGATGAGATGTGGTGCCTTTACTTTATTTGTTTTCTTAGCGACCTGCAAAAATTGGTGACCTTCAAACAAGGGATGCTGAAAGCGACTCATGGAACTCTCGCCGTCGCTCAATGCTGCGGCCTTGCTGTAGCATAGTTTTTGCTCTAGCGACGTATGATTGCGCAATCCGTGACAGTACGCTCTGTTTCCTTTAGCCACGCATAATTGGTGATCACGCTGTGAAGGCGCCTGTGCATATTACGATTGGCCCCACGCTTGCCGCGTTCATTAGCGCGCGTGACGATTGCAATTACAGTATTGCGACAGGGGCCTGAAGTGCCTGAAGTTCTCCTGCCACTCATGACCCGAAAAGTCGGTTGACAATATACACCATAGACCGTAAGGCAAGATACTGAGCTTCTCTCAAAGCTGCCACGTGCGCCAGAGAGATAGAGATTATGTGTAAACATGCATGCAGGTCGCTCTGGTTGGCACCATGCATGGGGAAGAGGCAAGTGAACAGAAAAGCAGAGAGGATCACCAGATTACACCACGTACACAATACGACTTTAACATAATCTGCTGTGTATTGTAACTTGAGCCACGCGAATATATCCCTGGATGTGATAGCTGCCACGGCCGTGATCGGTGGTAGCTAGCATTCTGTAGGCCAATATCGCACAAGTGCAAAAGTACAAAAGCATGTTCAAGGGTGGATGACGGACGCGGTGGCGTAATTGAGGAAGGACTGCACACCTAATGCAAAAGATGTGTGCTCACCTCTCAAATGCAGAAAGCTGCCTATTCGTCTACTTTAACTTCCCTTTCCCTTATTATTTCTACTTTTTAATTGAGTATAACAAATAACTTTCCCTACATGCTTTCAATGGTTTTATTTTTCGTCGTATTGTAATTTGCAAAACATTTAACCCTTCGCATGAGATCAGCGTCCCCACTGAGTGGTCTTGCAGGTCAAGTGAAAAGGTGCGTTGTATTTAATCATGCTTAGTTCAGTGACTGGATCGGAATTTTGTGCGTACGGTGATTTCGGCACCTGCCTGATCTTTTCGGTGACTGCTTTGCTTTCTATTCCCGTTTTCTCAGTGACTAAGGGTAACCGGCGCCATCTAAATATCTGCTAGAATCTCATTTAAGTACACTTCAAAAAAGAAAAGCATGCATGAAAATGCGTTTAAGGAGGCTTCGGTTTTCACAAACATCGCGAGTCCCCGCTGCGTTAACCAACGTCGGCATCGCTGAGACGTGTTTGGAGCATGCCGCCTTCTCACGGCTACACGCCCTGCAGGCGCTACAGCATCGCCACGTAGCTAGCCGACCATTCAATATTCTGTATTCGCGACACATGGCGAGAGAAGTAGCATTGGTTGCGCAAGACCTGGCTGACACGAAAACGCAAGGTGCGCTGCGAACTTTTTAAGATCCTCGGCACCGTTTCCACACCCATATTAGCAAGATTCCAAAAATTCGTACTATATAAGGATGTGAACACACTACACATGAGGTACGCACCTACTTTTCTAGGTAAAGTGCAGCGTGCTTCGTGCAAATTTTAAAGACAATCTCTAATAAAGTTGAATTCTCATTAATTTTTTAAAGTGCCTATTCGTTTCCTTAATGATATTCAGCACAAAATTACTTCGTGTCGCTACTACGCTATCATTTTAATTCCTTTTACATGCCCTTTCCGCATTTTTCACTTTCTTAGAATTAAGCATGAAGCGCCAGCTCTAGCAACTTTACAACTGATTCTACAGAATAGTGTAAAGGTAGTATTGTCAAAGTGCGCATGGCTGTAAATGAGCTCGCCAACGCATATGCGTTTATTTCTTATCTCGTTTTTTCAAATACCCACGGACATGCCAAATTATTTATTATCCTTTTTATAATGTTTTATGGCATTTCTTCTTGTTACTTTCAAATGTGTTAATAGATGAGACAATGTTACAAAAGTGGGCATGCTAACCTGCACGCCGCTCTGTATTCGAGCAAAAGCTTTTGTCAGGCTACGTAGCCTTTAGGCCGTTTCTCTTCCTGTGCGAAAATAAATAAATAAATAAATAAAGTTGAACGATCCTTACCACCTCTGCCAGACGAAAACGCCAGCGTAATCCAGATCAGGAAGACTGACCAGAAGATGCGGTCAAAGAATGAAGCAATCAGAGTTACTTCTTCCGTGGTCGGGTTTGCACTCCGGTACCAGGGAAGCTTAGCGAACACGGAGGCGAGGCCACAGCTGAGCGACACGCACCATCCCGCAACCAGCATGCTCTGGACAAAACGTGCGGAAGAATATTGTGCTAACCAAGGTGGGGGCGTGAATAGACACGCGTCTTCTTATAAAATTTGATATTCTCTCGTTTATTTTATCAGGAATACGTAAGATGTTGGGACCAAGAGAGGTTGCCCGTTAGTCGTTTTCACACAAGAAACATAGAGATAGAGAGAGACAGAGCTAGAGAGAGAGAGAGAGAGAGAGGGATGCCAGTGAGAGAAAGTCAGGTAGCTTAAGATAAGTTAAAGCTTCCAGTTTGCTACCCTGCTCTAGGGGAAGGGAGCGGGGAAGGAAAGACGGAAAACGAGAAACATAGAACCCATAGAACAACTCGCACAAGACAACGAAAAGTGACATAAATAAGCACTATTTAGATAGAGGTAAGTACGAAATATTAGTCAAAATCTTTTCCCTTTCATAAATTTATATGGTTCCCAATCTATTACATACGAGTTCCTCAAGAGTATTGCAGAAAACATGACAAAACATGGTTTGAAACATGGCTTCAAACATAGCAATTCAAGACCTTCTTCGCTAACATATATCAGTACTAAAGTCGCGCAAGTCTAAAGGCATATAAGCATGTTCGTGCGGACGCTAGTGTAATCCGCGTATTACAGCAATAATGTGACAGTCTTTGGAAGGCCTCCTACAAGACCGCTGAGTACAGGGGGGATTATGAGGCTCACGGGCACCACCTCGGAACCATGGCATGAGCAGTGTTGAGAGATTGGAACATAATCGGCGTGTACAAATTTCATGTCCAATTGGTAGCGACAGCGGCGACATTCAAGAGCATTGAAGAGCAGCTGATTCAAGAGCATCAAGTATGGCATCGTGAGCAACATTCCCAAATGATCCTCTGATGTCAAGAAGCATAGCAACGGGCAACCATTCACGTGACTCTTGATGCTGAACGTAAGTATCCCGAGCGATTACTTTGTCAATGGTACGAACTTTCTGATAAATGCCTTAGTCCATCCCAAATTAGCTTGTTTCCATTCGCTGCGAGAGACAGCTATAGGCGACGAGGCATATGGTTGGTTTGATTATTCCATGTTCCAGTGATATCAGCTGGTCTTTAATTAGCAATCGTTCGGCCACCTGCCGGAGTCTTCTGGCCAAATTGACAAAGCATTTCGTTAGTAAGCGATATTTAGCGTTAGTAATCGCTATATGTTCAGCATCAAGATAGCCTGAAAGTTTGTCTTAAGTATAAATTTAGCGTAAGAGGGTTTTGTGAATAGGGGCCCTCATTCGCTACCCTGCTAAAATTATTGCCCCAAGAAAAAGCAGTGTTGCGCAATGCAATCACCGGAACAGGTAGCCTATTTCTCCAGTACGAAGCTTCTTTTCTGAGGAATTAACAAAGACTTTTTTTAGCTCGGTGCTGATTTTACACTTCCCCTTTTCCTTTCCCCTTTCCATTTCATAGCAGGGTGGCGTTTGTAAGGATAGACAGGCGAATAAAAAAGAACGGATTCCTGGACCTACCTTGGTAATCTTACGCTGCCTGAAGCCTTCCACGAGATAGAATGCTATGCAGCCACTGAAGTAGCACACAGCGTGATAATACGGGTGCATATAGAATTTCTCGAGCGTATTTGTCATTGTACTGTAACGAAGCAAAACGCAAGGCAATGTCACTAAAGGAGGCTGACCACAGTATTTTGTTATACATAGGCGCAAGGTTCCGGCAAATGCTTCAAAATTTTGAACTGTGCATCTCAAAAGCCAGACTAGTATGTGTTTGTGCATAAATTGTTACGTTTATTAAATGGCACACCTTTGTTTGTTTCATTATGTGAACCCCAAAAGAGCAGCAGAAAATTCAGCCATCGATGGATATTTAAGCATTCCTTCCTTCCTACCTTCCTTGCTTATTATTGGCTACTGCTCATTGTTGAAATTTTTCGTTCGTCTTGCGCAACGGCATTCAATAAGCGAGAAATTTTGCTTTATCGCAATCTGGTTTCACTATAAGGGGAAAATGTTCGCGAATGTTTTTCACTTAACTAATGAAACGGCGTTTCACATAATATCACAAAATTTCAGATCACATCACATCAGTTTATTTCTTTTAAAACAAACCTCTTCGGGGGTGTCAGATATTGTATTTTTGTAGATATTAAATGCCCCTAAGAACAAATGTGTAGAACCGTGTTTCAGTGAAAAAGCCACTGTTATCCTGAACGGTGTTCTGTAGACTTGCACCCATTGCACTGGACATTGTTTCCCGCATACGTAGTTGAAACAATGTTTCAGGGGGCGCTACGTATGCTGACATACTTTAAGGTTGTTTCAGGGTAGAGGCGCGCAAAACAGTATACCGGTTAAACATTAAACATGTGTAGATCATTCTCAATTTCCCTTTAGTTCCAGTTAAATATATTTGAGCGTTAAGGAAACTAAAAAGAATTACATGGAACGCTATTTTATTTGGGCAACTTGAAAACACTTGAGAAGGTTTTTCACTTATAGCTGAGACGTAGGTGGAGCGTTATTGAGAGTCTAAAATGGCAAAGCTATAAAAAAGCCAATAAAGAGCTTGGCGCTAACGTTTGCTTTTGAGCGTTTTAGGCGCGCCGTCAAAAGCCGGCTCCATGAAAAACGATGAAGGCGTGTTAGAAACACGAGCAGTAGTTTGAACTGAAGTACAAATGACTCTATGTTAAACAAGAAAAACAGTGACCTTAAGCAAGTGTATGTTCTCATAGTAGGCAGCAAGTAACATAGTCAATAATCACTGATACTTTCAAGATGACTTCTAGAATTCTAACCACATACGTTGTGAAAACATTGCACTCGTCTAACCTTCTTCGAGGTGTTTTAAACGCTCCGATTCAAGCATCATCCCTTTCTGCCAGCTTAACTCTGTATGCAAAAAAAAGAGGTACCTAAATGTAAGGAGTCGGGAAATCAGTGCTATTTTCAATGTGTACCACTGCCAACATCATTTACAGGTCTTATTATTAGTTAGTAAGCAGGCAGTAGACTTTCCTTCTCGTCATTACTTTGTCAATACTTGCGACTAATCATCTCTGGCACTTACTCTAAACGGGGACCAGGAAATATGAGGAACGGAAGCACATGAGAGCTCGCCACGACCCACGTTCCAAAGGAGCAGCAAATTCCAGCGAGAAGGACAAACATGCTTATGGCCAGTGTCCTCCGACTGTAAAAAAATAACGTGCACAACATCGTACACCGCGGTTAATATGGCAGCGGCTTTTACTTGGTGAATCGGACCAACTTGCTTTTTCGTGCTCGAAAGCGGTAGTTGGTTTTCTGAGAATCAGACGTATTTCTTTTTATTTTTTGCTATAGTTGAATGACCACTCAAAAAATTGCATGCAAGCGTTGTCGGTTCGAGTCCCGCCACTCAGGGTTTCTGAGGGTTTTTATTATTTATTGTTTCTTGTTTTTTTGTTTTAATTACTCATTCATGCATTTAACGGACGAGCACCGTGTCACTCCAATAGTAGGAATATGTTTCCCTGTGAGGATAAAGTACGACAGCAGCCGCATACTATTTTTATTCCTCGGGAGTTTATCCAGATGCGATTTTGCCAGCAACGCTTTGTACATTCTAAATAGTGTTCTTAGAGAGTAACATACGTATACTCCATTGAACGTAATACTTTTAGTGTCAGTCTCCTTGTGCGTGGATGCCAAATGCATCCCTACATTTGGCAGCCAAGCTGTTAATGCGAATAGCAGTGTTTGCCTACTTCAGCCGTATTGAATCTATCTATCTATCTATCTATCTATCTATCTATCTATCTATCTATCTATCTATCTATCTATCTATCTATCTATCTATCTATCTATCTATCTATCTATCTATCTATCTATCCGTCCGTCCGTCCGTCCGTCCGTCCGTCCGTCCGTCCGTCCGTCCGTCCGTCCGTCCATCTATCTATCCATCTAGCCTCTTACGTCGACCATGTTCACCAAGTAGTCTCTTTGTTTGGGCCGCTTAAATGCTCCTGAACTTGCTGACGTCGTGCTCGTTCCATTGTCGTCATTGCTGCTTCGTGATCTTACTCTCGTCAAGTCATCGTCATCACGCCATCGTCCTCACTCTGTCATTTTATCACTGTCATCACTTAAGTGATATTATTCCATTGTCGTCGCGCCATCATCGTCATGCGGCCTTCGTCACTCTGTCGACGCCAATCGTATTTGTGCTGTCGTCATTCAATTGTAATTATGCCACCCTTGTCGTGCCCTTTTCGTCATCCAGTCACTATCATGCATCTGTTGTCAGACAGTCGTCTTGCCGTCGCGGACGCGCAATCCTCGTCACACCATTTTCGTTATCCGACTCTCGTCATGCCATCGTCATCACGCTAGCAGGTTCATGCAGGTTCCATCGTACAGTGATCGTTACGTCTTTGTCATCATACACTCGTCACCATCCAATTGTTCTCATGGCTTTGTCAAGCCATCGTCGTCAACGCGTCGTCTTACAGTCGTCGTCCTGCATTCGTTGTCACACCGTAGTCGTTGTGCCGTCACAGACGTTACATTGCCGTCATTCTAAATTCGACATCCGGCTCTCATCATGCCGTCGCCGTGAACCATCGTCGTCACATAGTCGTTTCCCCATCGTCACCGCTTCATAACGTCATCCCATTGTGGTGAATTCGCCATCATCATACCACCTTCGTTTATCTGTCGACGTCATTTCTAGTTCGTGAATTTGTCGTAATCATTCCGTCATTATCAAATCGTCATTATGCCTGTGTTGTCGTGCAATCGTTGCGATTGCGTCATCGTCAGACAAACGATATCATGAATTTCATGCCGTACTCTCGTCGCCATGCCACCATGGTCGCGTTATCGCCGTCATTACCGCGTATTCGTGCGGTTTTCATCCTACCATCATCGCCATCTTTTGCACTGACGGCGGCGACATCACGCTGTGGTCGTTACACCACATTTGTCCTCGCATTGATGTCATTCCTGCATCGTCATGCCATCGTCACAGTGTCAGTATCATACATTCAGCCTCATGGCGCCATGCTGATGGGTGGCCTCGGCAAGCGTATGCTAAAGCAAAGTGGGACAAACTCGGAGTAATTTGGAGCAAGTGGCGCATAGTCGAAGGAACGAAAGACTCGGAAATTTCACTACACGCGTTAAATCAACGTCTCTCCAGGAATACGGCTGGTCGCAACCTTGCTCGAATGCTATTCACATTAGCGTCGATAGTCATCGGGTGATGAGTTCTGCCGTAATGTTTTCTCTATAGACAGGCCGCACCCCAACACAAACGTCTGCTGTCATATACTTTGTCACATTGACCATTTGCGTAAACTCTCATTGAACAACTATGCTTTGAGGGCACTTGCTTAGGAATGCTAAGCGTGATTATAAAATAAAATATATATTCTTAGTGTGCGTTTTTTTATCTTAGGACGCCTCCCGCAGTTATCGCGTACGGTGTAGGGTGTAGGGTTTTCATGCATACCCCGTGGGGGTTATGGGATACAGTACCAATAACACAGGTGCAATGAAGGTGCCATAGCGTACCGGTAACTTACACATTCCAGAAGCGCTAGGGTTCAAATTAGAATGAAGCATCAACCGGTCAGCAGTCGAGTATAGCAATATACATCTAAAAAATTTGTAAAAAAAAGCAGGGAAGAGATTGAGATGACGGGATCCGTTACAGGCATAGGCTGCGGTACAAAGTAGGCAGAGGTCTTGAGGCAGAGAAAAAGATTAAGGAGACACATAGAAATGGTAGGATGAGAAGCATGTATACCATACCTGATTAATTCAAGCAGGCCAGGTGACTATTTGTAACCGGCCTGCCTTAAAGGGGATGCAAATAAATCATCATCATCGCCATGCCCCATTGAGCTAGAGGTAGGCTTTCCAATTCCCATATGAATATAATGGGAGCAAGCACCTACTTTATTTGTCTTATACACATCGCAGTTATCACGTGCACACTTCGTTATGAAGTTCACCGTACACCCTATATAACCGCGTAAAACACTTAACCAAATATCAGACGCGGTACATTTTTATGCATAGCCTTCGGCCGCAGAAGTAACATACCTGTAATGCAACTATACATTATTTGAAATCCAAGGTAACAAGCACTTCACAGTCAATTCGCATTGCCAACAAATCAGAACCATAGAACATGACACTATCATGGAACCTAACTCTAGCAGACGATGGTCAAAAAACTATAGCAATTCTTCGAAGACATGCGTCAGTAGCCATTTTGTAAATTTGCAATGATGCTGTAAGACCCGCTTACCTTTTAAATATTGACAACACCACTAGAGAGACCAGGAAGAGCTGGAAATCGGCTGATAGGTACCACATGTGCACCAGCGGTGAGGGCGGTGTTGGTGGTGTCGCAATGTAGCCACGGGAAGGGTTAACTTGGTTGTCTAGGCCGGAAAGTGCCCCACCTGAGATTCCCTTTCCGCGCATATCCTTAAAGTGATAAAATAGAGATATAAAAAAAGAAAGACATGGGTGGGGTTTCACAGCTTTGCAGATTGTGCATAGTCATGTTCTCGGCACAAAGAATTGAAATTCAAACAAAGAAATGCAACATGAGCGTGATTGGCTTCGAGGGCTACCACAGGTGGCACCGGTGCTGCTAGCACTATGACCTAGGAAGCGGCATCATGTGGCTCCCGTACGCACATTCGCGTCATTGCGGCAGCCACAGAGAGATACAATTGCCAGAGGAAACTGGCGCCAGCGTCTACACGAGCTGGTGGAGCTTTAAGCAAAGCATTTCAGAAAGCATGAGAATAATGGGCACCACATGACATTGCAAGGCGATCATATTTAAAAAAGTGCTGTGTTTTAAGTAACTAAATACACATAATTAAAATTATCCAATGATAGGATCCGAGCACATGAGATCTATCACAGAATCCCGATATTAAAACAATTCCGCCACAGACTCACAGACAAACGGGGCGGCTACAGTTTGCTGCGATTATGCGTGCTTTCGGAGTCTTATTACCTTCTGCACTAAAGAAGCAAGGTGGAGTCACAGAGTGAGGACAGCTTGCCCCAAAAGTGTATATTGCTTTTATATTTAGTCCAACTTAAGCCCAGATACAGCATCATAAGCAAGGCCACAAGACCGTCTGAAGCCACAAGCTCGAAGAACAGACGAATCCATGCACTACCCGTGATTTCCATGGTGACTGAATGAATTATATATATAGCAAAATCTATGGCCACATCCAATGCAGCTTGCTGACTGGGTGATTGAAGCCTTGACTGTGGGGTTGCAGAAAGCGTGTTTCATTCGCAAGGCAGCAATTTACTTGCCCACTTATGCAAACTGACGTGACCTCCTATAAACAAGCAGAGCGTGTGAATGTACTTTGATGCAAAAGTGTCAAATGTCTCATCGAGCGACAAAGCCGGCGCTTATCGTTTTTCACAGCGAAATGGCACCGAAACTCGCATTGCCATTGGCTGCGACGCCAAGTCACGAGCTGCGCCGTAACGCAGCAGAGCGGGCGCAAGTGAACACCAGCTGCCCCGCTACTGCGCCAAGTATTGCCCGACGGCAGAGGGCATCGCACCGACGCCACCTCGCCCTCGCTCTTGGCACGAGCGCTCCTCGAAGGAGTGGGTCCAGCACCTTGTAAATGGCGGGCCTGTACACTCCGCTTTATGACGTCATGCTGCTTGGACAGACATTTATACCGCCAAGCCCGCCGTGATGAAAGCGGTGACGTCAAAATCATCGCGGCTTACTCGGGAGCACGCCCATTTGATCCTATGGCAGTCCGGCAAGGCAGCATGATAACATGGATCGAAGTGCACAGGCCTGCAGCTATCCAGGAGGCGTTGGCACAGCAGGCCAAAGGGAACGCACGCTGTGGCGCTGGCGCGCCAGGTGTTGCGTCTGCGGAGAATGCATCGCCGCGTCGGGGGCATGCCGCGTTGGCACTGCACCCTGCTGCTGCTTCCTAGATCAGGAGGCACGTACCGCTATGGTACGTTACTCGCAGCGCAGAACTCAAAAGGCCGCTCAGCGCCATTCAATTGAACATCAATCGTTTCGCACTCAAAACTTGTAAGAAATGCTTAGGTACCCTCGCATATTTTCAAGCAATGCTGTGGCTCATCCCCGATGTTTTTGTCTTTGGTTAGGTGAATTTGGCGTCAGGAAATTGCAATGAAAACAGATAAGAATTGTCTTACAATAATGGGCCCTAAGACGTTTATTTATTCACGTATTAGAGTCCTGGCCTACACATTGCTTGAACAGGCCAAGTTTAAGTGGTTCACATTGTAGTGAACATTCCCAGAATAGTTAAAGCGCTTCGGAAGTTCACGTGGAATGACCTTTCCGAAAATTGAGCGCACTATACGGGGTGATCATATTTAGGATTTCCGGAATTTTTGAAAATGGCATGTGGCAGACAGCGTAATTCTTATCCTTGCGCTGGAATATCCTGAGAGGGAATTTACTACCACGAGAAAACGAAGCGCACATTCACCTAATCAATAAAGTTCACAAACTAACTTCTCAATAATTTTATGACCAATATTGCAATTTACGAATTTTATCCGGTGAGATTGCAAGACGTGTTGCCATGAAATAAATCTCCAGGACGACACCAGTTTCTATATGTTATTTCTCAAAATGTTGCGCGAAATTCATGGGCGTTCCTGGTACTCTTGTACTTCAATTCATAAAACAGCGTTTTATTAAGAAATTTAGCAGACAAACGATTGCTTACGTGCGCGAATGCGAAAGCATTATAGTCCCTCTAATGAAATGTTTAGGTTGATAATTTCTACAGCCATTAAACTTGTTTCTCCTGATACCTTGTTTATATGTTTGCGCATACGCTGGCCACAGACCGGCTCAATTTAGAGACTCATGATGTGGCGTCGAGAGCCCATCACACAGACATAACACCGATGAAATCCGAAGAGTAAGTGACACGCAAGAGGCAGCGCGCTCATTTTATACACTCAGGACATAGCATCACTTCCTCTCCATTGGCGGTGCCATCACGTCCCCAGTGACGCACTCACTAGGCCACGCCTTTAGTCAGCCAGATGGCTACGACGTCACGCGTGGAGTGACGTACGCACTAGGCACACCTTTAGTCAGCCAGAACAATGGAGCCAGCGGGAAAGCGGAAAAGCCAGCTTGTCTCGGATGCTCCGGTTCAATTCCCACTCAGACCGACACATAACAAATTTTCTTTTCAAAGGCGCTACTTTGCTTACAGGAACCATAATGAGAATTGTGCAGCCAATCCGAGCATTTATTCATGTGCCTTAACTCCTTGCGCCATCGCCCATATTATTTACAACCATCGCTTGATAGCACCGGATTTTCTGCCTCGTGCGAGGTACAATGTTTGTGCCTTCAAAATTGACAACTTCGCCGATGGTGTGAGAGTCGAATCCCTTACCTCTGCATGACGCGTCCAATGACGTACTAATTGATTTATGACAGCGGTTGATCAAGTCTTGGTTATGTTCAAAATAAAGATATTTAGCCTAGTTGAATAATCAACAGATTTATGCCCCGTGAGATCTCGAGAGTTGTTGAAGAGCTCTTGGCAAGTAGAAATACTTAACTACGGGAGATCTTGAAGTACATGAGCAAGTTGAGACAGGGTTTTCTAAACCAAAGCTTTCTTCATCTACATCTATTGGGTTTGGTCTGAGTCTGTAGAGCTCTTTCCAAGTAGGCTCAGCAGGATTTTTACACAAGCTGTCGGTCAACAGCAATGACAATCAAAAAAAGAACAAGGCGTGCAACGATGTGGTCTTGAGCCGCGTCCCCGGATACAGCAGCCGGATGCTCTAACCACTGCACCATACCTACAGGTTTCTAACGCGCGCCAAATAGTGTGCTTTACGATTTCTCAATCGCTGCAGCTAGCGCGTTCAGGTGATTGACATTCGCATTAACACTTGGGAGCATAAGAATCGGTATAAAAATGCTATTTTATGTCATCTCGACCAGAAAACGCTGGCTGAATGCAAGTAGAATATTATAACCACTACAAACCACCTAACTTAATCTATCCACGCCAGCAAAATTTGTTTCGTTGCATCCTGGAAACTTCGTTTTCTTCAACACAAAGGAACGTGGACATCATGTCATGTAAACTTGTTGGCACACAATTCATTTGCAAAGCCACAGCCGTAATGTGAGAGTGCTGTTTAGGAGCCCTCCTTAAGTAATGACATCCGCGAACTCTAGATGACTCAAATAAAAGCTATTTGTTCAATTTGTGGTATGTATAAAAACTGGGCTTATATTTCAGAAGTAATGACATCTAATTACATCGCAAATATAGAAAACTGTTTAGGGAGTTTTCCTGTTGGAAATTTTGGATTTCCTTCCCTCACACTAACTTATATTTACCCCTAAGCCATACCTAAAACATCACCCTGTCAACTTCATTATATTTCTTCTTTCTTTCTTATCTATTCTACTCCTTTTCCCTTTTCCAAGGGTAGGGTTTCCGACTGAAAACGTCATTGGTTAACCTCCCTACCATACCCTCTTCGTTTCTTTCTCTCTACCATCAGTCAGGTAATAACTTAGACCACCTCAATAGTAACCTAGTTGACTTGCCGGCGTAGATTTTAGCAAATGCTTGTCCAATGTGCGTCCACAAACGCCGGAAAATGCTTTGCCAGGTGATGCATTTGCTGCGGGGGATGCGTCTGCTTTTAAAGAGCGTATTCCACCTTTCCAATCGGCGTTTTACACATGCTTTCCTCATGCCATTGCGCAGCCCAGTAAAGAAGGCAAAGCATTTCCTTGTTAACTTCACTACGTAAATGTTCATGCGTGCGATATATCTTTGCTTCCGTGAGACTCACCCTAGCAGTGGTTCCATAGAAATTTCTGATGTGAAGTAGAAATTGCCACCAGTGCATGTCTATGTCGTCGTATAACTTTATAAAGAATGCCTTGACGTCGGGACCATCAACGAAGTGCGGGAGCAGGTACAAGCACATAACGATGAAAACCAGAGGAGAGAGAAACCTGCGGAAGAAATGGTGGAGGTATTAAAAATGCCTAAACAAGGTGAAAAACTGGCTCGCCTTCCCGGCCCTGCGAAAGCGGATGCCCAGCGAAGCTGTTGCATAACTACCACTACAACTGTTGAGGTGGGTATGCAATGCTTTAGTGATAGTTCGAGTGCTTGTTTTGATCTCGTTCTTTATTGAAACGTATTCTGTTCTTTTTCTTGTGTGGGTGATTTCAATTAATGTATGCTTTGTTCGATTCACGTTGCTGAGCACTTGTAGCCTCTGCCTTACGAGGGTATGAGCCATTGCATTTTTCGCTTGCTTACAGGAGTATGAGCCATTGCTGATGATGAGAGGCTTGTTTTGAGCTTGTTCTTTATTGAAACGCACGCTATTCTGTACGTTGTATGCGTGATTTCAATGAATGTATGCACTGTTGGTTTCACTTTGCTGAGTGCTTGTGTCCTCTGCATTACGAGAAGGATGAGCTATTGCATTTTTGGTTGCTTAAAGGATTATGATCCATTGGTGCTGTTGATAATTTTCCTCGCGGACAGGCACGAAAAAATGCCGACCACTGAAAGGCTAACAGCTTCGCTGTAAAAATTATTACTCCTGGGCAGCGATTGCGGAAGATCTGACACCTACGTCATTGGGTCATATGGTACTTCTCTGTCATTAAATTCGGCGACATCTGTCCAAAATGTGTTCAATGGCGTTGCGCAGAAGAAAGACGTAAAGTTGAACCACTGACCAATCCAGATCTGTTCGGTGATATAGGTCAGGGGGGGGGGGGGGCGGGGTGATCTCTCTTGATAACACCTTTCGTTGGCAATTATTATGCCGACGGGAAAATTTTATTTAACCACATTTCATGCATCTTCGGAATCACGAAACGCGTACAACTGTCAGATACATTAATAACTTTCGCTTCATGAGTGAATATTCTCAACTTTTTCCAAAGTAGACTCCATAAGACAACTCTCTAAACGATAACCATGTATAAGAGCAACTATTTTCTCATCCGGGATACTTGGAAAGCACCTATCCAGGAAGTTGAAAAATGTGACATGTAAACTATCGCGAAAAAGAATTTTTAACCTGCTACATCACCACATGTTGACACCCAAAGGAAACACTCAGCCATTAACCTTCTAACTGATTTTACTGCGACAGCTTACGGAGATTGCAGCAGAGGCCCAGATTTAAGTATTTTGATATGTACACAAGATACTTTAAATGCTTATGCACTATCTTGGCGTGCACAACTGAGCACACGGCTCCTGGAAGAGTTAATAAACTTGATGTATAACAGAAAGACAATACATCGAATTAAGAACCCAGACAAACAAGCGCTGTGCACAAAGTCGTTGCCAACCTAAGAATGCTGTACGCTATACATGGGAAGTACACCACTGTGCAAGTCAAGCACAATTTTTGTAGCTGCCAGCTAATTACGCTTTCTTATTTTGGTGAAGCTGCGGCAGAGATGAACCATGTTCAACGTCGCAGTCTCTCCGGAATAAGGTTTTAGTAGAGATAGAGCGCAGGGGGCAGCACTGTAGTGTTCGGCGGAATTATTCCGTTGAATTCACACTCAAACAACAGCAATTCACGTCTTTTGTTATCATCTGCTGGCTGCAGAAATATTACACAGAAAACATGCTCGTGATCGTCACTTACTTTTAGGTAAATGCTTCGGCGAGCGTTACATTTCAGTGACAGCTGGATATTTTTCTCACCTATCTGCCTCGTGAAGCGCCTGCTTTCCTGATTGCAGCGTTTTCGGCGTTTCCGTTTTTAGGGATTACAAATTGGGCAAGTTTGTAAGGATCCACCTTCAACAGCACCACTTTATACAGGGAGAAGCGACATGAACAGCTCATGTTTGTGGTCTTTCGCTCGTCGATGCCTTAAGCGATGCTGCTGAAGACGGATCGCACATAACACTTCGGTTCAAATATATCGACATGTTTTCTGATCGAATAATTTCAGTTAGCGTTATGTACTGGCTCGCATCAATTTCTGTTTAGGGGTATTCTCATTTGCAATAGAAGAACCAGTAGAATGCAATTACGAGGTTGCTTACCTGATCAGCCGCTTAACAACGTTGGTGAGGAATACAAGCAGCCCGTTTTTCTTCTGTTTATTCATGGTGAAGCAGAGGAAGAAACCGCTGCAGAAGTGTGTGCACATAGTAAATATAACGTGACAGACGAAAAGGCAACGCTGAGAAGAGCAAAAAGTAGGGGTATCACGCTTCAAATATCAACTAGAAACGTTTTTTTTTTTTTCAATGGACTGAAAGGCTCAGTTTGTTTCTGGTTCATGACGAGAAGTACTAAGTGAGTTCTTGCACTTCTCTCACTGTACTTTAAGCTAGGAGAAAATTAACGCATGAATTAATCAACAACACAGAAAATTACACTCTGGCGAGTCAATGCAATGTGAAACTTTATGGTGACCCCTTGATCAAACTATATTCTGAAAAGTAAAGACAGAACGAGGAGAATTACGTAACGTAACACGTAAAGAACGCTTTCGTCCTGTACCTCGTTGAAAAGAGCCTACAGACATAGTTAACGGAATGATTAATTGTCGAAGTGCTCCATAAGTTTCCGAAAATTTTCAAGGACATCCCTAAGGACATTAAGGACATTAGCGGCTTAAATAAGAGACTTCCGCCGGGTGAGGGTAGAGGGGTTTTTTCGGCGGAAGTACGTCACGAGAACATTTTTATCATTCAAAAAATGGTCTGTAGTAACCTTGAAGATTGGCGTTCGCGGCGAAGGAGATACAGCGTCCTGCGAACGCGGGAAGCCAGCCTATCTTGAACCTTAACTGTTCATTCCTTGCGCAATTCACACCAAAGCCTTCGTCATTCTGAGGGGGGAGAGGGGGGGCTGTAGCGACCGTCCGTCACTTCATTGTCCCCATCGTGGGGGTCATTGCCCCCTGCTTTTTCTTGGAACCGAAGCGGCTGTCCGCCTGTGGCACAACCACTGCCACTAGGCAAACGTGCTTTTACTTTTGAATAATCATCTTAACCTATTTTAAGTGCACTGCAGGATAAAGGACTATCCCTCTGATCTCCAGTTACCTCTGTGTTGCGCCAACGGATTCCAACTTGCGCCTGCGAATTTCTTAATTTCATCACCCCACCTAGTCTTTTGCCGTCCTCGACTGCGTTTCTCTTCTCTTGGCACCCAATCTGTAACCCTAACGGTCCACCGGTTATCTAACCTACGCATTACATGAACTGCCCAGCTCCATTTCTTGCTCTTAACGTCGATTAGAATATCGGCTATGCCCGTTTGCTCTCTTATCCACACCGCTCTCTTCCTGTCTCTTAACGTTACGCCTATCATTCTTCGTTCCATCGCTCTGTGTGTGGTTCTTAACTTGTTTTCGAGCTTCTTTGCCAGTCTCCGAATTTCTGCCCTATATGTTAGCACCGCTAGAATGGATTTATTGTTCCCATATGTTTTCCGTGATAATGGCAATCTCACAATAAGAATCTGAGTGTGTCTGCTGTATGTGCTTCAACCGAACTTTATTCTGTAAATTAAATTTCCTTCTCATGATCAGGGTCCCCTATGCGTAATTATCCTAGGTAAACGTATTTATTCGTATAATCTAGAGGCTGACAGGCAGTCCTGAGCGCTTACTCCCTTGTCAGGCTATTGACGATTAGTTTTGTTTTCTGCATATTAATCTTCAACCCAACTCTTACTCTCTCTGTTAAGGTCCTCAATCATTTGTTGTAACTCTTCCCTACTGTATCTGAATAGGACAATATCATCTGCAAACCGAAGTTTGCATAGATTTTTGCCTTTGATACTTACTCCTAAGCCGTGTCAATAGCTTAAGTACTTCATCCAAGCACGCAATGAATAACATTGCACAGATTGTGTCTCCTTGTCTGACCCTATGGGTATCTTCCTGCGTTTCTTGTGTAAAATTGAGGCAGCTGTGGAATCTCTGTGGATATTTTCCAGGATATTTGCGTAAGTGGCCTGTACTCCTTGATTAGGTAATGCCTCTATGACTGCTGGTATCTCTACTGAATCAAATATGCACGAATATAACTTCCAATAGAATAAGGGCAACACTTTTCATTCAACCAAGGGAGCAGGCTGGCTTCATATGCTGTAAAATTGATCACATCCATGTAATCAATCAGGTAATCGAGAAATCTGCACAGTACAGTCAACTCTCTAGATGCTTTTCATAGATCATGAAAAGCATCTAGAGAGTTGACTGTACTGTGCAGATTTCTCGATTACCTGATTGATTACATGGATGTGATCAATTTTACAGCATATGAAGCCAGCCTGCTCCCTTGGTTGAATGAAAAGTGTTGCCCTTATTCTATTGGAAGTTATATTCGTGCATATTTGATATAATATTGGAAGTAAGCTAATGGGCCTATTATTTTTCCGTTGCTTGACGTCTCCCTTTTTGTGGATTACTGTAATGTTGGCATCCTTCCAGTTCGCTGGAACACTTGAATGCGTGAAACATATCGTATAAAGGGCTGCAATTTTTTCAAGCATGATGTCTGTTCTATCTATGATTAAACCGACCTGTCATTCCATCTTAACCTGCCGCCTTTGCTCATTTCACGTCTTCTAAGGTCCTTCTAACTTCATCAAAAATTATAGAAGGAGCCTGTGTAACCTGTTCAATAATACTTTCAATGGAGGTGTGCCGGCTGCTCTGGGTGTTGCATAGGTAATTGTAGAATTCTTTGGCTGCATTTGGCATATCTTGGAAATTGCTGATGATATTGCCCTGCTTATCTTTCAGTGCATGCATCTTGGCTTGCCCTATGCCAGCTTTTCTTTTCACTGATTTCATGCTGCGTCCATTTGTTACTGCTTCCTCAGTCTTTCTTGTGTTATAATTTTCAATATCTTTTATTTTCTCCCTGTTGATCAGTTTTGATAATTCCGCGAATTCTATCTGATCTCTCGAGTTGGACTGTTTCATTCTTTGTCGTTCATTTATTAGGTCCTTCGTTGCTTCGGAGAGCTTATGCTCTGGTTGCCTTGCTGCACCACCTCCCACTTCAAGGGCTACTTCTGAAGCCAGCGTAGTTACGGTTTCATTCATTACGTGTATGTCATCTACATCTCGCTGTTCTAAAGCTGCATATTTGTTTGCAAGTACCAGTCTGAATTGGTCAGCTTTTATGCCTACTGTGTCTAGGCTGGCCTCTTTCTTCCTTACCAATTTCGCTATTTCTTTCTTCAAATTCAAGTGAATCATAGACCTGACTAACCTACTTAACCCTACCTAACGCTTCTACATCTTGCACTATGCTGCGATCTGCAGAAAGTATGAAATCGATTTCATTCCTTGTTTGACTATTAGTTATGTTACAGGGCCACTTGTTGCTGTGGTTTCTGAAGGTCATCATTATTCGTTGCTTATCCTTTGCCGCTGAATTCTACCAACATCTCTCTTGTGTTTCTAGAGCCGACACCGTAGTTGCGAATCGCTTGTTCACCAGCCTACTTTTTCTCCACTTCTGCATTGAAGTCGCCGATTACTACAGCACACTTAGTTTGCGCTCTTCTCATGGCTAACTTCCCTTCTTCATAGGACTGATCTGCTTCATCACCATCATGACTAAAGATTGGAGCGTGGGTTTGTACCACCTTTAATCTACCTTTTGGTACCTCTAATTAAGTTTTATTACGATTACTGCTAATCTCTCGCTAATGCTGTCAAATTTGTCAATGTTGCCCGCTATGTCCTTATGTATTAGGAATCCTATCCCGTATAACTCCCTATCTGGGAGTCCTCTATAACAGAGGACGTGACCGTTAGTCAGCACTGTATGAGCCTCACCAGTTCTTCTAACCTCACTAAGCCCAATGATATGCCAAACAATGCCTGATAGTTCCTCAAAGAGTTCTGCTAAGTTGGCCTCACACGAAATAGTTCGAGTGCTAAAGATTGCAACGGTCGGTTTCCATTGGCTGCCTGTCCGGGTCCAGAGATTCATAGCACCGTCTGCTGCGTTACAAATCTGACCGCCGCCTTGGTCAGTTGCTTCGCCGCTGCTGGGGACTGAGGGCTATGGGTTAATTGTAGGAGTCACGAGGGAAGTAGTGGCCGAGTACTGCACAAGGGAGGCCAATTCCTGTGCTGGTGAGTGAGTGACTTTGTTGAAGCTTAGTGGGCCTTCCTAATTCAATTAGTACCGCCTCACTGGTTCTCGGTGTTTTAGTCGATGTCAGGCGCCACTCCAAGCCTGGAGATGTTTGAGGACAAGATATGGTGAATTCCGGATTACCACATTCCCAATTTAAAAAACTCGCGGATTCGAAATTTTGACTACGACAACCGAGCATACAAGTTGTCTCAGTCAGATAACCCTGCAGGGTGTGAGGTTGTCTTATGAAGGAGAATTTTAGCCCAGATGATCTTACGTGCGCAAAAACTTCCTTAATTTATCCGCGTTAAATGTGTTAGATGCAACGGGTAACTCAATATAGAATGATTTCTATACGCTTCTCACCTCGTAGTTCCAGAATCTCAAGTGCGCAGGCGGCCGTAAGCTCGGCTAGGTAAACTACATAGGCGTTTCGACGGCCTCTGATAACCCTTAAATTGAGAAGGGGGCAGAAGAATGGTAGAACTGGTAGCTTCTCTCACCCGAAAGGCGATGATACCTTTGAATAAAGCCCGCCTACTCTCTGTTCTCAACCTCTCAAAACATGTATTCCTTGCCTCCGTCAAACCGAGCTCCCAACAAGTCCTATAGCGCTTGTAGGAAACTCCGCACCTTACCAGAGTGGTTTTCTTCAATTGAAATATAGTTTCGGATCTTGCCTGTGTGCTCGTGAGTTCCTTTGAGAGCTCACATAAATAAACTTAACTGTACTTATTGCAGCCTCCACATACCTCTTCGGTTACAAGTATCGTAACTTACCTGAGAAAGAAGAACGTGTCCACGCTGTTGAAGATTGCCGTTGCAATGAGTTGCGGCCACTGGTCAGAAGCGATTAATAAGTTCAGCAGACGTGCTGGAGAAAGGAGAAACAATTTCACTACGTCATTACATGAATTTAGTGAACCTAACAGTACACATTTTGAGAATGTCCAGCTGGCCGGGGGCAATGTTGGGGATGTGGTCAGGTAGTTATAGACCCCCATTATAGAGAAAGGAAAATCTTCTTCGCTTTCAAATTGTTTCAAGTGTCCCCCGTTTGACAGTTACACACTTTGGATATTTCGACATTTTCTGTGCTTTACTTCTAGTCAGTAGCCTGTAAAAATTCAGCACATCAGCTTCTTTTGCATTCAATTGTTCAATACGATGAAAAGATGGGCGAGGAGCGTGCCCAACTTGCCACGGTAAACAGACTATTTTCTCATATCCGCTGCCAAAAATGTACTCCACGTGCGGCTACAGTGAACGAGCGATGTGATTGCGAAAGCAAATTAAAATACAAATTGCTCGGTTGTCGGCGCTTCTTCCACGGCGGCAGACCCATGACTGAACACCCTTGTTAGGCTAACAGCGATCAAGAACTACAGGTTCATTTCAAGGTCGTCCATCCCATCAATTCTACTCCGTTTTCTCATCGCATTTACCATATACCTTCTTCCGCCAGTGCTGAGTAGCCAACGAGATGGTCACTATATATATACATGGCGGCACTTTCTGCTTTTTACCTCATATTTTCGGTCTTCCCTTGGTTTTTCACGTCTCACAGGCACGGATGGTTGCCCATGTGACAGCGTAGATATGAAAATTGCGATTCATGTGAGTGCCATTGCACGCCTTACCGAAGAAAGGCACAGGTTGGTTTTTGACAAGTTCAAGAAAGTGGTGGATCTCTGATTTCTGGCGATCGTTGATAGAGGTAGTTTACGATATGCTCATAGCAGCACCGAGCAGATGACTGCCTTTAGGAAGAGAAAGTTGGGCGCATACTGACTACAAATTGAGTATTTGTTCAAAAAGCAACATCATTATTACTGTACTCTGAAAATAAATGTTATGCGCAATTTTGATGGTGACTAATGTATGAATCAGTCAGCGTGACACTTATAATGGGTGATCATCGCAATGATTTCCGAACTCCCTGTTGTCAAGGATAGCTTACCATACCGCAAATGACAAATAATAAATCCCCGCGTTTGAACCTCTGCACCGAACACAATTAGTCTAGCCCCTTTGCATCGTGTATAAAGCTTTTGATTGTAATAGAAATACCAACACATCAATCGTTCTTCGCCGAGCTACATGGCTGAAGAGTAGCACGATAACGAAGACAAGATGAAAGAAGGTGTTCACTTTTAACACTGCCCACCGCAGTAGCTTATCGTAGCTACGTAGCTATCATAGCTCGAGGCCCGGGGTTCGATACCAGCAGGATCGGTCGCATTTCGAAGAGGGCGAAATGAAAAAAAAAAAATTCCTGTGTGCTTTAAACTAGGTGCACGTTTAACACTCCAGGCAACCACAATTACTCCGTAGTTCCGCACTGCTGAATGCCTCATGATCACATCATGTTAGTGACACTATCAGCTTTCAACGGTCATTGTGTATATTTATTTTGTTCTGTGTTACGCCCTCTTCTTCATGTATATCAATACCAACTTGCTGTTGTCTATTCGCCTTGACAAAAAGAAAGAGAGAGGTTAGAAAGTAATGAAGAATCACGAAGAAAACGGAACAGGCGTCGACCGAATTGAAAGAAATGTTCATTGCCTTTATTAGTTTAGAAGCTTTTCTTTAGAAGTTGTTGCACACTTTTATCGTTTTTATGCGAAGCATATTGCGAGAGCTCAACCCAGCTCCTCAGGCGCGGCGGTGTCGCCTTGAAACCACGTGACACCGTGACGTCACGACAGAGGAGAAGTGACTTTGGCTCAACGCTTGCAAGACGGGCTGGGTGGGAATCGAACCAGGGTCTCCGGAGTGTGGGACGGAGACGCTACCACTGAGCCACGAGTACGATGCTTCAAAGCGGTACAAAAGCGCCTCTAGTGAATGCGGTGTTGCCTTGGAAACGAGTTGTTTCTAAGGCGTGCGTCTCTTGCTCAGGCGCACATTTCGTTGCCGCGCCGAACGCTGCTTTGCTCGACGCTCACCGCGTCCAATGCGGGGCGCGTAGTCGCTGCCCTGTAGCCCATTGTCTTACACCCCTTGGCGGGTCGACGGGAACGCTGTCGCGTTCCACTCTTGAAGGCGAAGCAGTAATGCATGAGTTGTTTCTTCGTCTAGCCGAACCAAATATAGCCAAGCAACAGCAGTTCACCAGGCTAAACAGTGGTTCAACAACTAAAATAAAGGCTAGTATGCTTCGCATCCTGGGCTTAACCTTACCTAAGCCACAGCCATTTTTTTTGCCTTATCAGCGTTAGCTCTATTTTCTTTATGATCGTGTCCGACCAGGCTAGATTTGCGGGACTCTAAACTTCAAGGCGGCCATTAACGATATGTGGAGTGATTTGTGTAGCGGCTAGCCAAGTATCCCAATGAAGGTGCATGTGATGACGTATGAGGCACAGAACACACCGCGCTAACACCACTACAACACACATACTCGGGCCCATTTAAGCCTAATCACAATATATCGCTAAGGTCAGTGTATTCCAGGAATGTAAAGGCCTTGTGCAGTGCAGGACACTCATGCAACGCTGCCGTGCGGTCCAAGCGTACATATCGTCGCTGAAGGTAATTGATTTAGTCGATTCATATGATTGCTTTGGTTCCTCAAGATGTTATTATTATTCACGTGGTTCTTGCACATAATTCTACCAACACTTTCAAGCATGTTAAGCTTTCATACATTGACACATTTATGGAGGAAGCCTCATACTTCCACTCCGTTACGTGCCGTCTGTTTACACGATCCAACTTACGCTCAAACAAGAACGCACAGAGGTGCAACACAACTTATGCTGAAGACTCACACCAGGTGTCCGACAGATTTGTGTAGTAGTGTCCCAATACGATGTGGATACAGCAGAAGAATCGCATGCCGTGCAAGAACTGGAGATGGTAATCAACGCCGTCAATCTTGTCAGCCACCTTGAGCAATTGGCGCGTGTTCGAAGTGATGGAGAAAGCCGTGACGAATTCCAGCAGGATGCCTGTGATGAATGCGCCAAAACGTCATTCGTTATAAAAAAAGGTGACGTCAGGGCTACTTCACGCAAAGAAACGTTTAAAACCTTTTCACTCAAAAAATCTCAACAAATATTACCGTTGCCTTAGAGCGTGTTTTGGAATCTAGGAAAACGTACGTTCTCCCTCCTCTCAGTCATATCTTTGTTCTGACAACTTTATAGGGGGGGGGGGAGGGGTCAGAGGTCGCACCAGATTTCTTTAACAACCCAGTTCATTGTTTGTAAGCTCTCCATGACAATTACAGCTATCGAACAGCATGTTATTATGCGAAGCATATTAACGTAGGTTTTGGGCCTTCGCGTGACGCCCGGCGGTGGCCACCATTGACCCTGAAGTGGGGTCACGTGACATTACGTCACGTGATGACGTCACACAGGCTGCAGATGGGGCCTCATATCGCGCCGTCGGTCGCCTCCCGGCGGTGACACGATTGACCTTCAAGTAGGTCATGTGACAGGACATCACGTGATGACGTCACACCGGCTGCACATGGGGCCTCATATCGCGCCGTCGGTCGCCTCCCGGCGGTGGCCACCATTGACCCTGAAGTGAGATCACATGATGTGACGTCACGTGATGACGTCACACCAGCTGCAGATGGGGCCTCATATCGCGCCGTCGGACGTCGCCCGGCGGAGGCCTCCACGCTTCGGTTCGCGCCGTCGCGCGCGACGCGGCGGCGGCGCCACCATCGCTGCATCACGTGATATGTGACGTCACGCCAGGGATGAAGCGGCGCGCGCCCGCCGTCGCGTCAGTCTCTCTGCCCGCAACCGCGCCAGCGTCTTTGCGCCGGGCGTGTATGCGGTCAAGATGCCTCCAAACGCTAAGGATACGCTAAGGTTAAGCCCAGTGGTTATCCTGTGCTTAACCTTGATAAGCTTCCAATTTTTTCTTTCCATTTACCTGCGAACATCATACAACGTAATTACATCTTTTTCTTTATTTATTTCTGCAATCATCGTTCTTGGATCTGGTTCAATCAATCAATCAATAAAATGCGAATTTAATGTCAAGAACACGGAAAATATTTAAAGAACTGAACTAAAGGCTTTTCTACAGCAAATTATTCATTTATAATGCGTTTTTTGACCGAGTCTTTCTTACAATGTTAATCTCTTTGAAAAACATATTTCGCTTTGTTCGATGGCTCATCATAGCCTTTGTCGTGAATGGAAGTTTGCTTTAGGAAATATGACATGAGGCTCAGCATACCATATAGACAAAAGCACACTATCACCAACTATAATATCAGTCAATCAGAATAAAGACATGTATTTAAGAACTGTACTAACAATGAAATACAATATCTTTAACTTCTACCGCTAACGACAGCAACCACCAGAATTTAATTAACACTGAAGTTTAACGTACAGGAAGTTTTATAGAAAGAACTAATTTGCTGCCTTGAGGCAGTCGATGTTAACACCAGGAATCTGCTTTGATTTGCACCTCATCTCTTGGTTCAACACTACAATGCACAAGTATTTCTAGGCCTACATGTGTACATTAGTGTGTGCATGTATAAATTGTATCCTACCCTAATACAGCCAATACTTGTGTTGGGCATCCAAGCACTCTCAACCAGTTTGTTATCCTTTTATTTTCCATAATGTTTGTACAAGAATTTACGGTGATGTCCTGAAAAAAAGTTCTTTGCAGGTGACATGCCTGGCCTAATGCTTTTCTAGTCTTTTGTGGAAATATACCAAAACATTTCAACCCGCTTATTTATTCATTGCAATCAGTATTGCATGACGGTATGAGCGAGAGTTAGCCTTATGAATGCCGAAGAAAGATCGCGCGATTTAGAATTGCCGAATAGGTAGGCATTAAAGAAATTCGGAAATACACAAAGCCGATGAAGTGTTCGGCAAAGACAGCACATGTATGTGGGTGTAGAAAACCGTAGAAAACTGAATGTAGAAGAAAACACGTACTCCTTTCCTTCTTGTCCTTTGGTTTGTTCTTCAATATTTCGTCCACGCATGTAGCTCCGAAGATAATCACTAGCAGCACGCTAAAAAAAATCCTGCAGGCGAAAGTCACATTAGGTCAGTGGATTCGTCAGTGAACAAGACAGCGATTGACTTCAGTTACGGAACTTAAGAAACAACAATTCTCAGTGCATTCCGATCCCATAGGCTTAGTGTATCTTCGACTACGGAACCTAACAACCATGTTTTAAAGCAACCCTCGTTGAGGGAACCAACATTGAGGGACAATGGCTGATGAGGGCGTCTTCGCATTGCATGTAGTCTTTTTTAATGATCACGGTCAAATAATACAAGCAGAGAAATCACTAAAATTTCAACTGCAATTCGGTTCACTTACCAGAAAATTAACGACACATAGTGAGACACAGGGTGGTGTGTTTCATGTAACTGAAACGGAGATGCCCAAACACAGACAAATGGAGAGGAACGAAACGGACAGCCAAAACGTCCACCACCAACGAAAGGTCGCACACTGGCGGTAAAGAAGGAACAAACAAGACTTATCCGCGCATACTGAAGAAAAAACAGAGCTAGCCCGTCAATTAATGACCCGCGCAGGGACTCGGTAATAACTGTTAGGTACGACAATTCCTTTATGCGGAAGAGAGATTTGGCCTTACTTGCGCACACGCTACCGCTATTAATACAATGTCATATACTGGCAGTACAAAAAAAATTAAATGACATTCTGGACGCTCCCGTGCCAAAACCACGATCTGATTATCAGGCGCGCCGAAGTGACCTGATTGCCTGTGGTTTCTTTAACGGGCACCTATATTTAAGTACACGACGGTTTTGTTCTTTTTCTTTGCATTTCTCCCCCTTGAAAAATGCGTCCGCCTCGGCCACAACCAAAATCGCGGCCTGCAGTTTAGTAGAGCAACGCCATAGCCTCTAAGCTACCAGGGTTGGCCCCGGCCACAAGACGCGCTTCTGCATTTACGTGAATTAACGAAACTGTGTTCTCTGCAAATTTCAGAGTCCACTTAAAATTGCGGCAGCGTAAAAAATATTAGACTGTGTTCCACCGGTAAACAAACGTTTAGGCTCACTGAATCGATGATAGACTTGGCAGCCCTACGTAAAAACGACCGCCGCTATATTGAGCCTTATAAACAAAATACGCCGATATGGCGTTCGGGGAACTTGGTGACGTGCTTTACATAACGTCTGTTTCTTGCATTTCGGTCGGCCTTTTTTTTTCTCCGCACTGTCGCGCACATCTTTCCTAGCGTACTGTCAGACGCAACTCTGCGACCTTTCTGTTGATAGATGGCGCTGGTGACGTCCCTATTTGGAAGTGTTTGCCACGTTTGCAGGCCTTCACTAAAACTTCTTTCTGGGTGAGTTGGTGCATACTTGACATAAAAATTGTAACAGCGCTTTTGTCTCGTCCTTCGTACTTTGTGGTTGCATGTGTTTGCGCTGTTACAATTTTTATGTCAAGTTTGCAGGCCTTTCCTTCAGAAAAAATGCAACCACAAAAAGTATCCTCATTGTGGCCTGGACGCTTTCAAATGATCCATCTCAGTGCAAGCCACCATGGTTGGCACTTAAGGGGCCTCGTTAAATAAAGGTTTTTAAAATTAGATCATATTTTGGAGTCTTACGTGCCAGAACTGTTATCTCAATATACGGTGCACCTTAGTGGGGAACTACGGTTAAAATTCGCCATCTGTTATTCTTTGACAAGCAGCTCAACCTGAAACACGAGTGTTTTCGCATTTCGCCCCCATCTAAACGCTCCGACCACAGCCGGGATTGCAAGCGGGACCTCGAGCTCGGCAACGTAATGTCATAGCTACTAAGCTACCGGAACGGACGGGCCATGGCACAAAGTCAATAACAGTTCTCCCTTGGGTGCAAGTTTGCAACCACTCTATCCATCCAACAAGGACGGAATTAGCATTGGCCTCATGTGTTCAGGATTGATAGCTTCGTAAGTTCGTGCAACGCGTTCACAGTCTAGCAGAGCTAAACGAGAGTATTTTTTTTTTTGCGTGAGCCGACTATACTTTAGTGTATAGGTTCTTGCTTCAGTCGAGGCCAGGACTGCCCCTACTATAATTTTCAAATTTTGGCATACGTCAAGTTCATGCTGCTCGCGATCATACTCTCTTCGGCGAAACATTTCGTTGCTATACAGTTGACGTAACGTCAGCGTCTCTTCCTTATGAAAAAAAAAATGTGGAAAACAGAACACCTAAAGGATATGTCTAAACTGACGAAAGATTCTGTTCCTAGTCTTAGTTAAAAATTTAGCCTTCCATGAGCACATAAATAAAGCATGCTCCCTAAGAGGGTCAGTGCAAATAGCGTACAATATATACCCCAATATGTGTACGAAACGGAGGGAACATAATATAATTGGAACATTATTGTCGAAAAGTATGCTCCACAACACATGCGGTCCCATATACGCAAAAAAGTTCTTGCCTTGAGAGTGTTCGTAAGAGTAAATACCATACGATCATCAGGTTGGATATATCATTAGCAAATTCGCCGGACCAGTGGCAAGCAGAACTTAAAAACAAAGAGCTCTGTGAATCGGGCCCCAGATGTAATCCGCATATTGGTGCGTTTCCTTTTTTGTACCATCCGGTACTTCCTTTTATTGCATCCCTTCCAAGTCCTTCGCTCTGGTGACGTCAAGTGCTCTAGACTAGTCGGCTGCTCGATGAAGATCTACGTGCACATTGCGTATTTCTCTCGCTTTTGAACTGCCCTGTGCGAATGCATTTTGACTAAGTGGTGCTGTCCACGCACGTGAATACAATAACAGCGTCAAATCTTCCTTTCTGTCTCTCGATTCCCTTTTCCCCAGCGTAGGGTAGGCAACCATGCGCTTTTCTGCTCAACATCCCTGCCTTCACTTTTAATTTCACTATCTCGCTTTGTGCATTGCCTTTGCTGTGTCGGGCTTTTGCGCCTCATTAGAAATGTAAGTTCTTACATAAAGCCCTCACGTAAGCTCTCACTAGGTCTGGCCCATTTGAGCTGAGAAGCGGAGAGTATAGGATGCGCGATAACGATCATGTCTGCAAAGTACTACATCGCTACGCGCCGGGGAAAGATCTGGCATATCAAACCGAACGCCGTTTTCCCTTCTCCTCGCTGCCACCGCGCTCCAAGCTAGTGTTCCTAGAGTAGTATATGTTGCTAGAATAGACGAATTAAAGCTTAGAGAAATGATAAAACACACAAACCGAATGTCGGCACGTCCTTGTTTTACTTCGCACCGCAGCAAGAGAGATGTGCTTCCATTTCGTCTGCTTGTTACCACGTCGTGCAGTCACGCGCGCATACACCGACACTATGTCATTTTCTACCACGTTCCAGCGCGGGATCATGCTCTGTGATCCACTCATGTCTGCCTCAGTATTCTTGCAGCACAGACTGATACCGCTAGTCAGGTGCCATCATGCACATTGCGCAAAATCATATGACGCTCGAAACGAGACAGTCGCAACAGCTCGCACGCGTCGCCGTCAGCGGAAGTGCGCAGCGCTGCGAAAAAGGGGGGAGCAAAAAAATCAAGACGGGGCCCGTGGCGTATGCGTGACGCGATTAGCGAGGTCCGGTATGGGATAACGCAGGGCAGGAATTTCGCTTGCAGAAGCTACACGGGGCAAGTGGGGAGAGCGTATATTTTTGCGGAGAAGCTCGCCTCCTTAAATCGTCGGTTCGCGACACTGAAATATTTCCATCTCGCCTATTAATGAGCCGATTTGAAAAATGTTTGTGACAGAACGCTGCCCAGAGGGCACGTCGCAACTTCCAGCGTGTAAACAAAATTTTCTGTGGGGCGTGTTGAGGGGCCCTTTAAACAGGCAAAAGATAGAAGTGCACACGAGAAATATTACTGTCAGCCGGCCCACCGGAAACAGCTCCTCAGCCTAACAACATCGAAACTAAGTTGAAATAACTATGCGCTATTTTATTGTGGTATTGTACGAATGTACAGACACGAAACCATATCATGAAACAATGCTCCGTTCCATATTGGACCGTGCTTCACTAGTTTGGAATCATAATAAGCAGGACGATATGAATACCGTAGAAGGAGCCCCCGTCTGCTCCACCCATTTTTTTAAAGAAATACCCTCAAATTCATTTGTCGGTGCTAGGACGGCGATTTCTTGCTCGCCTATGTAAGAATTACTTTTCGAAAGACGACACACTCAGTCACTAAAAGTACTGCTTTCGTTTGTACATTCACTGTGTCAATTTTCCGATAGAAGCAACATTCATTCTGCTCAACTGTCGATAACCTAAGTTCTCGATACTTTTTTATTGCGTCTTTCTTTGCACCCACTGACATGTTTAAGTTTAGATTTCGCTCATTGCCTTTTGTCCGATTTCATACAATCTATCGGATACACTTAATACGGTAATAGCCCATATTCTTAAGCTTTGTTCTCCTACTTTTCTGCTGTTCTCCTACTTCTCGGCATATTTTAACTCTTTCATACTTTTCCGTTTAGAGTGGCATGCCATGCACTAGTGTGGTCTATTACGCGGTGCTTGCAGTTAATATGAAGGTTAATCTGTTCTAGCTTTATAGGGGGTACTATGTGCTTACATTTTTTCACGTATTGATGCTTTGTTGTTATGCTCGCGGCATATGCATAGATTTGTCAGTATTTTCTCTATTCGCACTGAACTAAAAAAAGCTGGGTTTTACTTTAACGATATACTGCCATGTACTTGCAACGTACTGTTGACGACCAGTGGCTCCTTGGTCTTTACAGGTGACTTCGACGTGCATCACCAGATATGGGGAAGCACCAACATTAGGCAGCAGAATGACTGCAGCCTAATGTATCGGTGGGGCCCTTGCTTGGACTCGACTGATCTCAAGGTGCTTTGTTGCATGCACACAGTGTTCCCTCTATCCCGCTTTCCTCTCTCTGTTCCCCTTGCTCTTTCCCCAGTGTAAGGTAGCAAACCGGACGCTCGTCTGGTTGACCTCCCTGCTTTTCCTTCTTTGCTATGTCTCTCTTCCCCACTCATGCACACATGCGTCGATACTGCTGTCAATGACTGCGTATGTTTATCTGCGAAGTTCAAAATAAATAAATAAATAAATAAATAAATAAATAAATAAATAAACAATAACTAATCGTTTGTCTAGCTCCCAGCATGTTTTCAACTATCTGTGGTGCCGCAACACATGATAGGAGACAACTTACACGATTGCTATCTGCGCTCTGTCCCAAGGTTGCGGCTCTGCCGTCACACAGTTCGACACCTCAAGGCGCAGTAATGGTGGCTTCACTGAAAGTAGAGAAGATGCACATTTCAGCCTATGCAGGTACCACGTCTGTTTTTGAAGAACGAGACTATTTACACAGACCGTCACCATGTGAGAAATATTGTTTAGGCAAGCACAGAAACACTAATGCGTGATTATTGCCTTTGTTGCAAAATAGCAACACGCCAACTAACATTGGCTTGTTGCTTTTATCAAATTAAGGTGTCTTCACCTCCTAAAGTGCGCTGGATATGCATAAAGGATCAGAATTAAAAAAAATTCAGTTTTTCAGGTTCTCGAAACTGGCTGCCCTCTTGCGCAATTAGCCAATGAGGGATCTACGTAGGTGCATGCTTGAGCTCACACAGAAGCATGCCATCATCCTCATACCGCCGTCATCATGCCATATTTTTCATTTAATTGCATTCGCCCTATTGTGATCATTACTTCGTTGTGAAACTGTTGCCATTTTTCCACCGTCTTCACTCTGTCGTCACCAGTGAGTTGTCATTTCTTTGTCATTCCGCCTCCGTCGCCAAACTGTCATTGTAATTACGTCATCTTTATTCTGTTTTCATGATTAAATTGTCGTCATTTCATCATCATCACGCCGTCGTCCTTACATTACCGTAATCATGCAGTCGTCATCGTTATGTATTTATAATACTGTCCTCAGACTGCCGTCATAATACTGTCATCATCATCAGCAGCAGTATAAGCATCATCATCATCAGCCTAGCTACACCCACTGCAGGGCAAACGCCTCTCCTATACTTCTCCAACTACCCCGGTCATGTGCTAATTGTGGCCGTGTTGTCCCTTATTGCCTTCACTTCACCTTATTACCGTAAAGGCACCCTGAATTGGTGATTGGGGGGTCGTTGCAAATTTATTAATCTCATCGGCTCACCTAAAATTCTGCCACCCCCTGCTACGCTTCCCTTACCTTGGAACCCAGTCCGTAACCCTTAATGACCATCGATTATCTTCCCTCCTCATTACATGCCCTGCTTATGCCCATCTTTTTTCTTGATTTCAACTCGGATCTTATTAAGTCACGTTTGTTCCCTCACCCAATCTGCTCTTTTCTTATCCCTTAACGTTACACCCATCATTCTTCTTTCCGTAGCTCGTTGCGTCGTCCTCAATTTAAGTAGAACCCTTTTCATAAGCCTCCGGGTTTCTGCCCCGTAAGTGAGTACTGGTAAGACACAGATGCTATACACTTTTCTCTTGAGGTATCGATAATGGCAGCCTGCTGTTCATGATGTGAGAATCGCTGCCAGATGCACCCCAGTCCATTTTTATTCTTCTGATTATTTCAGTCTCATGGTCCGAATCTGCGTTCCCTACCTGCCCTAGTAGATGTATTCCCTTACCACTTCCAGTGCCTCGCTACCTATCCTAAGCTGCTGTTCCCTTGCGAGACTGTTAAACATTACTTCAGTTTTCTGCAGATTAATGTTTAGATACACCCTTCTACTTCGCCTGTCCAGGTCAGTGAGCATGCACTGCAATTGGTCCCCGCAGTTACTAAGCAAGGCAATGTCATCAGCGAATTGCCAGTTTCTAAGCTATTCTCCATTAACTCTTATACCCAATTCTTCCCAAACCAGGTCTCTGAATACCTCCTGTAAACGCGCTGTGAATAGCATTGGAGAGATCGTATCTCCCTGCCTGACGCCCTTCTTTATTGGGATTTTGCTGCTTTCTTTATGGAGGACTGCGGTGGCTGTGGAGCCACTATAGATATCTTTCAGTATTTTACGTACGGCTCGTCTACACCCTGATTCCGCAATGCCTGCATGACTGCTGAGATTTTGACTGAATCAAACGTGTTCTCCTAATGAATAAAAACTTTTTATAGGTGTTGGTTGTATTCCTCCTGTACGATGACGACCTCCTGTCGTCATCATACTACCTTAATCATCCGTCGTCATTCTATTAGCATCCTGCCCTCGCCCCCACTTTCTTGTTGTCATGCCATCGTTGTCACTGCGTTACCGCCATACAGTCATCATCATGCTTTCGGGGTCATACCGCAGTCATGATGCAGTCTTGTTCGTTCCATCGTCGTAATTTCAGCTTCATCATCTCACGACGCCGTGCCATAGTCATACCGTCTTTGTCATACAGTCGCCGTCGTGCATTCGTGGTAAGCGTTGTGGCGAAGCCATCGTGGTCGCTGCTTCGTCATTTTGTTGACGTATTTGTTGACGTCATAACAGCTCCATCATCCCAAAATGTCATGCCATCGTCATGCCGTCATTGTCATGTGGTCGCCGTCATTCCAGCGTCAGAATTTCGTTGTCATCATGCCATCGTGGTCCCGCCATCCTCGTCACAACATCGTCGTCATCCCTTGTCGTCACGTTGTCGCCGGTCGTTTTCATGCATTTGCCACTGTACCATTGTCGTCATTGTGTTTTCGTCATGTTCTCGTCGTTGTTGCGTCGATGTCATCGAGCCGTCGTCGTTTACCATCGTGGTCGTTACAGGCTCATCCTTTAGTCGTGGTAATTGCAGCATGGTCATACCGTAATCGTCACACCTTTGTCTCATTCTGTCACCTCCATGCTGCCGTAGTCACTCCAGTGTTGTCATTCCGTCGTTTTCACGCTATTATCATCACAGCGTCATCGTCATTCCTGCATTGTCATACGCGGAATTAGATGTTGGAACACAAATCTACGTTTAGCAAGGCGTTTGCCGATCAAAAATGTGGCCGACCGGGCGGTGTGCTCAATGCTTGCAAATGGTGGCTACATACTCACAGCCTATAAAGTTTCGCTTAAACCGACACCTGCTGGACGTGGTATCGCCCCACTTGGTTCTTTCATACTTTTCCGTTTAAAGTGGCATGTCATGCATTAGTGTGGTCTGCTACGCGGTGGTATGGGGTAATAAGATCCCACAAAATATACTTTTTAACGCCTTGTACCCTTCGCACAGTACGCATCAATGGGAGACATGTACTACGTAATAAAATCAGGTGTTTAAGCTTCTACAGAAACTTGCCATACCTACGTTCACCAACGCTTGCAAATCGTCGCGACTGCATTCGTCAGTGAAGCAAATTCCCACGCGAAGGATAGGTGCATCTTCGGACGAAAAGTAATCCTTGTAGAAAAGAATCTGCAACGAGCAGCATCAGTGAGAACGGTAATCATAACCACAACAGCACCGTGTATGACTCCCTTATAAAGAAAAATTCGTAATTGACGGGAGCCGCACAGACACAAGCGGCCTAGGAGGATCATCCCTGGCCTTATTCACAGGATGTAGTGGGCTGCGCAAAAAATAGGAAAAAAACCCACAAACGTTGCGAAGCTTCAATGGAGCATCTGCACTACATCCTCCCGCAGCTGACTGGGCTTAGTCACGAGAAAAACAACAGATCGTTTGTTCCTCTACACTGTTTCATGTAATTAGAAGGCACCGTTTCTGAAGAAAACCAGTGAGGTTATTGAGAATGACTATGCACGTTGCGCACAGCAATTGGTTCGTATCCGCTATGCTTTCTGCAAAACAGTTATTTAATACATTACAAGCGTAAGTTGTTAATGTAAGGTTACGTCACATCACGCATTATTTGTGCACATATATAGTGACAGTTTACTCGATGTACTACGTTCTCGTCGCGAGCGCAAGCGGTGCGCCATAGGTTGAGATCTTTGACACCTTTCACTTAATATACACGTCATATTTTGTCATATAAAGGCATGCAACTTTGTGGTAAATCAAGTTACACGACGCGTCCTTATGTCGTTCTTTCATATTTGACGCAGTATTTTGTTGTCGTGAACGGGAGTGGTGAAATTGCCTGTATCTAGCATTCGTTGTGGTCGCTGCCGTAGATGTGTGAAACTGTGTGCGGGCGCGAATCGTTCACCACTTTGTCCTTGTAATTGGGTGCGCCGAGAGCAAAGCAGCGTGGAGCATGCTTAAGGATAAATTTACCGCCAGCCTTGTTATGCACTCGCATATCACGCATATCACGCGTTCGTTTTCAAGACACATTGAATGCACTCGGAAAACTCGCACACTCGATCGGAAGCATAACGCAGCTGCCGCGTTGACAAACGCTTTACCCTCGGGTGCAAGTTGTTTGAGAAGGACTGGATGGTGTCTTTCAGGGCAGTGGCGTTTTCGGAGTAAGCTAGCAGATTGCAGTACTGTCCCCGCGAAATCACGTCACCGCTGTCACGGCGGATCACCGTCTCCAGACACTGGTCGAAGGCGCCGGCGTCCGTGTGTGTGCCCTGGAACATCCCCGTAGGGAACTTCCCCGACGCGTCGAACACTGCACGCAGAGCGAAACTTATTTGTAACATTTTGTGGGCCATTGATTAATATCACAATCACAGCGTTTCGCAGCAAATATCTCACGTAAGGAAAAAACCAAACACGAAAACTACTCTGTGAAGTCTGAGCGTCGTCAACTATAACTAGATAACTTCTCAGTTTGGTGCCGCAGGTAGACGTGATTTCCCTTACCATTTCGCATGTGTCCACGAGTCCCATCAAGCTAGATGATGGTAGGCCTTTGTGCGGCTATCTTTCGACTATTGTGCCTAAGGCACACTCTTGCCTTGGGTACGTGCGGAGCTGGTGTTGGTATACGGTGAGGGTCTCCGCAAAAATCTCTTGGGAATTGTGTCCCTTGAAATGGAGAAAGCCGAATCAGTGCTCGTACTCAAACCAACTTTCCCGATGGAAGCTGTTATTTTCGTTTGGATGTGCCAGCCGTATTTTTTGGTAGTACACAGAACAGAAGTTTATTAATCCGCTAGACCAACATAGACGTTCCCTCAGTTTGGTATCTATCATCCACGCCTGTTCTAAATGCATGGTAACGTGAATACTAACTTTATCAACGCACCTCCTACCCACCGTGGTTGCTCAGTGGCTATGGTGTTGGGCTGCTGAGCACAAATTCGCAGGATCAAATCCTGGCCATGGCGGCCGCATTTCAATGGAGGCGAAAACACCCGTGTACTTAGATTTAGGTGCACATTAAAGAACCCCAGGTGGTCAAAATTTCCCGAGTTCTCCACTACGGCGTGCCCCGTAATCAGATTGTGGTTTTGGCACGTAAAACACCATAATTTAGTTAACGCCCTTCCTACTGATAGGCACACAGTCTAGCTTTCCGCTATGCCTCCAATTGCGGCGTGCGGACAGTGTAAGTTCACGAGTTAGCAGGAAACGAAGCATAATAGAGAATATCACTAACGCTCACATTCTGGATAGTGGCAAATGCTTTCTTTCCGCAGTCAATCAAAAATTACATAAAGCGATAAACTCGGCGACCGAGCCGCAGTTAATAAAGCAGCCGCGAACAACAGGTAGTAGTTGTGGTCAGGTTGTTTGACAATAGCCGCACGCCAATGAAACGAAACCAAGTAAAGACAACTATTCTTTCTTACAAACACGCGAAACTTACCGACCCGTACTGATGCATATTGACTCCCTTATAAAAGCTCTCTATGAGAAATCAGTTCTGTAGAAGTCTGCTATAAGTGGCGAATAGTTCATGAACTAGAAAAATTGTCAACCGCTCGATTGTAGCCGCGAAGCCACAAAAAAACCCAGGTAGGCCTCTCGTAATGAAAGCTTTACAGTTGAAGAAAAATTCGTCCTGAGCCTGGATTCCAACCTGGGGCCAACGCCTTTGCGAGGTGGTCGCGCTACTTTCAGAGCTAATTAGGAGGCTAGCATATCGCAGCGTGAGGTCAAATTCAAGTCGAAGGAACACTGAATGTGGCAAATCAGTTCTTCGGCCACCCGCAAGGTGGAGCAAGGTTCATGAGAGAAAAATTATTTGTTACCTACCCGCTCATTTCCTTCTCCCTTTCATGCGCATTTGGTATATTGAGTCCGGGACGTCCGCTATCAGCGGCGTTAGGCTGATTAATTTCTACCACCTCGGGTTCTCTAAAGTGCGCCGAATGCATGGTTCACGGGCGTTCTTCGATTTCGCCCCCATTGAATTGCGGGCGCCGCTGCCGGGATTTTATCGTTCAACCTGGTGTTTAGCAGAGCGACGCCAAAGCCACTAAGCAACCACAGCAGGTGCCGTCCGGAATGTATGTTTGCAAACTTGAATTGTGCCGCTTCTACAATCGCAGGTGAACATGGTAACACAAGGACTCAGTCCAGTCATTTCCTATTTTTTCGCGATGGAAATAATGCTATCAAGGCAGGAAGCTGGGCTAGTTGGTGTGACACCATTAATGAAACGACTAGCGCAAATAACAGGGACACAGTCGGAGTAAGCGACAGGATGGATTAGCGCTCGTCCTGTTGCTTCCTCCGTCTGTGTCTCTGTTATTTGCGCTAGTCTTTTGATTAATAAAATAATGATGACAGTACATAACTGGCATAAGGAACACTTATATTGCCCAAGTACTCACGTCTCAGGGCCGACGGCTCGAAGTTTAGGATGGCTCTGTAGCTCCGGAGCAGCGCCAAGCTGCACTCTGGTTGGACCTCGGCTTGCAACATCTTTCGCAGCAGTGACCGCGGTAACTTGTAGAAGCCGCAGCCCACCATGTCTCGCAGCAGTCGCGCGTATTCAATTCCTTCCTTTGGCTTGTCGGTGGTTGTACCTATCGACAGCATGCCTGCCATCTCCTGGTCATTGTATACTTCCGTCGGCAGCTCCGTCTCTGCTCTAGTCCCTTGCGTTAAAATAAGAAGCAAAGCGACTATAGTCGCGAACATGGAACTCGCAACTGATGGCTGCTGTCCTCGCCTGCGCCCCTTTGCAGGCGATGGTAACATAGCTGCTAGTCTTTGCTGGCTGCGATGGGACACAGATCTGCTCGTCCGTTAAGAACAAGGGCTTGGTGTCCACAGAAAGAGTTCAGTGAAATAAGGGATTGTAGTGGTCTTTTCTTGTCGCTCTTAGAGACAATAAAGGCGCCTCCAACGAACTCGTAAATCTTCACGATGGTGTTTTACCTCCGTATGAAAATCCGCCACCAGCCTGGAAAGAGAAACAAATCCCATCCCGCCTCAGGATATGAACGAGGGTTCGATGCGCACTTCTGATAGCTACATAAGCTGTTGCAAGCGTACATCGCATAACTCCGTTATTTGTCGCTGCATCCGTACCACCGGAAAGACGGTATTTCCCCACTATGACATATGTGCCTCGTTAAGGGATAAGAAAAGAGCAGATTGGGCGAGGGAACAAACGCGAGGTAATGACATCTTACTTGAAATCAAGAAAAAGAAATGGGCATGGGCAGGACATGCAATGAGGAGGGAAGATAACCGATGGTCATTAAAGGTTACAGACTGGATTCCAAAGGAAGGGAAGCGTAGCAGGGGGCGGCAGATAGTTAGGTGGGCGGACGAGATTAAGAAGTTTGCAGGGACGACATAGCCACAATTAGTACATCACCGGAGTAGTTGGAGAAGTATGGGAGAGGCCTCTGTCCTGCAGTGGGCGTGACCATGCTGATGATGATGACGATTCCTGTCTCAGAATCATATAGGTGTATTCGAAGAAGTGGTCACAAAAAGAATGAACAATCATGATTTTCCTTGTTCTTTTTTGCTTTTTTATCCCCAGCATTGCTCATTGTTCTCAGAATAGGGGTAGCCAGTAACCTACATAGTGTGTGATGGTTCACTCTAATAAAAATAGCTGCAGAATCTGCCTTCGGCTCTGCTTAGACAATTCTGGCATGTTCCCTTTTTTTCCTTGCGCTGTATGCAACACCACATAGCGTTCGGAATGCGAAATACATTTTACAAGAAAAAGCAGTTCTTTCCAGGTGCATTAATTGTACCTTTTGGGATCATAGCTTATACTAAGGCCCACGTCCGGTCTTCGACTCTAGGTGTCGGCTGCTGGAGCCGCATTTACTGTCAACTATCATCGGCAACAGTATGCCCGGCATCACGATTGGTTCACGCCTGCTTTCACGCAAAATTTTGGCGTAAGAACATTTTGTAACTAGCTTGAGACCACCTCCCTCAACCCCACCCCCACCCGCCGCCCTTCCAGTGACCGAACTATTTTCAATCACTAGGATGGATTTAGTACATCCATAGAAGGGGCGTTGTGAATATTAAGTATCCGTATTCTGCAATCAAGAGCAAGACATCCAATCTTCCTAAGGCAGACGCACTTTTTTCGAACAGAGTACCACCTATATCCCATCAAACAAATGTGTCATGAAATTACTTCATTACGCGCTGCGGAGGCTTGCTACAGGACACCGAATCTTGGTCTCGCCAGTTTGGTATACCGAATAAAATTATACAAAATATTTTGGGAACTATGACATCCACATACGCAACCCCAAAATATGCGCAATGTCGACTTAAATGTGCCTCATCCTAAACAGTTGAGACCACCGATGACACTTACTTACGTGCTTTAAGTTCACCAGAACACAACGTGATGCTAGGATCGAGTGATGTGAGAGCCCGTAAAGCAACCTCGCCATAACGAGCTAAGCCATTGTTTGCACGCAGGCAACGGCGGCTGCTTCACCCAGCTTTCGTACACGGCAATACGCAGTAACAAGGTTTATCTCAGAAATCCATTTAGCAAAAAAAAGGGACGAAAAACTAGTCAAGACACTACTCGTGGTACGATATACATACAAACCTATAGCTGGTTGCAAATGGTACAACGCGCAATTCCGTAGTCCCAACAGTATGCATATGAGGTCCCTGCTAGCGGTACGAGTCGCATTCGAAGGCACGAGAGAGCGAACAGGCACTTACTATCAAGTGCCACGTCCAAGTAGGCACCCGTATGCCGATGGCTTTGAGACGTTCATCGTGAAGCTCGGTAGGTGGGTGCAGGAAAATGCTCCACGCAGAAATACCCTTGAGAAAAACTGCACGCTTGTTTGTTTGCAATGATCGCGTATGTTTTACAACAGCACGTACGAGCAACGCATTGCCGGTCCTGTGTTGCTTTCGTCCTTCGTCTGTTGTTCGTACGCCCTGTGTAACGTACGCACTCACTGAAGAGGTCGCTTTGTCCAGGATGTCAATCCAGCTCCGCCCCGCGAGTGTACTCAAGAAGTACTTAGGGACGCTGCGGCGCGTTGACCCTTTTGTGAGAGTAGATGTGGGGACAGAGTCATAAAATTGTCATCAAGCCACAATGTCGCAGGCACTTAACAAGCCATAAAGCGATCAAGAAAGAGACAACAACCACTTCGTGCTGTCCCTTTCTTCAAGTACTGTGTTTTCTTGTGGCAGCTTCCCAGAATCAAGGAAAGAGAGTAATAAACATAAAGGCGAGAAACGAGCCGGCACATTTTAGGTGTGTCATCGATAAGTGCTCTAACATTCGTGCCTTTTCCCAGTTCGTAACAACGGTTGTGGCAACGCATGTTGCGCCAATAGTTGAATTTCAAGCTCTCCTAAATTGATCGGTCCATGTGCCCTTAGATAAACAGAATAAGTGAGAAAGAACAAAGAACTGGCGCCGCTTTGTGGACCAAACTTCCGTGCTATATTAGCTGGTTCGCTAGGCTAGCATTGTCTGCAGCGTAAGCAATGTCTGCATGCTGATATATCCGGCCATCTGCTCGTTCTATATAGGAACTGTAGGTTAAACATATGATTACCTAGTTCACTGTTCTTATCTATGCTCACAGCCTGGGATGGTATGACTGGCGTCGTCGGGTGACCTTCACTGCCATGCTGCTAAAGTGAGCAAACGAAGTTATTAACAAAATTAAAAGAAATTTGAACCATTTCTATGGCTAAATTCCCCACTTTTTGCCGACAAGGAGAACACAGTTGCTGAAGCCAGGCGAAAAAGCTATGATTCATGTTTGAATGTTCTGCGATGCTCCTGCGCTCTTCAGAAAAAAAAAAGAGCAAGGAATATTGGGTAGGCTGTATTGGGCTGGAGCCGCCGTGGAGTAGGTGCAACGTGCTCTGCGTGCTCGGAGGGTGTCTGCGCACTGAGGTACAGAAATGATGCAACAAACTACACAACCTAATTCATTGAACAGCTTGCATGATAAACTTATGATACAAATGGAGGTAGGAGGGGGTCGCTGATTCTAACCAGGCAATCGTGCTCGTAGTTGACCCACCATGATCGAAGCCGGTGGGCGCGAATGGACATCCCCTCTGTCTTGCTGCTGGAGTCTCTCCACGCTATTTCTGTATCCTGCGTGTTGAACGCACGTGTGGTATGACTGAGCACACGGGAAATTGGTACAAGACATTGCACCTCTTGTCGGCCTTTGAACTCATCTTGAACAAAAGTTTGAGATTGATGGATTTTACCTACAATGGCTGAGTGAGCTTTATCAAAAGCGGCCGCTCTTGCACGGATCCACAAACGTGCTGCCAAGCTGTGGAACCCTGAAGGCCCCAGCGAGAAGCTAAACTTATCTCCGATTGTGTCGCGCGTGGCGTGACGATAGCGCCATCTGTGCAAGCGAACGATGCATAATCGAGATATTGCTTTATTCTTCTACAAAACAATACTTATGACTAGCGCGTGGATGTTACGGTTGGAAAGATATGAGTGACAAAAGTATTACGTTCAAAAAATGTGGTTTGTCCTTTGTATCATTCTAACACCACATTACTGTATGTTAGCGCATAGCGCATTTCTTACAGAATATATTTGTATATGTATTCATATATGTATTCTAATGATTGTATAATCTTTGAGTGTCCTCTCCCGCCTTACACGTCTCTAGGGGCTTGTAAGGTATACTTAAGTAAATAAAGATAAATAAATATGGTTTTATCATGCGAGCCCCTAAGCTTACTGATCTGAAAGACATTTCGCATCAAAAGACAGCGCACGTCAGCCACGTTCGATGCTATGTTCAGATTTAGGTACTCACCCAATCCAAGGTGTTATAATAAAGGGAAGCTTTCGCTGTGACGCCTAAAGGCCATCAAAGCATCTATGAATTTCTAAATCTTAAACTGTTTTACTCGACGCGAGAAAGCATTATTATCTTGCCTGTGATGGCGCATACTTTACCAAAGCCTGTTGAATCCTCATGGTAGTGTAGGGGAGTGTGAATATTCGAAACTTCGAATACAAATAAAACAGTGTTATCTTTTTAGCATTTGATTCAAGCAATCACTATTCGAAGATGTGCCACGTTAGTTTCTTTGGAATACTATGAGCGGCGACAAAAGTTCCTGTAGTCCACAGATACCTAGATGAAAATGGTGACTTGTGGGGATAATCTTTGGGCTGAAAAACGAAAGGCTGTGGCGAAGACAACGAAGTTACCGGCCAAACACTTGCAGGAGATTATTTATGCAAACCGTTACCAACAATCGATGATGAATCGATAGCCAAACTAACAGAATACATAAACGAGTGTTGGGTAAAGGGAGAAGTGCCAGCTCAATGGAAGAAAGCGACGATAACGCTTATTCCAAAACCTGGTAAGAAGCTTGAGATTGACAACCTCAGACCAATCTCCCTAACATCCTGCGTCGGAAAATTAATGGAACATGTCATTTTAAACAGAGTAGACAACTTCTTAGAGGATAATAACATATACCCAGATACAATGATAGGATTTCGCAAAAATCTTTCGACACAAGATGCCATGCTCCAACTTAAGCATCAGATAATCGATTATAACACGCGCTCGACAAGGGCCATCTTGGGCCTTGATCTTAAAAAAGCTTTCGATAATGCCAACCACGCAACCATATTGGAAAACATCGAGCGAATAGGACTAGGGCAACGGACGTATAACTACATCAAGAGCTTCCTATCAGACAGGAAAGCAGTCATCTCCGTCGGAGGGCTCAAGTCGCCCGAGATCGACATAGGCGGGGCCGGCACGCCGCAAGGCGCTGTCATTTCGCCGATGCTGTTTAATCTCGTCTTGATGGGACTCCCCGAAAAATTAAATCACATAGAGTCCCTGAATCACACAATCTACGCGGACGATATTACTATCTGGACCTGTGATGGCAGCGACGGATCAATAGAACAACGACTCCAAACTGCAATTAACGCAGTAGAGGAACACCTCATACGAACAGGCCTCACATGCTCTGCAGAGAAATCTGAACTTCTATTGTACCGCCCCACACGTAGAGGCAGGCCTCCCAAAGGATACGACAGAAACAAGGCTCATGAGGAAATCAAGCTACACACCAAGAACGGGCGGAATATCCCAATAGTCAACCAGCTCAAAGTGCTGGGTCTGGTAATCGAGAACAAAGGCACAAATAGGGAAACCGTAAAGAAATTAGACACAAAGGTAACAAACACCATGAGATTAATCAAACGAATTACTAACAAGCACCAAGGTATGAAGGAAGAAAGTATCATACGGCTTATACAATCATTCGTAATCAGTCAGATCACATACATAGCAGCCTTCCACAATTGGTTTGCAGCTGAAAAGCGTAAAATTAACAACATGATAAAAAAAGCATACAAACTAGCTCTAGGGATTCCCATCAGTACGAGCACGGATCTCTTGCTAAAGTTAGGACTCCACAACACACTGGACGAACTCATAGAAGCACAACAAACATCTCAAGCAGAGAGACTAACCAAAACCAAAACGGGACGGCATATACTAAGCAAACTAGGAATGAATTATCACAATCTATACGGGGAAAAGAGGACGATAACGAGAGAAATTCGTGACAAACTCCTAGTACCAAATATACCCAAGAACATGCATCCAGGTTACAACGACGGCAGACGCAAGAGTAGGGCAGAGAAAATTATCCGAAGCTTTGGGTCAGACGACAGAGCAATCTTCGTAGACGCGGCTGAATACCCAGACAGAAATAGCTATGTAGCAGTAATCGTAGATCACACCCAAAAACCCCTTACAAGTGTATCAGTTAATACCAAACATTCCGAGACCGCAGAGGAGGTAGCCATTGCACTAGCATTGGTCTCCACGAATGCTCAATACATCATAAGCGATTCTCAAGCGGCCATTAGAAATTATGCAAAAGGTAGGATCTCTCCTGAGGCATGGCACATCATCAGAGTCAATGAAGCGAAGTTCTCCGATGCAGAGAAGAACGGCAGGCAATTGCTCTGGTTCCCAGCGCATACGACTCCAGACATTCCCGCAGTCAACCTCAACGAGGTAGCACACCGCGAAGCTCGAGGTCTTACTCGCCGAGCTGAGCAAAGAGTGACTTCCATCGGTCAGGAGAACGCGGAGGAGGAAATTTGGAGAGAAAAAGATATATTAACAAGATTTAGTGATATTACCAAATTCTATCAAAATCGGAGGCGAGTATTACCACCGCCTCACACTAAACTGAACAGAGCTGAGTCCGTTACTTGGAGGCGACTACAAACAGAAACTTATACGAGTCCCGTGCAGCTAAAAACTTTCTACCCCGATATATACGAGAGCGATATGTGCAAGCTATGCAAGTCTGTTAGAGCCACCCTTCAACACATGTTGTGGGGATGTGAAATATACCAAAATAAAATGGCAGCCTCCCCAGACAATCTACGGGCGCGGTGGTCGGCCGTGCTGCTCAGCTCAGAACTCCAAGACCAACTTTGGGCCGTCCAGCGAGCCAAGGAAGCCGCACGGGAGCAGCAGCTCCCAGTGGCCATCTAGGCGGCCCCAGGCCCGGGCCTCCCAATCGCCGGATTCCAAATAAAGTTATCACACACACACACACACACGTCTCGCCTTGGCAGATTACGACTTTGCTGTCTTTATTTAGACAACAGAAGTTAATATTTGTAATAGCTCACCTTATTTGAATTATTTCAAAGCGATGCGTGGTGTGGCAGTATTCCCTACCCAGGCCGTTGTTGCTGAAAACGTAGCGGCCATCTTCATCCAACTCGGCTGCCTTTTACATACGGCGCGCTCCGGCAACTCATGCGCGCGCATGCTGCGAGCTGCAAGCTCACATCAACTGGATTCCAGGCCTTCAGGGCACGACAGGAAATGAGGCGGCACGTGCCACTACCCGTGAGTATACTAGCCGGGCTTTCCTGTCATCCCGCAACAGGCCGGCCCCCAACGTTGATGACATCGCTCTAATGTACTCGGAGCTTCTGCAACAACACCGACTCAGCAGAATGTCGTAGCCTTCACCACACAAGAATGTGAGCAACGAGGAAGAAGCCATCCTCCGCGGCACACAGACGAACACTTACTTACACGGAATAATCATGCACCACACTCCATACTACGCACTAGTCGTACACATGCACCCACTGCGACGTCCCAGGCACCCAGCAACACATGGTCCAGGCTTGCGCACTGCGTGACACATCCACAGGACCAACCTCACAAGCTCCGCAAAGCGACTACAAAGAATAACGCCTAATACAAGCACAAGAAGAGCACCCGAACTCACCGCAGGTCTATACCACGACTGAAACGTGGGAGGCCAAGCTTTCCTCTGACCACCTGGACGACCAACGCAGTCTCGTCGCCTGGGCCAAGCAGGCAGCCCAAGTCAGAGGAAGGTCTAGGACGAGACGAGCGCACATGCACAGCGCTGTGCATGTCCACTCGTCTCGTCCTAGTCCTTGTCACTGTTGTAAATGAATGTCACACCAGCTTGCCCAAGCTTCAACAAGCCAGAGGTTACCTGAAATAAGGAATCCTGCCAGTTAGGATGAACCAGACCCCGATCCAGATTACCATTTCCGAAAATAAGTTTACTTGTGTCCCTTACTCTCTTTCTTTTTCAAATCTCTTTCAGCATCGACACAGGGATTTTCTTCATAAGTAAGCCGTTTTATCTCTTGCTCGATGCTCTGGATGCATTTGTGAGTGCGGCAAACATGGACGATAAACGAGAAGAAAGCGGGTTAACCGAGAGGCCCAATTTTTACTACTCATAGAAGAAGCCAACAAACACTGACACCAATGACAACGTAGGGGAAATTACTAGTGTTTTATGAATGAAATAAAGAAACGATAAAGAAATGGATATGGGAGAGGATGAAAAAGCAACTTGCCGCAGGTGGGGAACGATCCCACATCTTTCGCATTTCGCGTGCGATGCTCTACCAATTCAGCTACCACGGCGCCATTTGCCCATCCACCTTCTTGGGTATTTATGTTTCCTAGTAGAACCCTGGAAGTGTTAGTGAGCGCCACGACTTACAGATATTCACGGCGGATGTGGACCATGCTTTCTGCCGCAGGCGTCACAAGAACGGGATTTTTTTGGTGAAAGCAACCGATGAATAAACCCACACAAGCTACCTGAAGGCATTAATGTTTCCGGAAACATAGACTATGAAATTCATAGTGTGACTGTGCCGGAAACCATTGAATATGCAAGTGAAAACGAGTGTGACCATTACAACACCTCTTTCGTGCAGGTTCCGGCTTTTGACAGTGCAGAAGTTCTCGAGAATTTATGAATCACCGCTCCGACATCCCCAAACCATATTTATTTCAGAGCCTCCGTTGCTTTTGGGAGTCAACTGGCCGCGATTACATACTCTGCAAATTACATCCGGGCCAAAGTCACTGGATTACTTGGACGTGTGCATATGCGATGTACTTCCGATTACCGACAGAAGTCTTACCATGGATATCCAGTTCGATGAGATTTTTCTTAATAATGCAAAATTACTTCCACATCGTATTTTAGACAGTATATTACAAGATCAATTAAGAACCTTCAAACAAACATTGTAACTGCGACAGATGCTTCACAATGTGAAGGAAAGTCAGATGTAGGAATATTTTCCCCGATTCTTGATTGGGCATTTTCTCTTCCTCTGCCAGATTTCATACCAATATTTTGAGCCGAATTCATGACAGTGGTGCTGGCATTACGCAAATTAGGACCATTGACTACGTCAGCCAGGATAATCACTGACTCGTTATCACTGTGCTCATCCCTTATTGCTTCGCGTGAATATCGCCTAATGAGGACGTTTCATTCATTCGTACCTGGGTACTTGAGAAGCGTGCGTTTCATTTGGGTGCGCGTCATAAAGGACTAATTATAAATGAAATTGCTGATTCGCTAGCCAAGGCATCGATAAGTGGCACGATTCTCCCTTATTGAATCAATGAATAGCTTATTTCACCATCAGTTCAGCATACATATCCAGTGGTACAGCGGGAAAGGGGGGCGAAAAGGCAACTGAATGCCTGACAATGCGCCAATCCCCGCCCAGACCATGATATTGCACAACACTCACCGTGTCACTCTAATACATCAATGTAGTAAAAGAGGAAGAAAAAAAAAAAGAACGACAAAATTATTGCAGTAAACTCAGCCTGTAATACACAATACATAAATATAATACTACATACTGACACATAATGCAACACTAATACATCATGTAATACATAAAATCAGAGGAGAAAAAAAGAACTAAGCCGTGGTTTTAATAAGTGAACTAGAACATAACTGATATGAACAGCTTATCGACAAGAAATTTTCATGGCTGAATTTTGAGGCACAATACAGTTCTGGAAGAAAGTATACAATATGAGCAAGTCTTACACGGAAGAGAAAGAGAAAAAAAATGTCATGTTTGAAGCGCCATTAGATAAGCATGTATCTTTTCTTTTTAAATTGCTACTGATCGGCTTTTATTCACTATGCTCATGGCCGTCATGTTAGAGTTTAAAATTGAAGGAATAAGGTGCGTTAGTTTTTGCTTGCCGTAGTTGGTTCGAATCCTTTCACTGTAATAGGTGGTTTTCCTAAGATTATACGTGTGTGCTTTCCGCCAGTAGGTGTCCTGAAATATATATGCGTCCTATTTAATGTGATTGTAGATGACGGTCGCTAGTTTTTTATAAAATATAATTTCTCAATTTTACTATGCTCTGTTTATGGAAAAGTGTAGGAGAAGGCATTCGGCGCGGAACATTTTCGATTATACGCAAGATTCTTTTTTAAAGCCTGTGAATACTATGTTTATTTGTTTTTGTTGTTGTGCCCCAGATTAATAGGCAGTAATGTATGCGGATTGCGCTTTAACTGCTCATGTTACTGCTGCTAGAGTTCGCAGGAGTGTCATCATGCAGACATAATCATACTCCGTAACTAAGAAATCTGTGGATTACCATCTTCTATGCCATTGGCACAGAGATTTTTGTCAAGCACGAAAAATTGAAGTGTCCATCATGAGGCTGTGCTGCCGAATACCTACTTTGAAATTCTATCTACACAGGTCTGGTCTGGTCCCCTCACCATTTTGCTCAATATGTGGCGAAGCGAAGACAACAGACCATTTCTTCTTGTCTTGCAGGCCTTTTTCTGTTATAAGCAAACGACTACTCGGAGTCGCACTTCGCAGTATTGGCCTAAATTTATCAGTGCATTTGACCATATCTTTCGGAGCCTCCATTATTGGGTTTAAACAAAGAAATGTTTGCTGGGCAATCCAAAAATTCTAATTGCAACCATGTTAGAGTGATCGTCCTCCTTCCCCACCACAGCTTTCTTTTATTTATTATTAGATCTTTTTATACACTGTTTTCTTCCGATTGTTTTTTTTCCCCACACACAAAAAGGTTACTTTTTAAGCTGCAACGTTCACATTGATAACTCCCTCGTAGTTGTTGTTTTCTACACTTGATTTCCCCACCCGATTCATGGCCAATCCCCCACTGTGGATAAGGGCTCAGACCAAGAACAGCCGATGCTTTCGCCTTGAACAATGTCTGTGGCTAGGGTAGGTTAGCAAACTTGCAAGAATATTCCACCGGAATGGTTTCATTCACATAGCATTATTGAGGACAGCTTAGCTGTAGTCGCGATGTCAGCATTGCCGCTATCGTGCTCGCTGGGTGTTACTATGTGCTTTGATTGTACATTCATGGCCGATGGTCACGATGACTACCCCACAAAACATCTGAGAATGGCTGTAATGTCCATCTTGTCATGCCCGAGCACCATGCAGACGTGAGAAGTACAAGGGCACTTCGTACCTCGAGAATGTGTACTTAAAACATTTCCGAGCAAGGGGTATGAGCGCACTAGTACCGTGGTCGCTGACATCCTATGCGCCCAGTGTACTAAATGTAGTACGCTATCGTAACTTAATAACCACTAACTATTTCTTGATAATTCTTTGAAGACGAGATAGTAGTGTTATTCTTTCATTATTCACAGATTTGAGGAAAATTGCACTGGCAGTTTTATCATGGGCTGTAATGGGTTAAAAAAACTACACAAGACTCCTCGAAGCCAAAATGATGAAGTTTGGACAACTTGTTGCTCTAAGTATTATTCAATTGCAGGCTAAATGCTGATGACATGCGGAGACATTAGCGCAATGTTTTCCTGTATTGCTTTCGGTGGTGCTTGTAGTAGCAACTACGGCCGGTAATTTTATTGTCTGAGCGTCTCTTGCATGATGTAACTGAAGCACCTCGCTAAGCATGCTACAAACAGATGTAATCAGGAAATACGAGGAAGAGGCGTGATACCTGCTGGCGGCTTGTGATGGATCAGTCTTGAAGAACTAAGTGTTGTAAACAAGTATTCGGAAGGAATCGCTTCTACAGGCTTTCGAGAAGCCTGTTCGTTTAACCAGATAAAGTGCAACCTATCAGTTTTGATACACTGAATTTGATACCTCGAAATTCTGCTTTAGGTGCAGTTGACTTAACGCAAAGCCCATAGCAGCGCTTTCGACACCACGGGGTACGCTTCCCCAGGATGTCGGGGGTTCAGCAAACGAATTGCTTGCCTGATTAATCTCAATAATCCTCATCGCAATCCAATTTAATGGTCTTCTTCTTTCTTGTTGTACGAAAGCAGACCTTAGTAACCAGTAATAAATTTGGAAGCCCACAATGTGGATGGCCACAAGGCAGAGAAACATTTGCGTTCAAGGAAAAAAAATTACGGCGATTCAACCATTCGTCGAAGTCGATGAGGCAGTTCTCTCCAACTCGCTGCTAGTGGGAACGCGTTGCATGAATCGCATTTTTGATTGTGAGAGTGGCGATGGAGCGATAACGTTTCATTGACGTCAAGTAGATGTTAAAATGACTTCCAAACTTTTGTAATTAGTTATCATCATCATCCTAATCCTCATCGCCATTATCTTCATCACCACAATCATCGTCTCGTACCTGTTGACCCCAGTTGCGCACACCCCATTACCCCAGTGCTCATGGTGATTACGTACCCAGAGATCCCTGTTGCACATCTCGTAAAAGTGTGATAGTTCAGGAAAGACATGAGGCGAACAAAGTGACGCACCACAGAAGCGCTAACCTCGCAATTTCTCTGAACTCCGCTGTATCTAGGTCCCCGGCCATAGTGGAATTTCTTTAAATGAGTCAGCTGACTCACTCGCATCGTCGCCACTTAATGATCCGGTCTCAAACCTCCTTCCCGATTTCTCTTTAATAACTGGAGCTACAATTAAACGCTGTTCATTACTAAATTGCAATGAATCATCCGCACCTTCCGCGAATGACTTCCGACATGTGAAACGCCACAGCGAAGTGACGTTATCAAGCTTCCGCTGTAGATTTTGCAACCAAAAGTTTACCTCCGTAGATCTGCTTAATCCATAACTAACCTCTGCTCTTTTAGCGCGCAGCTCTTAGGCGCCCGTTACTGTTGCGAGGGTCAGCGCTGTTCTACGGCGAAACCGAGCGAACGAGCCCAGCATAAGAGGGGAGGAACGCGGAGCGAAGTGGAGGGGTGGATAAAATAGTGATCAGCCTTTTCTCTAGTGAAGAAGAACGAGCGGCAAAGCTGTAGTGCGTTTTACCTCAATCGATACCCACACACATTTTACACACACACACACACATATATATATATATATATATATATATATATATATATATATATATATATATATATATATATATATATATATATATATATATATATATTGTTATTATTAGTGTTGTTGTTCTTGTTGAATGATCCAGTCAACGGATATATCTTTTGAATGTGGGCTGATTTATTCTTATTATTTTATGAAGTAGTCACGTGTGAAAGTACTGCTGTATGGTAGACGGGAATTCCACCATATTTACCACTCCACTGTAAACCACTTAATTACGAGAAGTAAATGAAACTCGGCGACATGTTAAAGACGTCTTAGCGGTTTATTGTCATATAATTTGTCGCGGGATAGTTTGGACAAAACAAGAGTTACAGCCTTTTTCTGTAACCATATAGTCTCTCCCATTGACAGCAGAGGGGAATTCTGTAACGCTTATAACTTCACTGTGAACTAAACAATTATTACAAGTAAATGAAACTCGGCGTAACGATAGAGTCGTCTTAGCGGCAAACTCGAGTGTGAGTTTTTCCAAGCTACCTACATTTTATTGAGGGGCACAGAGCATTCGCAACAAACTAGAGAGCAATATTTTTTGTGTGTGTCGACGCGTTGCGTAAATGGACGCACATCGACCAGTGCCGGACGGTAGCTATATACCGCTTCGATATAAAGATCGGTGGGGGCGAGGAATCGCAAGGAGGAAATCGGAGAGGAGGGAGCAGCGGAACCAAGCGGAGGAGAGTGTGGCGAAGGCGTGAAAAGAAAAGCGTAAGGCCGCTGAGTAATTGCGACAACCGCAATGACAGGAAGCCAGAGAAGCGCTCTGACGTCTATTCGCCGACGGCGTCCGGCGAGCGCATCGCACGATCCCATATATGGAGAAACAACGCGCTGCTTGACCGAAGGTCCGTCTGCGGCGGCTCCTGCGGATCGCGTCCACGGGTCACCCACGTGTTGTTGTCTGTTGTGATCTCTAGATTAGTGAGGCAGTCACGTCAGGCTTCGCACCGTTAGCAACGTCCCGCACGAGACAGATTGTCCGCGCCAGCCAATATATCGCTAAATGGAAACACGTACTTAGCTGCGCTCAAATTGCGCATTAGGCAGTACAGTAATCGTCGGTGAACTTTTGTAGTGAACACGCAACTAACTGACCATTTCTTTAATTATTTCCGCCCCTTGTCCTCTCTCCGCCGAAAGTTCCTCATATTTCGAACTGGTAACCTGGGTTCAGCAAGTAGAGCACCAAAATTTTGCTCTGTAGTGCATGTCAATTAGGCACAAGCCAATCAGTTCATGATTGCTGCTCTGCACAAGTTCATTGAAACGTACGGGGCTTTAAGCTGCTAGGGTTCCGAGCGTAGGATACTTAATAGTATTTTTATTTTTTTGCCTAAATGTATGCATATGTCTTCTCAAAATTTGCGTTATCATTTAGTTGGCTATTGCTCAGTTTTAAATGCTTGCCTTTACCCATGTTGTTATGTTGTCGGGTGTACGTTTCATTCCATCCAGTGTGGCCCATTCCTCTTATGCACGTATATATATATATATATATATATATATATATATATATATATATATATGTGTGTGTGCGCAGTAGAAGTCCGTTGCCTCAAAAGATGGCTCGTGCTTTCCGGTGCGTCGGTGCGTGGTTCAGAGCGTGTATATACGTGGAACGAGCGACACGCGGAACTAGTTTGGTCCGCGCCGCGTCGAATGTGCACAACACCCTCTGGAGCTCCCGGCTAGCCTCCACGTTAACGTCTTGACAGCTGTAATTATCCAAGACCCCCGGCAAGCGCTTACCTATCTACCAACGTGCATGTTCAGACGGAAGCTAGAAAGAATGGAAGAGGAGGCAGAGAATGAGTAGAACCGACGCAGTCGCGAAACGAGTGCGTATCAGCCTTTCCACTCTTCACTCACAGTTCTCTTACAAATACAACGAGGGGGGGGGGAAGGGAAATGGTGACGTGAGAAGGCAAGGAAGCGCAAGATAAACTCAAGTTCAATTAACGGTACGATGCATTTCTCTTATTTCTGAAGAATAAAACCATGCAAATATGTCTAGAGGACAACTTGCGCAGGGCATGCAGAAGCAGAGCTGCATTAATTAAAGCGCACCGCAGGTCTAGGCGACACAACTCAAGCAGTTCTACGTCAAATCAAAACTTCTGCGCCCGCCGCGATAGCTTTGCGGCTATGACATTGCTCAAGGTCACAGATTTGACCAATGCAGCCGCAGTTCGACGGGGGAGAAATAAAAAATGCTCCCGCTTTTTTATTTTGGGACACGTTAAAGCGAAGCTGAACAGTCTGTCGAATTCAATAAGACGCTCATATGCGGATGCGAGAACCTTATAAACCATGAAGGTAAAATTTTGGGGGGGATTTTTCACTTAGGAGCGACGCAATCGTCGGTTAAAATTGCGCTGTAGCTCCGCCCCCCCATCGAGCGCCGCGCGCTGCTGCTGACGCTGACGACGCGAGCTGAGACCGGAAACCGCGGCTTAGTGACGTCAACACTGGTGTTCCGCTCCTTCGCAGTCTCCGCGACCGTGCCTGACCGGGCTTATTTCTGCGTACGTGCCGTCCTAATCTGCTTTGCTCGACCCTACATTCCTTTATTTGTGTGTATATAGGAGTGGTAGTTGACGTGCGAAGCATGAATTGAACTTGTAGGCCGATCATGCCGGCGTTCTGTTCAGCCTACGCTTGCACGAACACCAGCGGCCGCGACGATGTTCCGATGTTCCATTAGTTCCTGCAAGACAAGAAGCTTTCAGCTAAGTTGGAGGCTGCTGTGAAGCGAAACAACTTCAAGCGCTCACGAACAACAGTGTTGTGCTCTAACCACTTCCGTTGCAATTACTACCGGAGTTTATCAATAATGCGTGCTTAAGGTTCTCCTAAAAAAATAGCACGCTGAACGGAAGGTGCATGTTTATCGCCCACCCTTCACGCAGGTTTCATCACCAAGCGCCGCGAATTTTCTATTCGCACGTGTGTTGTGAAACAGCCTGCATGCAGCTACCATAACGCAGTGCAAGCGTAAAGTTTGCAAGTGTTTGAAAGCCTGCTCGCGCCAAGACGCTGCGCTCCCCCTTCTCTCGCACACATAAGAAACCGACCATTTCACGTAGCCGACGGAATTCGCCGGTTACGAGTAGCGTGCGGATGGCGCGCTGATGAAGGTTCTATACTACGCGTGCTGCAACAGCCGGTAAACTTTTCCCGCGTTTAAACCATCTGTGTAGATTGCCGACAGCTTTGGGGCAGCGCACAAATGCTGAAGATCGCATCACCGCTTACGTTCTGCGAGGAGGCATGCAGGAACATAACACTACAGTTGTTTGCCCGGAAACGTACTCACTGGAACGCTGAATGCAGCTTAGCAAAAAACCTACTGGCCAAAGAACATTTTCAACACAAGGAGATGCTAACACTTCACCTTCGTTCGCGTGGAAAGCAGTGCTTGCACCAGCATTTTTTTCTTCTTGGAGAGGCCGGCTCTTCGCAATCGGCTCGTACATGTAGTATGTACAAGTATGTACGTACGTGTAGTACCCTTATGAAAATGACTGTTGAAATGTTGTTGGCATATTGTTGACGAACTGTTGACTCAATAGCCTTTCAACAATACCTCAACAATTATTGAAACCATAGAGCAATAATTCAACAGTAAAGTTGTTGGGCAGTTCACAACAAAAAAGTCGTTGACTAAATTTTGTTGGTATAGTGTTGAATAGTATTGAGTATTATTGAGCCATTGTTGAGTAGTTTTCAACACTAAAGTCGTTGACTAAATTCTCTTAATATGTTGTTGAATAGTATTGAGTATTATTGAGCCATTGTTGAGTAGTTTCCAACAATAAAGTCGTTGACTAAATTCTGTTGATATATTGTTGAATAGTATTGAGTATTATTGAGCCAATGTTGAGTAGTTTTCAACAATAAAGTCGTTGACTAAATTCTCTTGACATATTGTTGAAAAAGTATTGAGTATTGAACCATTGTTGACTAGTTTCCAACAATAAAGTCGTTGACTAAATGCTGTTAACTTATTGTTGAATAACACTGAGTAACGAGCAATATTGAGTTTCGAAGTACATGTGAAAAACACACGCACATATGTATGTGTGCGTCTTTTGCACATATATGTTGCTTTACTGATCACTTGATCACCATTGCATATATACAGGGTGTTGTTTCACGTTACTTGAACCATAGACGTATATACACGTGTTTCAGCCAACTTTCAGCCAAAATATGCCGATGCACCATAAGACGATGCGACCAAATGCATGTTGCTCACTCTTGCACGTGTCACGCTATTGTATTTTTCCTAATAGTTATTTAGTTAAGAAAATTAGCCATTCTGAATGAACAAAGTTAGGCGAAAAATTCCAATTAGAAAGTTTTAGAGCACTTTGCAAAACGTCCGATTAGGCAATTTCTAACTTTCTATCTATTAAGTGTTAGTGTTTTTCAGCTTACTGCGGATGCCCGAGAAATACAAAAAATATCACTTGACATACCCGCTTGCGCGCCGTGCTTGCAGCGCTCTCAAACGAGCATACCATCGAGCAGGGTGTGTTGCCGCTTAAAAGGCGACAGGGCAGTGACGAAGGCGTTGGCTGTGGTATTGACGCCAGCGACGTGCTTCCCTCGCTGCGGTTCATGATGGCGATAAGCAGACGGGTGTTTTCTCACCGGTTAAATGGTAAGTTTTCGTTTGTGCGCAGAAGGCTTAGGAGCCGTGCAATCACGACTCGCAGGCGGGCATGTCACGTGGTGCTTTTTGTATTTTGCGAGCATCCGCAGTAAGCTGAAAAACACTAATACTTAACAGATAAAAAGACAGAAACTGTTTATTCGGACGTGTTGCCAACTGCTCTGCAACTTTCTAATTGGAATTTCTTCGCAACTTCCTTGCTTCAGAAGTTGGTTAATTATCCTTGACTAATTAGCCAATTAAGCAATTATATAGAAATAGCGCGACACGCTACATACCAAAGGAGCAACGTGCATTTAGTCGCGTCGTCATAGAGGGCATAGAGTTTACACTCGGCCTAAAGTTAGCAGAAACACCCTGCATATATATATATATATATATAATATATATTTATATATATATAGTTTGAGAAGACAAACGTCGCTACAAGCAGTGATAAACAACCGATGATTGGACGCATCCTGTATTTCTATCGGCGTCCATTATAAGGGGCCAGTGCCCTGGCTGAGTGTTAGGAAACGGCATTGCATGCCTCCATGTTAAATATGGTCAAGGTGGCGGGGAACGTTAACAAAATTCAAGTCTGGGGTTTGACGGGCCAAAACCACGCTTTGATTATGAGCCGCACCGTAGTAAGAAACTCCATATTTATTTTGACCATCTGGGGTCCATTAACCTGCACCAAATTTGGTGCAGGTTAAACGCACAGTACGCGGGCGTTTTTGCATTTCAGCCCCATCGAAATGCAGCCGCCGCCGCCGGCATTAGATTCCAAGCACTCGGGTTAGTAGCGCAACACCTCAGCCGCTATGCCACCACGGCGGGTGCGGCGGAGAAAAGAGTGAACATCGTTTTTACAGAGTAATTTAGCTTAGATGTTACCCGTTAGCGCGCTACAGAACGAAACGAAAAGCTTGGCGGATATGTACAACATGGTGCTCATATTTCACATGGAGGCCAAATTCTTCTCTGTGACCTAGACGGGGTGCTGGCGAATGTGTTGGGAATCTGCTCGGCCACCAAGCACAACCTGCGCTGCTATACGTTCGCGGTGACAACTAGCACAGCGCAGAAGCACACGCACAAATGTTTAAAGAATGGGAGGACAGACCGCCTGCAGTTTGCCATGACGTCGAAATAAGAAGCACAAACAGCGACGTTTATGTACTTTTGTGGTCAATAGTTCAGTTCGCATGGTTGCGGCACGCATTACCTTTTTTTTTAAATACAAACGACGAAAACTGTGCGTGCAAACATTAGCACGGCGTTTGCGACGTTTGAATTTGGCGCCTTTTTCCGCGCATGCCATTAGCTCCGGCCGGTGCACTGCGTTACTGCGCCAAAGAAAGTAGTTCATCAAAGAAGCGAAGCAAAAAACTTTCATACACTTGCAAATCGCAACAATTGTTCAGTATTAACATGAAATTACAAAATTTGTTATCAAATGGTACAATTCATGATAATATAAGCGTGTATTTGTATGAGTGTACACGTATAATTGCGCGTTTGGGTTGTTGATGCTTGGCACATTTCGGCGGCGGCACGCTGTTTGCTTGAGAGCTTCATGCGTTTTCTGCGTCCTTTGTGTGCTTCGCTGTGACATCTTTGGAATATTCCTGCGTGCTGCTCGCTTTTTATGGGCTTGTTGCCTCGAAGAGCGCCATGATCGCCTCCGACTCAGCGACATTAAGGGTGAGTGAGTTTCGAATTCCCTTTGTTCGTCCATTGCGACGTGAACGGAGCGCGGAAATGATTTTAGCGCTTGTGCGTGTCTTCCGCGCGCCTCTTTTCTAGTTTTCATTCCTAGTACTATCCTTCCGTTGCCAGAATTGGTTGTACAGCACTAGATTCGTGGTATATAACATGGAGCTTTGTCCTGGTTTAACTTTACACTCCGCTTGTGGTGACGTAAGGCAGCTATGTGGTGCCAGCTAAAACAGGGCATGTTGTACGCCATGATTTCTGATACGGTATTCGAGCACCGATTGAGTTAGCCTTATTAATGAGCGCAAAACAATGCGACGTGAAACCATCCGATCTGTACTGTAATCGGAAGATATTTTGTTTGCGCAACGCTAGTACAAGACGTGGGAGCGAGCTTGTAGCGGCGTGGGGCGCTGGGATCGGCGAAAGTGTATTCTGTTGCGCTGAATTCCCTTTAGGAACGAGTGACTAGGCTGCTATCTGGCACGCCGTGCGGCCGATGTTCGCGCGATCGGAAAACACAGAGGAGGCTGTCGCGCAATAATAATAAAGAATTTGAAGGGTGTACATGTGATTCTATGCGATACGTGAGATACAATAGAGGGGGATGCCACAGAGTGCTGCGAAATCATCGAGTTATACGCCTTGCCAACCGCGTGTGTTTTGTTTTCCACCAGTTCGCGCGCATCCAGCTTTCTTTTTTCATCTTCGTTCGACGCCATCGAGTGCTTCGCCCCAAACGGCTTCGCGTAGGCGCTCTTAGCATTCACGGTAAGGCAGATTTCATGGCACTCCAGGTCCTACAACATTCAAAATAATGTAATTTCGTGAAATTGCAGCTTTTCGCACTTCAGTAAGTGATTGATTTAACAAAATTTTAAAATCAGTAGAGGAACGAGATGCCTGGCATATCTGCCTTGTCGTCCCACTGGGTTTCTAGGCGGCATGTATACGTTATCGGCAACATAAACATCAATAATCAGCATTGTTTCTTGTGACCATAGAAGTAGCTAGTTATGTCGAAAAGCTATTTTTGCTTTGAATCCGAGCACTAAATAGTGAATAGATTGAAAGGGGAGCGCATAGTTGTGAACTAAATGACAACGCTTTGCCACAAGCTTGGAATAATGCATTGTCGAAAGAGCAGTTCTGTGAAATTCTTTCTTTGAGAGTAAGCAAAACTTCAGTAGCATCAGGTAGACGGGGAGTAAAAGAATGCAACACTGTGGTTTTATACGAAGGAGCATCCTTTAATATGTGGCCATAACAGTTCAGTAGATGCATGGAAATAATTTTTAAAACAATAGAGGAATGTGAAATAAATTATTTGACAAGCTCACACTGCCATTGGCAAGAGCGGCCACACTTTAGTGTATTCAATGACTAGTCATTTGTATCCGTCTATTTATGTCAGCCTAATGGTCCATGTAGCTCTTTTGATTGTTGATTATGCTGCATTGTGGCATCACATTTTAATACTGACATCTTTTTTCAGATTCAAAATGAGCTGAGAGACACCCAAGCTGGAATGCTAAAGGTGAATTCTTTGGCCATCCATTCTGTAACGTCACCATGATCAAATACAGTGATGCCGTGAAAATGTATTGCAGGAAGCAGAAAAAACAACATTGCTGATGCAACTGCAAGGCATTTGCTCCAGTGATCAATTGGTGCAGAGTGCCTTCATTAGGAGACATGGTGCCTTTAAGCACTCAGCTGAAAGACTGCAACTGCACCGGGACTGGGAGTGAATTTCAGTGTCACTTGTGAACATATTAAAGATAGAATGTGCCTTCTTCAGGGTATATGCCTGATATGAGGGGGGTGTTCAGAAACAGTGTGGACATTAGTGGTCTACGTGAGTGCACATCTTCCTAGTTTTACCTATGTCATGCAGCAGTGCACTGCTAGAGGTATCAAACCAGAGCAGCAGCACCCTATGAGAAAGTTGGCTGAAGAACGAGCAGTGATCAAAGCTTTCTGCATTTCAAGGGCCAAATTCCAAAAAGATTGATGCCGAGCTGTACGGTGTGAAGTGCCGGTCACCACATACTGTAGCCAGCATGGCATGAATCTCCTTGGCATTATGCCTCGTTAGGATACAGAAATTGCATCACTGCTCCTAAAAAAAATTGGAAATTGGGAGGTTGAGGGGAAGTGGCAGGGCTCCCCTCTGGATCAGCCAGTGCATGTCCATTGCTATACTGATAATCCTACCTTAATGAGAACCAGTGATGCATGTTAACCTATTACGCAGCTAAGTGCATTCCTTGTTTTGTATTAAGCGGACACTAATTACACCTTAAATGAATTTAAAATAAAGCATCGTTTTAAATATCTACTTCTGTAAATTTCTTGGTAATTGCTTGATTATTAGAGAAAATAAAGCTCAACGTTCAATTTTCTGAGTATCGCCCCAAAATCTTCGTGCTGACATCTCATTGTCACATCGTGGATTTCAAGTATTTTTACAAACTTGGGTTGTATTGTTTCAGTAAAAGTTCCTGACGGTTCTTATTTTAAGTTTTTGGAATACAGTGAAGAACATCTTTATTTGTAAAAAAAATTGCTGCACCTGAACAGACATCATCAAAATCCATGACGTCACAGCAAGCGGGTGTGGTAACTTCAAGGCAGCACTGCCACCAATCTTTCCTCTTGCTGCTTTTACAATTTACTCAGCCTCTTGTCATGGTACGAGTGAATCTCTTGAATTGTAGGAAGGTCATTTACAGATACATCTAAAATAATTTTTCTCTTTAGTGCTTTCTTGCCATAGTTGCTTAGGGGTGTTGGCACAGCGCCGCTAAGCACGAGGTCACATGATCAAACAACCGCATTTTGATGGAGGTGAAATACAAAACTGCCCATGTACCTTGCAGCCTGATTTGGTAAAAATTAATCCACAGTTCCCCACTATGGCGTGCCCTAAAGCCTGTTTCACATGCAAGCGAAAATGCTTGCAAATCCTGCCGCCGCGCCGCAGAAATCAGTTTCAAGCGGCGGTGGGAGCGGCAAGGTTCGGGCAAGTTGGAATTTCATCGCAGCGGCAGAGCGGCAGCACTGCTTCCGAACGGCCCACCTCGACACGTGACCAGCGGAGGATTAGTGCTGGAAAGCCTGTGCATAGGACGATGTTTATTTACTTGGTACGCGTGGTACAGGCAACATGCCAAGAGAGCTTTTCAACGAATTGTTAAATTGCTAAGCGCAGGATATGTATTTATAAAATAAATATTTGAGAGGCAGGGACAAAGCAATGTTTATGTTGGTAGTCGCAAACTACCGAAACTGGCTGAAAGTCCTGTGTTTTATGCCAGCAACATTGCTATTCGCAGCAGCGGAAAATGCGCGGCGGCAATGCATATGAAACGAAACTTTGCGATAAGCTTTGCAGTGCCGCGTCGCTGTTCGCTCCATTCGCTGAATCGCTTGCATGTGAAACAAGCTTAAACATCAGATTGTCGTTTTGGCACTTAAAACGCCAAAATTTAATTAATTAAATTTTACTTTAGTGCTCCTTTAAGCGGTAGAATTCATGATCTCTGCAAAAACTCATGCTCAAAGTATTTTCCGTAAAGATTAAATAAACTAGATATAAGTGTCTATTTATATTTTGAATTCTGTGATACGTGATGACTATTAGTGGTACAACGAGACAGAATTGTAATACAATGTGTGACGGCACGATGATGCACATCGACGAAATGACCGAGTCTCCCTAGAGGTCCCTGACATGGACATCAACTGACTGTCCACAAACTTCTGAGTTCACTCCGTGATCTTGTGCAGCCTGTGCTTTGCGAGTAGATTAATTTAATTGAGGTTTAATTTAATTAATTTAATTTACTGTCCTTGCGGCTTATGTACATTTCATACAGTGGAGTGGAATCTCGCATTACTTCTGGAGCACAGCAAGCGAACGTGATGTGTAGTGGTAATCTCAGTAATGATCGACAATCATGTCCCACTTCGAGCTCCTAATGCTGCTTGCCAACACAAGCAGCAGCATCTGCTCAAGATAGCGTGAAAGAGATTCATTGAAAAGTGGCATATGCCTAGGGTCGCATACCCAGTCACCCAAGCTGTTCCAACGGTTGGTATTGAACTCTTCCCTCAACATAGCAGCCCAATCTCCCCATTAGACCATGGCTACATATTCACACAAATGCATGGGACAATCGAGACAAACACCTGAAAATATGAAGTATCCCAAGAATGGTAATCACAATAAATAGTACTAGATGTGCATTAGCGCAAGCTCTTGGGCCAGTGGGTGCTTGATGAACTTGAAAAGGGGGGGTACCAGCAAAACAAAGGACGCGCACACATGGAAAAGGCGTTAGACAGGGACGAACGCTGGTCCGTCCCAATGTCCGTCCATGTCTAATGCCGTTTCCTTGTGTGCGTGTCATTTGTGTTTCGCTGGTGCTCCCCTTTTTCAAGTACTAGATGTTTGGATACTTTGGTTTATTTTTCTTGTTTGTGCTGGATTGTTTTTCTGAAACATGGGGCATCCAGACAGCATCAGAAGCTTGTAAGAAGTCAAGTTTAGCATTCTAGATTTGCAACAGGTACTTTTGTAATTTATTTGCAGTAGGGCTGTTGTGTGAATGTACTTGAAAGGCTTAAAACTGTTTTGCTAACATTTACTTAAACATGCAGGTTCACATACGCTGTAAGAGTACACATTGAGAACGTTATCCTGGCCCAGCTTACCATGGCCTGCCATGGTGAACCAGGAAAGTTTGCAAGGGCCTTGCTTCACCATGTGTTCACAGAGGAGGAGCTCATGGGCCATTTGGGCTTTGGAAATAACACCAAGGGGCAACAGAGGCTCTTGACCCCATCAGGGTCAGTGCTGTTATAGGCAAGTACCATATACCCTTTCCGGTTGCATTTTTACATTCACATTTCTTTTCTAAATTTATGAACTTGCCATTGGCATAACAAACGACTTTCATGTAGCCTGTGTGTGCAGTTGTGTGCTACAATAGCCTACCATTTGGAATGACTGTTCATATGATCTTGAGTGCCTAATGCCGCCATACTCAAATGCTTCCAAATTTAAAAGCTGCCTTCACTGCCGAAAGTTTTTAGCATCTCCACCAAATGAAATGAGCTGCATTTGTGCATTAGCAGTGCTACTTGGCTGTCATTGCAAGGAATAGTTGTCTGTGAAGCACGCTCCAAATCTGTTGGCATGGAGGACATGGTTAAGTAGCCTGAAAGTGTTAATACACGAATTGCGGAGAAGCTATGCTCAAGTGTGGTTACTGCTCAGCTCGAGCAGGAGCACGTTCACCAAATTGCAGAAATCAAAACAAAACAGCTCTCCATGTTCTGAGATGTGAAACAGTAGTTTCACCAATTTTAACAGACCACATCAAATCAAAGTTGCTCCTATCTTGAAGCAGGTCCATGTGATCCGAGACAGCAACCTTTCAGCGGAGGGAACCTGAGTGTTGTGGCAATTTTCTTTTGGTAGTTTCAATCAAAGAAACAACAGGGACAGAGTTGCCAGCTTCACAGTCAACAGTACTATGTTTAGTGGATGCTTACTTATTCTAAGCACCTAACCTATGACTCGTATTTATTAACATGCACTTTATCACTTTGTATTCTAAGATATGAAAAAAATATTTATGTGGCTTTTCCCCATATACTTCAATAAATGGAGAATAGGCTCTTGGGGCCTAATGTATAAAGCTTCTTACAGACCATCGGACATGTCCACTACTCCCATTCTGAAATTGTTAGAATTGTTTCCTGCTTCCTTAATGGTTATGAACCATTGCCAAGTAGATTATGGGCTTAAATTTATCAAAAAGATGAATGGGCTTTTCTGTCGCTCTTGTTTAGCCCGTTGAGGATCACATTTTGGGGAGAAATATGCCTCTAATTTAGGAGTTATATATCTTTTGTGGTGTGCACATACTCAAAACTTTCGACTTGAATAGTGTCCTATTCAATTTAGTCCTTGAATGGTCACTATTTGTAAATGTGAGTATTATTCTAATATTTCGAAACACCAATAAAACATGAGATTTGCGCCAAAGTACGGTAAATTTTCACCTCCAATAACATAGTATAGACGTAAAACGTAAGAACTTGTAAGAATAGCAGACCAGGCTACGTTACTAAAGTAGCTGTACTTTAGAGGCTGTACAGCAATCATTCATGCTTACTGAAAAGTCCTGTGCATGTGAAGAAACTTTTTGCTGATCCATTTGTGCTTTTAGTAAACAGCTCTTCATAACATAACAATGACAGAAACTTGCTAACTTTAAGAATACTAGTATGTGAACCTCATCTTACATTAATTGTGATATCAGCTGTTCATTATTCAGAAGCTATCCAATATTTGATTTACTTCTGGCATTATTCGGTTCAGTCTCAAAAATCACTTTTCGCGCATCCTTAATATTGTTATTGCAGATTTAAGTTCTTCAGAGCGACTTTCCGAGAAAATAAACTGGTAAATAATTTTTTAAAATAACAATAAAGTGGCAATACCATTTCAGTATTTGCAGTTTTACATGTTTTATTTTTTTATGCAGGATAAAGCAGCATAATTTTTTCTGTAATGAAACTTACGAAAACTTGTGGCAGCACTCCCAAATTAGTGCAATGACAGACACCAAGGAGCTAAGTGAAAAATCAGTTTGGGAGAAGGAGTGACAGCACTATAAGAATATTTTCTAGAAGTCTCAGAAGGTTGCAGCACCTCCAGTGGGAGGCTAGGCAACACTTTGTTCTGAAAAGGCAAATTTTTTCAGAACGTTCCATCACAGCGACAGATGTATGGCAGTGAACCCTAAAAGGGTTAAAGAAGTCAGTCCTATGGCATATGACTCTTAAAAGACAGCATTTCTTCGTATCTGTCACATTCTGCATGTGTCATGCTAAGCAGTTTGGCGCACAACTACACGGAATCCTCATTATAACAGTAATTCAGTCGTTGAGGCAGAAAACATACTTCGCTGTAAGCAGTGTCTTCTTTAATGTAGAAAGTCCTAAGTCATTGTAAGGCGAGAAGTACGTTCCGATTGCATGTGAACTCAGGAAACCTAACATCAAATGAAGCTACACTCAATTCTAGTGACATGACACTATTGTATTTGGAGCATGGAAAAGCACAGTGAAGTGCTGCACATTTTAATTATGAAACTTACAAGAAATAATTTTAGTTGTCAGTTCAGGTTTATTTATGAATGACATGAATTTTTTTCACCATTTTGTTTCTCAGCAAGCAAAGTTCACATCTTTGACATTGAAGATATTCATAAAGTTATATTGCTACAGTGTTTTGTTCCTCTTTGCCCTTTCCTGCATTTGACACTTAGTGGAGTCCTGTGCCACACTAAATAAATTTAAATGGTCATGCTGTAAAGCTGTACCCATGGAAAATTGGAATAAAGCAACAAATACATAAATCAATTTCATTGTAACAAGGGCATATTGCATGCCATTCTTTTGCATGTGGAAGTTGCTTTTTAAAACTTGTTCTGGCTTGTTTTTGCAGGCTTCACGTGTCGCAAATTTCCTGGTACCAACATGCCCTATGTAAAGAACTCTGGCCTCGCTTCTCGCATGGGACCCTGCCCATGAAGCAACTGCCCTTGCCCCTTCACCTCTGAAGAGCCCAAGTTGGACAGCTCAAACCAAAACACAAGTGTTGTGCTTTTGTAACTCTCGACATTTTTATGTTTTATGTTAGTCTCCTGAAGGGCCCAATTTGGATTTCTCAAATGAGCATACAAATGTTGTGCCTTCCTATGCCTTGACATTTTTATGTTAATTTTATTTATGTTAATTATGCTAGTCTCCTGAGAAGCCCACATTGGATTGCTCAATCCAGAATACAAGTGCTGTGCTTTGTTATAGTTCATTACATTTTTATGTTAGTTTTTGATATGGTTCCAGTAAGGATAGTGTTTCCTTATTAATATATTTTTTAAGTAGCTTAAGTCATTTCATGCCAAACCACCCAACAATTTTCTCAAGAACTGTTCCATTATGGCAAACCATTTCAAGTTTGCTTGATTTTGAGTAGGTACAACGAGAAAATTTTTGAGAAAATTTGCTTTCATACATACCCTTAAGTGATTCCAGGGCAACCAACCAGCGTTTTTTTGGCCATCACAGATATAGTTGAAGCTCCGAACTCTTGCTCCCCATTTATTTTCCTTCACAAAAATTTTTTTGAATTTTGCCAAAAATTTATTGTTCTTGCCCAGCTAAGCTAGAAGCCAGATACACGTTTCTTCTGAAAGGGAAATTGTATGATCCAGATATTCAGGTGGTGTTCATGTCAAGAGACTGAAGTGGTGTGACTGCCAAAATTTGCAAAGTTTGAATTTTCTTCTAACGTAGGGAAATACAGAAGGCACAAAATGAATATAAAATCAGACTGGTTGACTTGGGATAGCAGCAAAATATTTCAAGCCTTGGAGGTTCAGTTGATCAGCTAAAAAAACTAACGTTGAAATTTTTTGCAGGCTTCGTGTTGAAGGTAAAAAATTAGCTTTGGTGGTTGGCACAAAAGTATGTCACCCATCATTACACAGCCGTACATGTCTGCTATGCATGTGACAAGTAACAAAAAGTGATTATTCTTTAAGTGCGATAAGGTATTTTTTATAATGTTCCTTTGTGGATCACACATACAGCATAAATATAGCATAAATATATGAAGCCATGTCATCTAGCAAGGAAAGGTTGTTAATATAGTAGCCACAAGAACTACTCAACAAACTGACTTGCCTTTTTTATCATTACGAAGGCAGGTGACGTCAAGTGCTGCTGCTGCAGTCTCAGCTCGTATTTTTTTAACATTAAACGCAAAAAGTGGTCGCCAATGGTGTCTGATCACATCAGACTTAACATGGCACATATGACTTTTATAGATGAGCATGTTCCAGCTCTGAAACAGTGGTAGCAAACAACACCACAAGAATTTGTTCATACTCATGCAGGTTTTCAGTCTTAATTATGAAGGTGTTTTCTACTTGCATCATCATTGGGCTTCAGGGAGCAGGGCTCAAAGTGTCCTGCTCCCTCTATGTTGCATTGCAATGCGACATGCCCTTTAGGATGCTTTGTATGAACAATATCAGTGCTCTTTATAGATTTACTGTCTACATAATAGCTGATATTTCTTTTTCGAAACTGCATGAAACATATCTTTTAGCACTGCAGGATTCCCTCACATATTTATTACGTACGAGGTCTGTTAGAAAAGTATTCAACCTTCTTTTGCGAACACCTGATGAATATGAAACAAGCGCGTTTTCATCAGCCGCCCTTGAACCTTTGTGCGCATGCATGAATTTTTTCCCACCCGCCAATAGCGTGAATTGCTGGGACGCAGCGTTTGAATGAGGTAGTACAGTGCTCTCGTCGGTTTTTTATTGCAAGGAAAATGGCAGAGCGACTGGAGCAGTGCTACTGCATCAAATTTTGACAGAAACTGGGCGACAGCCAAGTGGAAACCATCTGGAAGATTCAGAGTGCTTTCGGTGACTGTGCTATGAGCAGCACACAGATTAAGGAGTGGTACAACCAGTTTAAAGACGGCCACACATCGGTGGAGAGCGAGCCACGCTCCAGTCGGCCATCAACATGCCGAAATGACCAGGTCATTGCCGAAGTGAACCCCGTGGTGATGCGGGACCGTCGTGTAACTATCCAAGAAATTGCGGAAGAGGTGGGCATCAGCACATTTTATCCACATTCCATTATCACCGAAGATTTGGCCATGAAGAGAGTTGCGCCAAAATTCGTTCACAAGCTGCTCATGGTGGAGCAAAAGCAACTTCATGTTGAAGTCTCACAGACATGCTGGATTCCACAAACAGTGACCCCAACTTCATGAACACCATAATCACTTGTGACAAGTCTTGGGTGTATGTTTACGACCTGGAAACCAAATCCCAGTCGTTACAGTGGAAGCATTCCACGTCGCCAACCAAAGACCGCTAAGTGTGCAGCAACGTCAAAGTGTTGCTGACTGCTTTCTTTGACTTCCGCAGTGTGGTACACCACGGATACACACCACAGGGTCAAACAATCACTAAAGACTACTACAGGGATGTCCTCCATGGCCTATGTGATGCTGTATGGAGCAAGATACCGAAGTTGTCAACAGGAAATTGGCACATCCATCACAACAATGCTTTTCTCGCGCTTGATTCAGACTTTTTTGGCGAAAAACCAGACTCCTGTAGTTCGACATGCTCCTTGCTCTCCAGATATGGCGGCCTGCAACTTCTGGCTGTTTCCCAAAATCAAGGGGCCATTGAAACAAGCGTGATTTCAGACAAGAGAAGACATTATGGCTGCAACGACAGCTGAGCTAAAGTCCATTCGGAAAGAGGCCTTCTCGGAATGCTTCTAACAATGGCAGCACCGCTGGGAGAAGTGGCTGGATTCCCAAGGAGACTACTTTGAGGGTGATTAGGTTTCCAACACTTCAGTTAGGCCAGTTTTTTTTCTTCAGCCAAAGGTCGGATACTCTTCTAACAGACCTCGTATTGATATTTTATGTGCAATGGCTGTATGGTTTACCTGGCCCACACCAAACACAAGCCTCGTTGCGTTAGAGCATGTGTCCCTTAGCAATAAAATGCAGACCCTAACACCGCTTCTCTGTCATCTGTGCATACGAAGCCAGCTTTGTCGTCTGCATTCCCGGCCAGCAAGCTGTGCGCACATCAGAGAAAAGTTGGTGCTGACAAAATTTCAAAAAAGAATTTCTCGCATTTAAAAATGCCTTTTTTAACTTCACACATGCATAGCAGACATGTAGAGCCATCCAATAATGTATCACATTTTTTCGCCAACTACGAAGGCTGTTGTTTCCTTGAACATGAAGCTTCTTGCAAAAGATTAGAATTTTTTTTTTTACAGGCGATCAGCTGAACCTTCAGAGCTTCATATATTTTTCTGCTATACTATGTCACCTGGGCTACCATTCTGTATTTAATTTCTGTCCTGTGAATTTTTTCGTACGAAAAAAAAAAACTAACGGATTGCAATTTGACTCATTTTTGCCGGTGCCAAAAGCAATTGAAGTATTCAAATATTTGAAAAATTGGCTATTTTGGCAGTTGCATCACTTCACCGTATTTCCACGCACACCATTTGAAGGCCTCGATCAATACAATGTGCATTTGAAAAAAAAGTATTTGAAGCATTTGAAAAAAAAAAGAAAAGCTAGAGGACATTTGATGCCTCTAGCTCATCTGAACAGGAAAACTAAACTGTCACCTAAAATGCTACAAAATATCTTGCAAAAATAAATAAAAGTGGGTAACGAGTTTGAACTCTAGTAAACATATGGCAATGTTTCAGATATATGTGCGGTCTCAAAAAAATGCTTGTCGATTCGGCATGGAATTGCATACCTGCAAGTCCATCTGTGCCATTTCCAGAGTTCAGTAAGAACGGCATTTTACATAACTTTGTAAAAATGGTTTATTGCTATCTAAAATACATGAGTAAAATTAATAGGTATAAGTCGGCTTAAATTTAATATGCAACGAAACATCTCCAGTAATGGCAATGATGTGCCTTTCATGTTTGCATAAAACCATATCTTCTGAATTCTTTCGTTATTTTTTGTGGCAGCAAATAAAATTGAAATGGAACTCGCACAAGGAGTAACTTTGCTGTATTCCAGCACATCACTAATACCTGTCTTTGTTTCATATGAAAATCTGAAGCAGTTAATATGAATAAGTCGCTTGATATGGAATTACCTGTGCAGGAACGTTATCATGGCAGAAAACACAACTGGATCATGCAACAGCAATGCGGCATAATAAACTGCTCCCATAGGCATCACTTATTTTGATTGCCATGTTTCAAAAGTATGTAAGGTTTACTGAAATTGGCACACACCATTCAACCAACAAATAAGGATTGTACAGTGATCCTTTTTTAGTTTTACAGATATTTAAGTTGTCTGCCAGGTAGCATAATTCTTGTTCTTGAGCTGGATTATTCAGAGGTGGACATTACTAGCACAAGAAATGGAAACATTAAACTGATTGTCATAAATTTATTAATTCACTTATAGCATCACAGCACATATTTCAGTTTGCAAATTGTAGCCAGTGAGTTTGCAAGACATTCACTTGAAATTAATTTCCAGGATGACAGCAGTTTCGATATTTTTCCATAAATGTGAGAGAAATACATGGGCATTCCGGTTACTTTTGTGCTTCGATGCATAGCAGTGCATTTCTACAGCCAGTTTGATGGCATGTGTCTCGTTACTAGTGTCATTCTGGAAATTCATTCTAAGTGCATACACCTTGTAAAATTACCGGCTACAATGTGTAAAAATTTTATTAGGAACTGAGTTTTTGTTAATCAGCTGATTATGGTGTCTTGTTTCTCATGCAAGTAATGTTTGGCACTCTGTATCTAGAATTATGTTAGCTGCAACAGTCAGTCTTCAATAAGTTCCATGAAACTTAAAGATAACCACCCTGCATATCAGGTCTCAGTTGAGTGCTGTGGGCACAAGCAAATTGTTCCATGGTTATAGTACCACTGGCTACCTAATAGAGAAAGCAAGTACCTTTTTTGAGTTTTCTTATTTACAGTCATGTCAGTCTGCTTGTACATTTATTTATTTAGGCATTTATTTTTTAAAATTTATTTCTTTTGGGAAATGTGTTTTACTTGAGAGCCACACTGACTACATCTTCAGTATTCAATTTTGTTATGGTGTCAAGCTGCAGGAAGTTTGTACTGTGCGATAGTTTTTAAGAAGTTTCTGATCTCAAACTACAAATGGTTGTACATTTACACAGATGTTTACAAATAAACAGTTCACCTAGAAAAATGGTTTTTGTCTGCATCAGTTCAGCACTCTTGATTTTTCGGAGGACCGTGCACTCTGACAATTGAAAAAAGTGGCATAACAGTACTGCTAGCAGTTTTACAATATGGTTTATTACAGGCAATCTAGGAGCATGCTTTTGAGCCCAGGGTGACAGAGGTCTGCGGTACAAAATGCCTGTATTTAAATTTTATCCTTATCCTCTCACAGCAGACATACCACCGTGACATCAAAGGTAATTATATGCAACATAGCTCAGCAGTATTTTAAGGTAAGTGCAGGTTTAAACTGCTAAATACCCAGTGGGGCATAAAGGGCTTTCAACGTAATTTGTGTTGATGTTCAACAGATCTGCAACAATGCTTCCATGGGCTTTCAATATTGACGAACTACACATTTCAACAATACCTCCATGGGCTTTCAATTTTGAGGCTCAACACATCTGCAACAATGCTTCAATGGGCTGTCAACACTGACAAACAACTCATTTCAATAATACCTCAATGGGCTTTCAATTTTGAGGCTCAACACATTTGCAACAATGCTTCAATGGGCTGTCAACATTGACAAACAACACATTTCAAGAATACCTCAATGGGCTTTCAATTTTGAGCTTCAACAATGCTTCAATGGGCTTTCAACATTGACAAACAACACATTTCAACAATACCTCAATGGGCTTTCAGCATTGACAAACAACACATCTTCAACACTGCTTCAATGGGCTTTCAAGAGTGAAATACACCATAGTTTCAACGATATGCCAACGATCTTTCAAATTGAGAGGCCACAATGATGTTTCGACAAAATGTCGCGGGCCAATTATCAACACTTGTCAACAATTTCCTCAATGATGTTTCAACAATTCGCCAATGATCTTTCAAGGTCATTTGTTGACGTTGACCAATGATATTTCAATAACCTTTCAACAATTTTTTTTGTAAGGGTATGTACAAGTATAAACCTGAAGTGATCTTGCACGCAACAGCGACAGCGCTACAAGCGAGGCGGTGGCTGTCGCGTTCACTCGTCGTCTGCAAGCCGAACTCCACGCGAGCGACGGCTTTGAGCGAAGACTTCCCGGTATGAGGGCAGCAATATACGCGCCGAACCTAGCGTCACGCATGCTTTATCAATTTAAGTTGATGTATTTTACTGAAGAGGGAGCACAATATATTTCTGAAGGTCTTACACTACGTTATTATTCTTGCACGTGTAAAATTCATAGTTTGCTCGTTCCATGCGACAAACAGTAGCATTTGAGTTATGTACATCCAGTTTCGGCTTCGCACAACTGGCTAGCCACTCATAGCAGTTCCGGGCGACGAGCGACGAGTTCTATATTTCTAGAAACGAGCAATCGAGAGACAACACCGAGCGATTTGTTCAAGCGATGGCCCGTTTTGTCGCTCGATGCCGTCGCCCGTCACCGTCGCGCGCAAAATCGCTCTCTTAGAGTTTATACTTAACGCCGAACTCCCCAGAGAAACGCAAGCTCTCGAAAATTTCCATGACCGTCTCAGCAAAACACCACCAAACTACTTTGCACCGTGCTTCGTGTGTAGCGGCAGCAGTCGTTCCGGACGAACACCATTGTTGACGTCACGAGGCGCCCGAGCAATCACTGGCGGAAAGGAGGCGCGTGAGCTGGGCGTGTCTGCTGCTGCACTTTTCATCGAAATAAAATATGTTTGCGCTTTCTTTCGCTCAATTTCGATGCGATATTCGAATTCAGAGGGTTGAAAACCACGGCGGACTGCTCTTCACTCATTTTTTCTGGAAAAGCTTTCAGCTTCCCTTTAAGAACACCACAGTGCCAAGATTAATATGGAGTGAGCCCCTACCACCTGCCTCGTAATCCGATTGTGGTTTTTGCATGTACAGCCCCATTATCGAATTCAAGTTTAATGCTTTTGCCACGATGCGGTGTGCCACGTGAAGCAAGCACAATGCTCAACCCTCTCAGAGGTTACGGAATATGGCGCACAACAACGCCTCAAGCAAACACCTCTCCATTTGCGTTTTGTGTACTACGCGGACAAACAGCAGTGGTGCACACAAAGTAACGTTTAACATCAACTCACCGCATTTGTGATGGCCAAAACGCTGAAGACGGTAAAGATTCGCTTTCAACCTCGCCGCTAATTACCTTCAAACAAACCAAACAGCACAGGAAGCTTCACTTTCATCGATTCCTACAGTGCGTGTGAACAGCATATTGTGAATAGCAAGGCACTGCTATTTGTGTTGTCGTACAGATCATCCCTTCTAATTTCTTTGTTCTCATATTTGTTAATCTCTATGGTCCTTCCTGTTTCCATTTCTTGCATCCAATTAACTGTCTCTGTTTCTCTCACTTTAGTTCTGATGACTCTGGTTGTTTAGTTACTGTTTCAATTACCTTGTACTTGCTTGCTAACTTTCTTGACCTCTACCTCCATTCTCTAACCACGCTTTTCAGATTCTTGTGTGCTTTAGCTGCGCATAAGAATTTGCAGAACTGATTAACTTGCGGATAATGAATACCTTCTTCCCCAAGCGTGATAACCGAAAGTGGACGTGGAGGAGCTCGAATGGCGAGACTAGAAATTAAATAGACTTCATACTCTGTGCTAACCCTGTAATCATACAAGATGTGGACGTGTTCGGCAAGGTGCCCTGCAGTGACCATAGGCTGGTAATATCTCGAATTAGCCAAGACTTGAGGAGGGAATGGAAGACACTGGTACATAAGAAGCCAATCAACGAGTTAGCGCTAAGAGGGCAAATAGAGGAATTCCGGATCAAGCTACAGAACAGGCTTTAATTCAGGAAGCGGACCTTAGTGTTAAAGCAATGAACGACGATCTTATGGGCATCATTAAGCAGTGCACAATAGAAGTCGGTGGTAACTTCGTTAGACAGGATACCGCTAAGCTATCGCAGGAGACGAAAGATCTGATTAGGAAACGCCAATGTATGAACAATGAAATCTACAGCTAGAATAGAAGTGGCAGAACTTTCCAAGTTAAAGAACGGAGGGGATTCCTGATGAATATCGGAAAACATTCACTGTTAGCCCCCTACCCAAAAACATGGACCCAAACCTCCACACGGCGCGAAGGGACGCAAGGGCGAAATACGTCGAAAAGTACCTGGCCACAAAAAACACAACAGTATACACAGATGCTGCAGTATACGCCAAGCAAAGAGGCACAGACATAGTAAAGACAGCTGCGATAGTAATAAGCCAGGACTACAAAGAGATCAGCAGCGCGTCAATGAAGGACTGCTCGGTAACGGAAGCTGAGGAAATAGCCGTAGCTCTAGCGGCAGTTGTGGGCTACCGATCCGAACGGTCTTTAACAATACTCACCGACTCGCAAACTGCATGTCGGAATTACATGAACGGCAGAATAGGACGCAGAGTGCTTCACATCCTCCGCTCCTGAAGGGCTAACAACAAAATCAGGCATACAATTTTCTGGGTACCGGGACACGCTGGAATAGAAGGGAACCAAAGGGCGGACAAGGCAGCTCGAGAGCACACAAACCGAGCGGCCACAAGCACCGACCCAGAGGAACCCATACCAGTCAACCCAAGCTACTCAGACATATTGAATTACTATAAGGGGGTCCGAATCAAATACTCTCCACCCCACAACAGCCTAAATCAGCATGAAGCAACCTCTTGGAGGAGGCTGCAAACAGGAACATATCCAAACCTAAACACACTAAGCAAGATGTTTCCCACCCAGTATAGAGACATTTGCCACTGGTGCGGCGCCAAGCCCACCTTATATCACGTTACATGGGAATGCGTACAGAATCAGCAATTCCTTCAAATAAAAGACCCGAGTGCGGAGCAGTGGGAGAAGGTGCTCTCCAGCAGCGACCCGAAAGTCCAGCGTGGACTAGTAAGGCACGCTCGCCGAGTAGCCACCCTCAGTGGTGCCCTGGAATAGGGGCGTCGACCCTGCGCAGATGGGGAAGAAGACCGTGAAGATGGCCGACCACATCTGCCACCGCTAATTTCTACACCATTAGTGCAAATAAAGTTTTTCCTCCTCCTCCTCCTCCAAGTTAATCAACAAGCGCAAGATAGCTGACATAAGGAAGTAAAATATAGATATAATTGAGCAACCTCTCAGGAACGACGGCAGCCTAAAAGCAGTGAAGAACAAACTAGGAATAGGCAAGAATCAGATATATGCCTTAAGAGACAAGGCCGGCAATATTATTACTAATATGGATAAGTTAGTTCAAGTAGCTGAGGAGTTCTATAGAGATTTATACAGTACCAGTATTGCCCACGAGGATAGTGGAAGAGGGAATAGTCTAGAGGAATTTGACATCCCGCAAGTAACGCCGGAAGAAGCAAAGAAAGCCTTCGAAGCTATGCAAACGACGAAGGCAGCTGGGGAGGATCAGGATGATGGGATGGTTCAAGTATGGTGGGTAGGTTGCTCTGGAAAAGCTGGTGACCCTGTATACGCAATGCCTCATGACCTAGAGCGTACCGGAATCTCGGGAGAACGTCAACATAATCTTAATCCATCAAAAAAGGACGCCAAAGACTTGAAAAATTATAGACCGATCAGCTTACTGTACGTTCCCTACAAAGTAGCTACTAAGGTAATCGAAAATAGTATCAGGAACACCTTAGGCTTCTGTCAACCAAAGGGCCAGGCAGGATTACGTAAAGGGTACTCAACAATGGACCATATTCATACTATCAATCAGGTGATAGAGAAATGTGCGGAATATAACAAAAGCTTATATATAGTCGATATATATTCATATATCTTGATGATATATTGAATCAATATATATATTGATTAGGAGAAAGCATTTCATTCAATCGAAACCTCAGCAGTCATGCCAGCATTACGGAATCAGGCTGTAGACGAGCCGTAAAAATACTGAAAGATATCTACAGCGGTTCCACAGGCGCCGTTGTCTTCGTAAAGAAAGCAACAAAATCCCAAAAAAGAAAGGCGTCAGGCAGGGAGATACGATCGCTCCAATGCTATTCACAGCGTGTTTACAGGAGGCATTCAGAAGAATTGGGGATAAGAGTTAATGGAGAATACCTTAGTAACTTGAGATTCGCTGGTGACATTGCCTTGCTAAGTAACTCAGGGGACCAATTACAAGACATACTTACATGGAGAGGCAAAGCAGAAGGGTGGGTCTAAAATTAATCTGCAGAAAACTAAAGTAATGTTTCAGTCTCGGAAGAGAACAGCAATTTACGATAGGTAGTGAGGCACTGGAAGTTGTAAGGAAATACATCTACTTGTGGCAGTTAGTGACCGCGGATCCGGATCATGAGACTGAAGTAATCGGAAGAATAAGAATGCGCTGGGGTGCGTTTGGCAGGCATTCTCAGATCTTGAACAGCGGGTTGCCCTTATCCCTCAAGAGAAAAATGTATAACAGCTGTGTCTTACCAGTACTCACGTATGGGGAAGAAAATGGAGGCTTACGAAAAGGGTTATACTTAAATTAAGGACGACGCAACGAGCTATGGAAAGAAGAATGATAGGTGTAACGTGAAGCGATAAGAAAAGAGCAGATTGGGTGAGGGAACAAACGCGAGTCAATAACATCTTAGTTGAAATCAAGAAAAAGGAATGGACATTGGCAGGACATGTAATGAGGGGGAAAGATAACCAATGGTCATTAAGGGTTATGGATTGAATTCCAAGAAAAGGGAAGGGTAGCAGGGGGCGGCAAAAAATTAGGTGGGGAGATGAGATTAAGGCATTTGCAGGGACGATATAGCCACAATTAGCGCATGACCGTGGTAGTTGGAGAAGTATGGGCGAGGCCTTTTCCCTGCAGTGGGCGTAGCCAGGCTGCTGATGATGGCGATGACACCCATTGGCCCATACCCAGTGGTGTAACTCAGTAGCCCCAGGGGTGCATATATTTAGGCAGCACTATCTCCGGCATCCGGCAAGGAAAGAAGTTAGAAACAGGTATACCCCATACGGAAAAGCGGGGGTAGATTGTCAAGAAAGACTGCGTTTTTAAAATTTCCATCCACACGAGTGAAGTCATCATCATCATCATCAGCCTAGTTACGCCCACTGCAGGGCAAAGGCCTCTCCCATACTTCTCCAACTACCCCGGTTATGTACTAATTGTGGCCATGTTGTCTCTGCAAACGTCTTAATGTCATCCGCCCACCTAACTTTCTGCCGCCCCCTGCTACGCTTCCCTTCCCTTGGAATCCAGTCCCTAACCCTTAATGACCATCGGTTATCTCCCCTCCTCATTACATGTCCGGCCCATGTCCATTTCTTTTTCTTTATTTCAACTAAGATGTCATTTACCCGCGTTTGTTGCCTCACCCAATCTACTCTTTTCTTATCCCTTAACGTTACACCGATCATTCTTCTTTCCATAGCTCGTTGCGTCGTCCTCAGTTTCAGCAGAACCCTTTTCGTAAGCCTCCAGGTTTCTGCCCCATATGTGAGTACTGGTAACACACAGCTGTTATACACTTTCCTTTTGAGGCATAGTGGCAACCTGCTGTTCATGATTTGAGAATGCCTGCCAAACGCACCCCAGCCCATTCTTATTCTTGTGGTTATTTCAGTCTCATGATCTGGATCCGTGGTCACTACCTGCCCTAAGTAGATGTATTCCCTTACCACTTCCAGTGCCTCGCTATCTATCGTAAACTGCTGTTCTCTTCCGAGACTGTTAAACATTACTTTAGTTTTCTGCAGATTAATTTTCAGACCCACCCTTCTGCTTTGCCTCTCCAGGTCAGTGAGCATGCATTGCAACTGGTCTCCTGAGTTACTAAGCAAGGCACTATCATCAGCGAATCGCAAGTTGCTAAGGTATTCTCCATCAACTTTTATCCCCCATTCTTCCCACTCCAGGTCTCTGAATACCTCCTGTAAACATGCGGTGAATAGCATTGGAGAGATCGTATCTCCCTGTCTGACGCCTTTCTTTATTGGGATTTTGTTTCTTTCTTTGTGGAGGACTACGGTGGCTGTCGAGCCGCTATAGATATCTTCCAGTATTTTTACGTATGGCTCATCTACACCCTGATTCCGTAACGCCTCCATGACTGCTGAGGTTTGGACTGAATCAAACGCTTTCTCGTAATCAATGAAAGCTATATATAAGGGTTGGTTATATTCTGCACATTTTTCTATCTCCTGATTGATAGTGTGAATATGGTCTATTGTTGAGTAGCCTTTACGGAATCCTGCCTGGTCCTTTGGTTGACAGTAGTCTAAGGTGTTCCTGATTCTATTTGCGATTACCTTAGTAAATACTTTGTAGGCGACGGACAGTAAGCTGATCGGTCTATAATTTTTCAAGTCTTTGGCGTCCCCTTTCTTATGGATTAGGATTATGTTAGCGTTCTTCCAAGATTCCGGTACGCTCGAGGTTATGAGGCATTGCGTATGCAGGGTGGCCAGTTTCTCTAGAAGAATCTGACCACCATCCTTCAACAAATATGCTGTTACCTGATCCTCCCCAGCTGCCTTCCCCCTTTGCATAGCTCCTAAGGCTTTCTCTACTTCTTCTGGCGTTACCTGCGGGATTTCGAATCCCTCTAGGCTATTTTCGCCTCCACGATCGTCGTGGGTGCCACTGGTATTAAATAAATCTCTGTAGAACTCCTCAGCCACTTGAACTATCTCATCCATATTAGTAACGATATTGCCGGCTTTGTCTCTCAACGCACACATCTGATTCTTGCCTATTCCTAGTTTCTTCTTCACTGTTTTTAGGCTTTCTCCGTTCCTGAGAGCCTGTTCAATTCTATCCATGTCATAGTTCCTGATGTTCGCTGTCTTACGCTTGTTGATTAACTTAGAAAGTTCTGCCAGTTCTATTCTAGCTGTAGGGTTAGAGGCTTTTATACATTGGCGTTTCTTGATCAGATCTTTTGTCTCCTGCGATAGCTTACTGGTTTCCTGTCTAACGGCTTTACCACCGACTTCTATTGCGCACTGCTTAATGATGCCAATGAGATTGTCATTCATTGCTTCAACTCTAAGGTCCTCTTCCTGAGTTAAAGCCGAATACCTGTTCTGTTGCTTGATGCGGAATTCCTCTAGTTTTCCTCTTACCGCTAACTCATTGATTGGCTTCTTGTGTACCAGTTTCTTCCGTTGCCTCCTCAAGTCTAGGCTAATACGAGTTCTTACCATCCTATGGTCACTGCAGCGTACCTTGCCGAGCACGTCTACATCTTGTATGATGCCAGGGTTCGCGCAGAGTATGAAGTCGATTTCATTTCTTGTCTCACCATTCGGGCTCCTCCACGTCCACTTTCGACTAACCCGGTTGCGGAAAAAGGTATTCATTATCCGCATATTATTCTGTTCTGCAAACTCTACTAATAACTCTCCTCTGCTATTCCTAGAGCCTATGCCATATTCCCCCACTGACTTGTCTCCAGCCTGCTTCTTGCCTACCCTGGCATTGAAGTCGCCCATCAGTATAGTGTATTTTCTTTTGACTTTACCCATCGCCAATTCCACGTCTTCATAAAAGCTTTCGACTTCCTGGTCATCATGACTGCTTGTAGGGGCATAGACTTGTACCACCTTCAATTTGTACCTCTTATTAAGTTTCACAACAAGACCTGCTGCCCTCTCGTTAATGCTATAGAATTCCTGTATGTTACCAGCTATTTCCTTATTAATCAGGAATCCGACTCCTAGTTCTCGTCTCTCAGCTAAGCCCCGGTAGCACAGTACGTGCCCGCTTTTTCGCACTGTATATGCTTCTTTTGTCCTCCTAACCTCACTGAGCCCTATTATATCCCATTTACTACCCTCTAATTCCTCCAATAACACTGCTAGACTCGCCTCACTAGATAACATTCTAACGTTAAACGCTGCCAGGTTCAGATTCCAATGGCGGCCTGTCCGGAGCGAGGTATTCTTAGCACCTTCTGCAGCGTCAGAGATCTGACCGCCGCCGTGGTCAGTTGCTTCGCGGCTGCTGGGGACTGAGGGCAGGGGTTTGATTGTTGTATTCATATGGGAGGTTGTGGCCAAGTACTGCACCAGGGTGGCCAATCCTGCTCTGGTGAGAGAGTGCGTTACCGGTTCTGGTCGCCGGGATCAGGCCGCACTCCAGGCCTGTTTGTGCGATTTTCTCAACACACGGTTTTTTTTTGTATTTTCCGGTGGAGAATAGCGCGGCACCGGGATTTGAACCATGGTCCTTTTGCACGGAAGGCAGATACTCTACCGTCCCCGCAGTAGCTAAATAAAAAAAATTAGGTTATCGGGTTTTACGTGACAAAACCACTTTCTGATTATACGGCACGCCGTAGTGGGGGACTCCGGAAATTTCGACCACCTGGGGTTCTTTAACGGGCACCTAATTCTAAGTACACGGGTGTTTTCGCCTTTCGCCCAAGAAAAAGGGGAAAAAAGGAACATGACAGGTGATTTGAACTCATGACCCTTGGATGTTGCCCGGAAAGATAGCTCAGTCGGTTGGTTTGTCAGGCCCCAGGTTACTTTCAAGCGCCATAGCTCCTGCTCCGAGCCTCATACTTACGTGGAAAGAAACTGATGTCCGCGACAGTCGATTTATAATAATTTCTTAGGAAAAAGTGGGGGGGGGGGGGAAAGATGAGGGCGGAAATATGCGCTCACCGAGAAGGCATCGTCAGCACGGGACCACCTCCAGGCATCTTTCTGAGATGTGGGGAAACTTCGCGGCCGGAACGAAGCCTTCCTTCTCCACCGTCCCAGAGGGGGAAACGCGCTTTCCGATCGCTCAAGGTTGCGAGGGCACAATAGTAAGCTCTAGCGTCTAGGAAAAGCTTAAAAAGGTGCGAGGGCGGCACGCATAGCGTGGGGAGCTAGCGGCCAGAATAGCGATCTCAAGGACTGCTGCTGACGAGGGCGAAATACCTTCGTGTAATAATAATAACCCTAATAGCACTACTTTCGAAAGAACAAAAAAAAAGAAAGGAAACGGCCCAGAGGGCTATACTACGAGAGCTATATGGCTGATAATTTTCTATGTATATATGTATTCATCTCATCTATGCGATCGCATGCGCGCGTTGTTGCTTTGTCTCTAAGAGTCATGGGAAGGAAAGCAAAATTGCAGCGCCGTGGTTTTTTAAAGCGCACCCGTGGTAGAGAAACGGAAGGCGATATAAGCGTGCGTGGCTATGATACGCACACGAAAAACTGCCTCAAAATAGTTGGACTTGAGGGAAATCTTCGTTAACAAACGATAGCACAGCAATCAGCATTCGAATATAATTATAGCCCTAATAATAAATGTAAATATTCATCTCATCTATGGGATCTAATGCGCGCGCTGTTGCTTTGTCTCTGCGTGTAGTAGTTAAAAGAGCCAGTTTAAGGCGATATAAGCGTGCGTGGCCATGATACGCACACGACAAACTGCCTTAAAATATTTAGACTTGAGGGGAAAGCTTCGGTAACAAGCTATAACACGGCAATCAGCACTCGAATACGACGAGAAAAATTATTGAGACATGGAAAATTCCCTTGAAATAAATGTGGTTTGCGAGACAAATGCCTGTAAGTATTGAACCTCTTAAGAGATGAGGGGGGAAATATGCGCTCACCGAGAAGGCATCGTCAGAACGGGACCACCTCCAGGCATCTTTCTGAGATGTGGGGAAACTTCGCGGCCGGAACGAAGCCTCCCTTCTCCACCGGCCCAGAGGGGGAAACGCGCTTTCCGATCGCTCAAGGTTGCGAGGGCACAATAGTAAGCTCTAGCGTCTAGGAAAAGCCTAAAAAGTGAAACAGGATGCTTCAAAGGCGGCCCACGCGGGTTACTCAGAAAGAAAGCTTCTTAGGAAAAGAAATTATCCCAGTCATTAGATCGAACTCAGGACTCTTTCATGTGGACTCTATGTTTGAATCAACAATTATAATAGCAATAAAAATGTGTGTGATCCCTGGGGTCGCCTACAAGGCCGCCATCGTCATGCTTATATGCCAGGCAAGCTGACATCTAAGCTTTTGCCTGTCTATTCTCAATTTTTATTTCACATGTGAATGCGCTCGCGTGTTATACTGCCAATGTAGCCCTCCTTAGAACGTGGAACCTGACATGCCTATGTTTTACCTTTCTTAAAATGTGTAACGTAAGTTGTATAACTCTATAGGCAGCATATACGTTGCTGCAAATCGTCCGAAAATAAGATAACTAAATAGGCACAGCTATCACGCAGAAACAGTTGGCAGTTAATATCAAGGAATTTTATTGTGGCATCACGTCCCTTGTTGAAGCCACGAAATGATGTTTCCGTGGATGCATGCTGCGGTATAACTGGCACTGACAGGGTAGGTGAATCTGCTTGAACAACACGAAGAGAGTCGAAATATCCGAATCGCACAGCATTGAAGGCAAGAGTGACTGTGCAGCCTAAAGAGCCATTTGGCAACTATTACAGTGGGTGACAACCAAGAAGATTAGAAGGGGGGGCGGGGGCTCTTCAGCTGGAGCCCTACGGTGCCATATTACCACAGGCAGAAAAGACGGCGACAGGCAGTGCCCGTGGCGTGTTCACTCACTGAGATCCGAAGAAAATAAGCGTGTAATCTCGAGCGTGACGCAAAGTATCAAGAATGGAAAGGAAAAAACATTCTCTTTTCTATTTTTTCTATTTTTTCTTCAACAGATCTTCGAATAATGGTGAGTTGGAAAGTCAGAGGAAAACAGCTGTTCCTCGAGAAGGCTGGGAGACTGAAGACGGGGAGAAATTGTGCTCCGGCCATTTCACTCAGCAGTGCTTCGATCGAACATGGAAAATAGTTCAGCTGCGACCTGAAAGCTTGCCGACCCTCAGTTTCTCTGAGTTCCCTACGCATCTGTAGAAGCCGGCGAGTGTCGCTGCCTCGTACTGAGCATTAGCGCGGGTATTTCATGAATATTTTGGTAGAGGCATGGGCGAGTAAGTCGTGGTTATTTCATGCATGCTGAGAGTGATCCAACACCAAACGGGCTTGTGTAATGCGCTACCTTCTTATTTTTGGTACTGCTCAACGCCGTGTTTGTTGCTCTAGCTTGAATGTGAGCCTTCGTGGCTGTAAAGTTTTACGTCCCAGAGCTCCGCCATACCTATAGCATTAGTCCCTTTAACGTGCATCGAAATGCTCATGCGCGATCGTTTTCGCTTGCTGCCTCGATCGGTGTAGGGACGCAAAGCGAACGTGTCATTTCCTTAGTGAGGCAGATAGAGAAAATAAAATAAAATAAAGAACTGGCAACCGACCATGTAATATTAAAACAGGAATTACCATTCATCTGTACCTCAATTTCTGTTCTGTGTTTGTTTGAGCTCTGTGCCGCCAGGTGGCAGCACCGTACAAGCCGTTCGCGTTTGCGCCTCCGTTTATCCCCTAAACCGCCAAAGTCCGGTCCGCTTGCGTTTACCCGAATACTGGACACGCGAAACGCTATTGTGGTACATATATTATCGCGAGAAGCCAAGAACGACACCAAGTACTACATAGGAGAAATTACTTGTACTTACTAACTGGATTAAAGAAACAATAAATTAATGGCAACGAAAGTGGATGAAAAAACAACCAATTGCCGCTATTACGAGCAACATTTGTTCACCATGACCTTGGAAAAGCTATCGGTGACGCACACTGGGTGGCCTATCGCATAGCTTACCTACTGGCGTCATATGGTCACCTCACGTCCTTTGGTCAGGGCAGCTAAAATTCAGGCAAGTGGCATGCCGCGATCAGTAGCGATATACACTTTTAAAACCTTATAATCACACGCTTTACGCGGAGCACTCAAATGCGTCACTTAATGATCAGAACGGCCTGCACTAACGACTCAATGCATTTGTACAAGATCATCAAAATTGGTTCAGGGTCCCTTTAATAATTGCAGGTTTAGAAAATATAAAGATAACAGGAAGGCCGCCTCACGTATACACTATGCCCTATGTCTTGACTCTGTGATGTTCGTGCCTATGGAAACTACTAATCTATATTACTACTAATCTCTACTAATCTACTATTCCTACTAATCTCTATTGTGGACATGTTTAGTTTCGCCTTGCTCTCACTGAACCGAAAGGCTTCAAGGAAACCACTGGTGCCTAAATGGACCACTGGGCACATTCACATTCCTCATTCTTCACATTCTAATAAAATAGGCTCTATCGTTTCCCTACCTTTATCAGAGCAAGCACGCGCTTCTTCCTTCGTATACCTCGCTTTATAGGTGCATGTTCATAGGCATCCCGATTTCGCTTCGAAAAGTAATCAGTTTCGCATTAAGTTACCATAAATCGTTTCTTTCCCGATTCCGTGTTTTCCTCTTGTGTAGTTACTCATTTTCGCTTCCATTGCCGCCACCCATTTTCAGCCTCTCTGACTTTCCGCTTGACGTCCTTTGTTGCTATGTTGCTCACACTACAGGCCGCATAATTGCTGGTAAGCTTCCTAGTTCCATTCTACTCCTTCCCATTCCATTCCTTCATTTCAGCATTTATCTTTAAATTTACAACTGCTAAGACAGGAGCAAATCGCCGCTATTTTGAGCGGCTTGACAAAAGCCCCTGCCTCTATCGTAGCTGGCAGCAGAAAGTTTATGAACTCTTCTCATGCAACAATACATCGATACATAAAACATATTTTGAAAAACATTTCGAAGGGCATCATAGCATAAGTTTCTGAAAACGTACACTGTAACCAACATTTTTTTTTATCAGCAATGCACGCCTTCTTCTAAAAGAAATTACATATTTATGTAACGTGGCGAAACAATACATTTTTCGAGGCGCATAAGAATATATAAAAGCAATTTCACATACAAGACAAATACAAGATTATTCCATACTTAAGTTCCAAGCAAGAAAAGGAAAATGCAATATACACTATTCACATGCAGCCGCACGGCTAATGAAATATTCCTTCAGAATTCGACGTGAAACAGTCCTAAGATCCATGTTTTCTTTTTCAAGACTGTTCAGTAATACCGATATTCGGCACGGTAGTCTGTCCTTTCCATGATTAGTTCGTGAAAAAGGCACGTTCCAAGTTTCTCACTCCCGATCGAATCTCGTATTTGAGGTAATGAAGTTTGCTTAGATTACAAAGGTCAGTAAATCGTGTGTGGCCTCGTTTTACGCTTTCTTTATATTTCATAGCAAGATCAAACTGATAACTGTAATGAATTGGGAGAACCTGAAACTTAGAAAAAAAATGTACTTGGGTATGACTGCCGTTAGAAATACAAGCAACATGGCGCAATGTTTTTTTTTTGTAAAAGCGATAACGTCTGAATATATTTTGTGACGTTGTCCCCCATGCAAGACTACAATAACTTGTATGAGAAATAAATGTGGTGTTATACAGCAATAACCGTAGTTTTAACGGAAGACCATCACGAAGCCTACAAAGCGTACCGCACGCTTTTGCCATACTTGTTGCCACGCGTTCTACGCGTTTGCCCACCTTAAATGCTGATCAAAAATCACTCCCAGTGTTTTCATGTCCGCGGTGACATCAATTTGTTCTGATCGATAGAATTTTTTTAGGATAGGATAGGATAGGGATAACTTTAATGAAGTGCCGGCAAACGACGATGTAACGTGTCGTGACGCTGGCCAAGCGTCGACCCGGGGTTATACCCTATTCTGCACTAGCCCAGTTGGGCCCGTTTGTAGTGGGTCATGAGGCTTGTGCTTTTCGAGCGCACCCCGGGCCTGCTGGACGGCCCATAGTTGTGATTCCTTGTCTGCAGACTGCAGTGCACCTTGAAGTTCTGGCGGGTAAGTCCTGGAGGTAGATGGAGGTAGATGCCGTCGGGAACCTGGCACAGTCCCACATGATATGCCATTGGTCCGCCGGACCCGCTGCACAAACACCGCACAGCCCACTTGGATAGAGCTCTGGGTGAAGCACGTGCAGCATTGCGGGGGCGAGGAGTGACGCGGTCTGTATTTGTCTTAGGATTACGGCCTCCTCCCGACTGAGTGCCGGGTGGGGAGGCGGCATTGTCCGTCGAGCTAAGCGGTAACACTTGGTTACTTCGGCATAACTAGTCAATCTGTCCTTGGTTTCGAACCACCACACGGAACGGTCACTCTCGGGGGCACGGAAAGTAAGCGCTCGTGCCTCCGAATGAGCCGTCTCGTTGTGGTTCGGTGAGGATGCACACTCGCCGGCGTGCGCCGGGAACCACTTGATACGGACGGTGCTGCCGCGGTCTTGAAGTTGGAGCTTGCCGAGGATGGCGGCCGCCGGCGCGCATATTCGCCCCTTGGCAAAGTTGCGCACGGCATTCCTCGAGTCGCTGAGCACGGTGCGACACTCGGCCTCGGTGATCGCCAGAGCGATGGCAACCTCCTCAGCGTCTGTGGCGTTCGTGCACCGCACGCTCGCCGCCGTTGTCTTGGTGCCGGTAGCCGCCGCAACGACCACCACCGCGAAGCCTTCCCGCTTGTATTCCGCGGCGTCCACATACCGGGCGTGCGGGTCTTGGGCGTGTTGTTCAGTGAGGGCTTTGGCCCGCGCCTGCCGCCGTTCTTGGTTGTATTCTGAGTGCATGTTCTTCGGGATGGGGTCCACGTAAATATGGGCCCGCGCCTCATCTGTGATCTCGCACGGTTGCCGGTTGGGAGCTTGGGGGCTGTAACCCAGGGACGTCAGTATACTGCGGCCCGTCTTGGTGGTAGAGAGGCGCTCGAATTGCGCGCTGAGCTGCGCCTCGGCTATTTCTTCTAGGGTGTTATGGACGCCGAGCTGCAAGAGCCGAGCCGTACTCGTGGTCTCCATTAAACCCAATGCCACCTTGTAAGCCCGTCTGATCAGCGTGTTGATCTTGGTCCTGTCAGTGACGTGCCAGTTAAGGTAGGCCGCAACGTAGGCGATTTGACTGATCACGAACGACTGGACAAGGCGCACGAGACTGTCTTCACGCATGCCCGCCCGTCGTGCAGAGACTCGATGTATGAGCCGGATGGCGTCCATTGCCTTGGTGGTAAGCTTGTTGATGGTCTCGTCGTTGCGGCCGCTCTTGTTGAGCAGCAGGCCAAGGACCCTGATCTCGGGAACTTAGGGGATGCGTTGCCCCGATGCAGTCACAATTTTGATGTGATCACACTCGCGAAGAGGAGCGCGCTTCCGTCCCGGTCGAAGCGGTGTGAGGACGAACAGCTCGGATTTGGCGGGCGAGCACATGAGGCCTGTGCCATCAAGGTGCTGCTCGATGGCGGTAACCGCCGCTTGCAGCTGTTGCTCGATGCTGGCGTCGGTGCCGCCGGCCGCCCACAGGGTAATGTCGTCGGCGTAGATCGTATGCCGGACGCCGGTCCCCGCTACTGCCCTCGCTACCCCGATCATGACGAGGTTAAAGAGCAACGGCGATATAACCGAACCCTATGGAGTACCCGTAATGCCGAGCTTGTGTTCGGGGAGCTTGAGGTCTCCGGCGTGCAGTTCCACCGTGCGGTTTACGATTTACGATTTACATGTTTTAGGGCGGGTACAAAGAGAACAGCTTTGGTTTTTAGAGTTCATCTGTAAAGAATTCGCTTTGCTTCACCAACATATTTTATCAAGGACGGTTTTGCTAGTTGTGATAAGTTATCAGCATTACATGATTGTAAGAAAAGACTGTGGCGTCTGCCTATATTATATAGTGTGGTAAGTTACTGATGTTTGCTAAATCATTTATATAGACGTTGAACAGTATAGGTCGTAATAGGCTACCTTGGGGAACACCAGCTTCTAAATTCAGGGGGTCTGAGTATTCTCCTGAGATATAAACGCATTGTTTCCTATGGGTTAAGTATGACTTTAGAATATCCAGGGCTAATCCACGGAATCCGTAAGGTTCGAGCTTTTTTTAGTAAATATGATTAATCCTGTCAAAGGCTTTGGAAAAATCGATAAATACGCCTAATGTAATTTTTTTTTCATAGCCGTTCAAGATTAATTCCTTCTGTGCTAATAGAGCAAATTCAGTCGATCGGCCCTTACGAAACCGAAATTGATGTGGAGATAATTTATATTTGTCACAAAATGACATAACCCTTTTACTGATAACCTTCTCTGAGCCGTTTGGTATGACAGGGAGCACTGACACCGACCGATAATTTGGCATGTCATTTCTGTCCCCTGATTTGAGCAGAGCAGTAACCTTTCCCGGTTGTGTTTTTGTAGGGAGAGTGCCAGTATACAAGAAAACATTGAATACGTAGGTGAAAGTGGGCACTAACAAGTCTATTGCAAATTTTATTGGTTTAATCTGGAGACCATCGATGTCAGGTGCCTTACTGTTCTTTCAGGATATAAAAGTAGAGTAAACCTCGGCAGGGGTCGTAGGCTCAAAAAATGCTCTATTTACACTCGGCGCACTCAAAAAATTTAGGGCATCTATATTGTGAGCGCTAATCATTAAATCTGTAAAGTGTTCATTCAGACGATTTGCTAATTCTACACCTTTAGCTGCTTCCCGTTCTTTGTAATCTCGAGCTCTTCATAACGACTCCCGTTGTGATTTAGGAGCTTGTTAAACGCGCGTCAAACTAAGTCGCCTTTGGTATCCGCATCACTAAATAGTTTGTCCAGATACTCTTTTTTTTATCTCGAAGAAACTTATTTACAAAGTTTGTGTATTTCTTAAATGCAACAAGATCATCCGGGCTTCAAACCGTACAAAGTGAGAATATAATTGTTGGCCGGATCAGCATCGGTACACTCAAATACGGGTGTCCAGTTTTCCCTGCGAAATTGGTTTCGAAAGTCAGTCGTTGTTCTTGGATCAATACCCGCCGTGGTTGCTCAATGGCTATGGTGTTAGGCTGCTGAGCACGAGGTCGCGGGATCGAATCCCGGCCACGGCGGCCGCATTTCGATGGGGGCAAAATGTGAAAACACCCGTGTACTTAGATTTAGGTGCACGTTAAAGAACCCCAGGTGGTCGAAATTTCCGGAGTTCTCTACTACGGCGTGCCTCATACTCAGAAAGTGCTTTTGGCACGTAAAACCCCACCATTTAATTTCTTTCCTTGGAATAATTGCCTGCATGACGGAAGATTTCCATTGGTTTCGTCTCGCTTTAAGTGTGGTATTTCGTTTGCAAAACACGTATATGGGCAAATGATCACGTCGATCGGCAACAATGATACCAGCATTGATATCTTGCATTGGGCTGTTCGTAATAACTAAATCGATAAGGTATTCAGAAAGGCATGTGACTTGAGTCCGGGCTTTTATCATGTTCGCACAACCGGAAGAATGAAGGAGTAAGATCAGATTGCGGAACACTGTATTCAATTGCAGTAAGCTTATGTCACAGTCACCGCCTATGATTCTGCAGTCTATTCTGGTGAGCATAACATAGTATTTGTTCTAAAAAGACTAGAAAGCTTTCGCTATTACCATCAGGTGGTCAATACCAAACAGTGAAAACGTAGGATCCACATTGCACTGTAAGGGCTTCGTAGTCTTGTCTGGTTTTTGAGAGACCTGCAATCATGTCATATGAAAGCCTTTCTGACACCATCTGCATCACACCTCCGCCACCGCGGTTTGCCCTATTTAGAAAAAAAGCTTTGGTATCCGGGCAAGGAAATTACATCATCTTCTCACTTGTACCATGTCTCACTTATCATTATTATGTCAAACGTGAACGTGAAATTGTTAAAAAATGCTTCTATCTGATCGTATTTATTACGGGCAGACTGAACACTAAACAGCAAAAGGGTGAGAGAGTCGGGGTAACCAGGGCGAACAAGGTTGCGTGGCATGATCATAGCAAAATGAGATACAAAAAGTGTTCGTTGCCAATCGCCACAAGCAGATTTTTGCTCGGTCTGTCTCGCATGTAATTTCGACATCACCAGACTCTTCCGTTTTTCGCGCGAACACTTTTCCGTCCTTCATTTATGCAAAGCGCTATTTCATTTTCTCTTTCTTTGCCACCGTCATGCCAAGCAGTTGCTTTAGTTGAGGGCACAAATGCTCGTTCACGAAGACAAACTGTTTGGAAGAAAAACCGATGCCTTCTGCGGTGATCCTTGCTTTTCGTGCTTTTTTGATCACAGCCTCACGTTTCGACCGACGATTGAAAGACACTACTATCTTTTTATCAGTATCAGAATTCCGCGCAGGGACGCGATGACAAGCATCAATATCTTCCTCAGTTATCGGCACGCCAAGCACTTCCCCGACATTCTGCAGAACGCTCCTAAGGTTCTCACTCTGCAAGCAAGGAACACCTTTCACCTCAATGTTCCTATTTCTCGAATATTGATCCTGTGTCACTATCTTTAGTCAGTTCTGACACACCTGCTCTCTCAGCTTATCAACTTCTTGCAGAAGAGGCTCTTGTGCCGCCTTTAGGTCGGCATTTTCCTTTCTAAGTGCTTGACATTCTACTTTCAGAGACTCATACTGTTCACTAGTGAATTCTACACTTTTCCTGAACTCTCGAAGTTCCTTACGGAACTCACGTTTGAGATCCGCAATTTCCCGTTTAAATTCATCATTTCCCATATTGAGCAACAGCATAAACACACGGCAAACACGCAAAAGTGCGAGCAGCTCAGACAAAAGTTGGCAGCAGGACAGCAGAGCAGAAAAGCAGACTACAAGCAATGCAAAAAAAAATAATTTCCAACCTGAAGAATAGATAGAACGTAAGTGTCGGCTCCTGCTCCTACCTCTTCTGCCAAATGACGGCGAAGGGCCAGCAATGCTCCTTATAAAGGGCTTGCAGAGCAACCGACGTGATGTAGATCCATGTGGTTCCCACAATCAGTCGTAGGCAGTCCAGGCAGGCAGCGATGCAGCCGCTGGGTCATCACAGTGCACAGCTTATCATCACATATCATCATCATCATCATCATCATATCATCACCGTGCACAGCTACATTTGTAGACTTCTCGGGAGCACCCAATGCCAGGCGAACTCTATCAAGAAGTGCTTCAAGGAAGCCAGCGCGCCGATCCGTGGACTCTGAGATACTTACGCACCGGCGTGCGCAAATGGCGGACGCCGTCTCCGGTCTGTGCATTCTAGAAAGGCTGGAAAAGGGATTTGAGTTTCGCATGACAGAATTATGTTTTGGTTTCTATTAATATTTCAATCCGAGAGCTATCATGTCTGTACGTTGTGTGTAAGTCATAGTTTACGATTTTTCACGTATTTTAGCTTTAGAAATTGAATTATTCCAATAAATTCCCCAGGTTCGTAAATCTTTTTGCCGAAACGACCTCCGATGCCGGATGTTGGAAGCCTACGCGGGACGTCGGATTTTTTGCGACACCCGCTCCTGAGGCTCCTTAACGCTAGCACGTTAAAATTTGTTCCATTGAAATTTCGCCTGCGTGCATACATGCTTGTACTTAAAGGTATATGCCGTAGAGAAAATCAAAGTACTTTTGCTTGTGTTTTTGTTGTTGTCCAGCATGTAAGACTTGTGGTAGTTGTTACGCCCCATTTCATATTTCCCCCCACCAAATGTAGTGTGTTTCATGACCTTAATTAGCTCAACCTCATTTATTGGCGCCTTAATAAACACCAAACATCCCATATCAGCAAGTCGGTACGACTTCCATGAAAGTAGTGGGTACGAATGTCTGAACGCTATGCTAATTACGTGGCCCTTAAATAAACATGCCTTAATTAACCCCACAGGTAGTGCTGACGCTTCTTCTTTGCCTTGGCTGCACGCTTTTATAAAAAAATGATGCTCTAAATCGCCCTAATCCACCGAAGCTCGTGGGTCTTAATTAAATTAACTTTAACGCTAGGGCACTGGGTTCGACTCGCAGCCAAGGTCGAAGGTTCGAATGAATTTTCGTGTCGTAATACCAGACGTCGGATTTTATGTCGCATGAGCCGCCTAAGGCATTCTCTTTCGAGATTTGCTTTACTTGTAGGTATTAGCGTACACGGTTTCCCAGGTTATGGTCACCTGTGCTGTTATTAAGGCGAAAGCCTTAAGTGCCTCATGGGTCGAAAAATCCGTGTCCCGGCTTTATCGAAATATTGACTATCCGGCGTTATGGCACCAAAAATTCCATGGCACCGAAATCGATGGTGCCGCCCATGCCCTTTGGTTTGACCAAAATTCAGTGACACCAAAATTGATGGCATCACCATTGAACCCACAAGCTTTGGTGTTAAGGCGAAGTCATTTCAGGCACCGGTACTTAACGTAAAGGCAATAATGGCACTCGAACCCACGACCTTTGGTGGGAGCCCTACCCAGGACATTTGGTGCTAATTAGGGAAGCTGATTAAGGCACCGTTAAGATAGCGATGAATAAGGCACTCCAACCCACGACACTTAGCGGGAGATAACAAGTAATAGAAAGTAACAACGCATTTGAATGAGAATGTCAGGTAATTTAATTATTGTCTAGTCAGCGCGCAGGCTCTTCTTCATCCGTTTTAGCACGTGTTAAAACGACTCTCAACTTTTTATTGCATTTATATATGTAACAATTTGTTTATTTGCAAATGCATTTGTGTTCTTCATTGATCGAACTTGCAATGCATAGCAAAACTGTGTGTACCGGGATATTTACGTTAAGATTTGTCTTGTACATGGGGCACTGTCAAATATATAGGCATTCGCCTAAGGTTAAAAAGGAAATAAAACATGTAAAGACATTACGAGACCGCTACTGGCCCCTTATTCACAATGTTTGTGAGCATGAGACCCGCGGGGGTCTCAAAACATCATTATTAGTCTCCTTTTCTTTTAAACCTTAGGTGATTGCGAGTTGCGGGTGTCTCATCCTTACCTGATGAGATTTCGTCCAACGTTTGAACATGGTGCAATGCTGCTGGTATGCTATCATCTTGGTAGTATTGCGCAGTGATCGTGACTTGCTGTATGCGTATGCTTAGTTATAGGGATAAAGTATTCTAAACTAAACAGATAAATGCGAGGAAGCTGGAAAAGACAGTGAGCCCTTGTTGACATCCCTGCCTGTTGCACATCTGAGATAGCAGATCGGATAGCAGACAAGCATGCGACCAAACAACGCCTTGCCGCCTACCACACAGCAGTGGGCAATGCACTCTCTATACCGTGGCGTCCCTTTAAGCTGTTCACACGGTGAGAGATAGCATTGCTTCTATGAATTCAGACAGGCACCCTCCTTACTCCTGTCTTTCTGAATTGTTTCCACAGAGGAGGCACACCACCACCCGTAACTGGCTTCTCTTCCACGTGCAAATGTCGTGCTGATTTCAACCTCCTGCGCTGAGAGTGCCCTCTTTACATTCCACGTAGGCTTCGTGCCCTGGCCCCCATAAAGCGGGGACCCTGGCCTTCTTCTCTCGGGACTTGGGTCTGCCCGGATCCCACGCTTCCGGACCATCCCATTGAGCTCTGGCGAGCCCTGCTCTTGTTCCTCCAGGAGCCGGCGGCACCACCGGTCGGCGATTGGTTTCGTGAAAGCCGCAACAGTCATGCGGCCCGACTTTGTTGCCTCCAGGACGTTCGTTAATTATTAAAATGGAGGCAGCCTCACCCTTTCCCTTTAGCAATAATGCCCCTCCCGTTCCGCTGCAGTGCCCTCGGCGCATTCTAATGTGGAATAAACGTGGTTTCATTCACTCATTTGCCAAGGACGTCCACCTCTTTACGCCATGCAGGCGGTTGCAGCGTTGTGGATCCCTACAATGTCCAAGTATTTTATTGATTTTTGTTTATTTACTTACAAACCTACAGCGCCCGATGTTGAGCGTTAGAGTAGAGGGAAGGAATATTATACATATGCTCAAATACAGTTGAGTGATGGTACAAAAGGATACATCTAATACATAATACAACACAACATTGATGTTCAAAAATACAGTACTTAATACAACATTACAGCTAAGGTTAATATGAAATACAATATAAGTACTATTTAGTGCATGGTACGACACAATGATATTAATTATGATATTACTGTTAAATATATAATAAATATTGTAATGGCGAAAAAACAGCGATTAAGGCAAAAAACCGTGGATAGGAAAGGTTAATCTCCTGTTCTGTCTGAAGCAAAACAGATTTTTTAACTAAACATACAATTGTTTCGACAAAAAATTTTCAAACACAGATGGCCTTGCTGTGACAATTTCAGGCGGCAGTTTATTCCAATCATGTAATGTTTTTGAAAAGAAGGAATGCTTATATAGATTGATACCGCATTTGTACTTTTATACTTTTTGCGGATTATCTGTTTTGTGTGATATGTGACTTGAGTTCTTCATGTATGTGTCCCTGCGCAAACCTGTCTTGCCTGTGTAAATATTGAAAGGTTAAGGTGTAAATATTTCCGTCGGTTCTCGACAAGTGGCGATCCCAAATTAACACGTTCTTGTGATGAGCTCTGAGTGAAATCATAGTTGGCGGCAACGAAGCGGGCGGCGCGTTTTTGTATTCGTTCCAGTTCACTCTCAGACAAAGGTACACCCTTTGGGATTTATTTAGGCCACACAACGATAATCGCCATCTGCCTTGCTTGCCTTTTCTTTCTTGAAACGCCACGGTCACTACTTTCCTGTCAGGAATGCTGTGTAATGCTGATAACGCGCATTGCCGTTCGTTACTGGGAAGTACCGGGCTCACAGCGCTAAAGAAAGGAAATGCGTGCAAGGCAGATGACGTCTATTGTTGTGTGGCAAGATACAACCCAAAGGGTGTAATTTTGTTTTAGAGTGCTGATTAATACATTGCTTTCTCTACCAGGTGTGGTCCCGAGACCTTCGCTGAATCGGCAGCGTGAATAGTAGGCCTTCTTGACGTATACTGCGCTCAGCAAATGCGTGCCCTGAACTTCCAAGTAACCGCAAAGAGCATGGCTTCTGCGACCTCAAACTCTCATGCTTTTCATCTTGTGACAGGTGGCGAGCGTGTTACTATCAGTCCCGTCGTCCCACAGGTGACTAAAGTTGCCTGTCTTTTCTTAGTCTTTTTTAAAGCAAAGACCCCTTCCAGGCCATCTGACCGTGCAGCAAGGTTCTCTCCCGGAACTGTGGCCTCATTAGCGGAAGACGTGGGGTGCTCGCACAGCCACCTGCTTCTTTTGAATGGAGATGAGCCCAGTTGCCTGTGATATCTGGTCACCGGCCGGCATTTTACTGCCGTGACTTGTATAGCGGGTGTTGTAGATGCGATTTCAGTGGCCACTAGTGAACGGTCCGTAAGCGTTGTAACTTCCACGGTTACAAAAGCGTAGGGTGTACGATTAACTAATTTGGACATGTCAGCAGGCACACCCTGCATATTCGTAGTAAATTGCCAGCAATAGTCTACAGAGGAGTAAACGTCTGAATTGTAAACTCCGGTATCGTCCATACAGACAGCGTCTGTGGAAGGAAATGTGCACGCATATCGCGGAAAGTAAGGCAGTCTCCATACATGGACATGTGTGACTATGACACGTCTCGCAGCAGTGTTCCAACGCTGGCACTTGCAATGGAAAAAGCGCCCTACGAGTCATTTCTTGAGGGATCCCGAGAGGTTACCTAAAGGAAAAAAGGTGCTCTTCCTGATTACTTGCAGAGAGCACGGCTCTTCGCCCAGCGCTTAGTACAGTGCGTCTTAACATTTACTAAACATGGGTACTAAAGACCATGTAGAAGGGCAAAAATATCTGCACTTCCGAAACATTGCATTCCGGGAGTATGCGGAAACCGTAGACAAGCAAACAATCAGAGAGATTTATATGCTTTTTTATTGATTTATATATTGCTCTATATTCATTCATTTATTTCTTTGTTTGCTTATATATACACAATACTGGTAACTGCCCTTTGGCAGCCGAAGGGAGAGTGGTTAACAGTGAAACGAGAACATGAGGTACAGATGTCGGATTAATATAGCGGAAAAAGGTAGAGGTCAGAAAAACATCAATCACTCTCAATCGCGTCGTAAAATATTACTCGAGATAAAATGAAACCACTACACTTAAGGGCGAGCAAGAACAGTGTGAACAAATATCAGCACATACCAATCGATGAAATGGTAAAAAGGTTGATGATCGTCAACTAGCAAACGCCAAAAGTGTAGAGAACGAAAAAAGAAATAAGGAGACACACGTTATAGTGGAAGGCGGTGCATTAATTTTCACTACCTCTGCTTGCTTAACGTTCTGGTTAAGGACTGCAGCACTTGAGCATCTCAATATCACCCAAACCACCAGCACTTTGTTCTACCACTTCTAAATAAGGAAAGATGCTGCCAAATATATAGTTAATTAGGTCGGAAACATTGGTCCGGAGTCTTCACTGCGTTGCTTGAATTTCAGCAACAGTTACAGTGAACACGGCCAAGACACGCAGCTTGGATTCCCTCCCCTAAAAACGAGACAAAAGAAGTACACTCAAATATTCCTCCTCAACTCTTCCTCCTTCGTCGTAGCTACCGACCGTCGCGTCACAAGGTGCCAGTACGACCCGTAACATTGGCCTCACCAGTATTCGGGCCAAAGTCACCAGCTCAATGGCGCTATTAAATGGCCAATTTCGAGGAATATCTGCACTGTTTCGCTTGGTGCCACTTAGGCCATCACTTGCTTCCTATGCCACAATATTCCGCACATGAATAGAGGCTCACAGTGATGGGAAAAGCTGACGTTGCTGTCCGCTTAGCATCGAGAGAAGACGCTGTCTTCTGCATTCTCCGGTTTCTTCATGTCGCTACCACCGCAAGTGCTTTCAGGTTGCGCCTTTTCCGAGTTTCCTCCTTCTCTTCGTCCTCCTCCTCTAGTTAGCCTGGCAAACAACAACTTGTCGAGAGCAGCTGTCGGTGCCTCGCAAATGAGAAAGCATAAATAGGAGAGCAAGAAGCTCCAGACGAGCAGAAGAAACAGCAGCGATAGCTGAAAGGGAAGAGAGAAAAAACAGGCTGTTCAATATTTTCGGCAAAAACATCCGAAGGGAAAATATCTGGGAGAAATTCGCACTCTAATAAGCCTATGGAAATTGGCGTATTATTGTAAAGCCTGATGACGCATCAGTTTCAAATGTTATCGTACGCTGCTCTAACGCACCTTAACGATTTTTAGAGACCATGATTGTATAGTACGGCTATTGCAAAGCTGTTACTCCTTGTTGTCCTAGTTATGTCGCCGGTAATTTTCCGGCGACCAAAATCACTCCTTGCGCGTGTGTCAGTAGTAGACCAACAATATCTGCGTACCAATGTCACTAATCTTGCCAGTATAGTACCTTTTTTAAGCCGTTACACTTGTCATTTTTTACGATGCGCATCTCCTCATTCAGCTAGTGCTCCTTCTCCCATCCCTTCTTTCAGTGCGCCTTTGTTCCTTTACCTTAGCATAAGTTATCGCAACGGGACATATGGCTCCCTCTTTTCTGCTCACTCTCTCCACTGTTGCGGCTGCTACAACCACTTGTGTGGCCGCTCATACAAACAGCAGTCGGGACTCGTATGATCCTTTCTTTCTTTGTCTCCAGCGTGTCGTGCTGTCTTGGAACAATTAACCGCTAACAACAATCAACACAGCACAGCTTACTCATCTCGTAGCCATTGCTGCTACTCCTTGTGTTAGTCACACTGAGCAATCACCATGCGTTACCATCATCGCCTTTGTCGTCCAGTACTTATGTCCAGTACCCGCCGCGGTAATTCAGTAACCATGACGCAGCGCCGCTCACCACGACGTCACCTATTTGCTTACTCAGCCACGTGATCGGAGCCAATCTGATGGGAGCGGACTGCGAAAAACGCTCACGTACCGTATATTGGGGGCGTGTTAAAGAACCGCAGTTGGTCAAAAGTAATCGGGAGCTCCACACTTAAGCATTCTTTATGACCAACTGAGTAGTTCAGGAGGGACGTTCTACTCCACAATTAAATTCATAAAGGCCCAGAGATGGACAAAAGTCTCACCAAGCGATTTCTATAACTCCACTTCATGAAATAACCTCTAACTTTCCATGTCTCATCCCAACACTTCGCTGCACTACCCTTCTCTCGGCATCCAGTTTTCTGAGTGGCGACGAAGTTTGCGCTCAGCGCATTACATGCTAATGCGCGTTAGACTGCATGCTTTTGCTCACTGAACAGCCATTTTACGTTAAATATAGGCAATTGTGCCTGTGGCTAAAACAGTGCTATAAGATGTCTCAAGGTAAACCGTGTTGATAAGTAGCTCTTGCTTTTGCCCGAAACAATAAGCATCATTCTGGTCGCACATAACTATAATGTTCTATGGATGGTGACAGCACTGAAACGTGCAGACCTATTCTTATTTATACCTGCAATAGATTTTTGGTTCTTCTCTTTATTTTTTATATGACCAATTATGCTGCGTTGAGCAGCTTGTTATACTGGGTCCTTCCAACATATATTTGTTGCAAGTACAATCACAACAAAAGTGAATATAAACAAATGTATTTCACTAATATTTGTGTCATGGTGATTTAGGAGCTCACCTTGAAATTATATTTCTCCCGTACCTTTGACAACATGACTACTGAATACCTAATCCATAAGTTTCTTGGATACGGTTATTTTTCAAAATGTTGATTAATTTTATATTGCCGCTATTCCTTATTTACTCATAATGCACTCGATGACCGCGTTTTCTTCCAAACCTTTCCGCATGAGCAGTTTTCGTTTTCAGCTTTATTACATGCACTTATGTCCCAATGCAGGTCGCACTGAACATTTATAAATTTCCTTGAACGATTACATGTTATCATCCTTATTCGCCTTCTTAAAGCTCGAGGAACTGCTCGAACTGTCCCTTCACCCGAACTGACTTCTAGATGTACTTGCGCAGAACATGCACCAAGCGCTTAGGGATCATGTGCGCGAGGGGAATTTTTGACGCAAGAATTAGCACTATGAGTAGCGGTGCTGTGCATCATGGGTTAACAAGCCTTGCGGTCAGAAGTCTAACCCAGAGAAAAACTTCACAGGGAGATGGACAAAAAATTGACTTCTGGGATTTTACGTGTCAGAACCACAGTCTGGTTACAAGGCACGCCGTAGAGGGCAACCGCTGATAAATTTTCAACACCTGGTCTTCTTTACTCTGCACCAAATGCACGGAACACTAGTTTTTTTTTTTGCATTTCGCTCCCTACGAAATGCGGCTGCCGCGACCGATATTCACAGCCGCGCCCACGTGCTGTGCAGCGCAACGTCATAGCCACTGAACTACGGCGACGAGTTCCGAGAGGTGCGGACTTGAGTCATTGACAATGCCCCAAAAAAAAAGCCTCAGGCCAAAACTCGTGTTTCGACATCTTGAGTGTAAATTATTCCAGTAAGCGAGTTTTCTTTTTTTTTATGGCTTACCTGATTGAAGATCGACCAGAACATTCGCTCCCTGGACGCGCGATACAAGAGGTGGAAGAAAGGCACGTGGATGAGGTAGACGCCGAAGGAGAGCTTACTCAGTGGCACGTAAGCGTTCCAAGATAGAAGCTTCGATAGAGCCCCTGCGGAGACAAACAACGAGGAAGTTGCCTCTTCCTTCAATATGCCCTCAGCCTATGAGCTTATCCAAACTTCGGACAGACATAAATGAACGCCATAAGTCTTTTGGAAAGTCCTATTTATCTTATCCGGGCACACATGAGCGCCTATACCCGCTGATTTGAATTTTGAATTCATGTACTCCAACAGCAAAAGTTATGACAGACAGCGAGGGGGGATTGTAGAGAAGAAGTTCTGCTCTTTTCTGCACCCATTTTGGGAGCATGGCTCAGTGCCTTGATGAAGGGTTGGAGGACATAAAGAAGAAAGAAGAGAAAAATACGATCGTCCTGTTCGCAGCAGGCCTTGCGAAGGAGTATCACAAGTAGCGATACTATGAATCGGTCCTTACAGAGCGGCAGCAAGAAGACGACAAAAAGTGGGTGGTGTATTCATCCTCCGGAGAAGATTAGCGACGGCAATACGATTAGCATCCTTTCCTATGCTAATTGCTTTATTATTGATTTTACGTGATGATCTCTAGTGATGATAAAACGAACAAGACATAATCAGGATTGTGCGACATTTTCAAGTGCAGATTGTTTATTTTTACGTGTTCAAGTTACCTTCTACCTAAATTTTCTCTACATTTGCACATATACACCTGGTATGTATGTTGTATACATCTGTCCAATTTACGTCGATGTGTCAATCAGTTCAGCAGCACTAGTGAATGCTAGAGCCTCATCTCGCACGGATCCCATAGCCGCATTCATCAATGTCCAACTAGGGACCCAAGTGACCCAAGTTATGCAGTGACACATCCAGGGACCGAAGTTAATGTCAATGAGGTTCGCTGAAGAACGGAGCACACTGATTGACCCAAGTTTGTGGTAAAGATGTTGACTGAAGAGTGCCTCATACCCAAATTCGCATACCCATTCACCAAAACTGAGACCAAAGAGGTTCAATGAAGTGTGGCGGAAAGCTAGTTTCACTTATATACGCGGTGATCTAAGCTACGGAGAATGAGGTTCATTTAACAGCGCCAGATAATAAGTACCACGTACCGTTAACACAAGTTGGTGTGAAATGAATTACCTCACGAGGGGCTTATGCGCATTTTCCCATATCCGTGACCCAACTTCACCCAACAGCTGGCTTCGAATTCGATTCCCTCGTCGCAGTAGCGCAATGATCCAACCATTACACTACGGACTATCCAAAAACAAGAAAGGGGTTGACAGATGGAATAGCACACTGTGGTATAAAGTTTGTAAACAGGGATAAGGTGCCTCAGAAAGGCTAGCCAACGTTTCGATAGGAGGACCTATCTTCGTCAAAGGCGGCCTCGTCATCTTCGGCGTGTTAGTTTTAAAGGGTTAGTGCAGTGACGTCACGTGCGGGTGTTGTCGCTGGCGGCTGCTTTTAAAGAGAGAGACTACCAGAGGAAACAAGCGCTGTCGTCCGGCGTCTGTGACCTTCGTTCCCAAAACGAGGGGACAAGACCGTGAAAGTGGGCACGCGGGGAGAAGAGAAAAGAAACAAAAGCAGAAAAAAAAGAAAAAAGGAAAAAAAGGAGGGGGGCCAGGGTGGCACCAAGACAGAAAAAGAGGGGGGGAGAGAGAAAGAGCAAGAAAGAAAAACCAAAATTTTTAAGAAAGACGGGGGGGGGGTGCTAGGGAGCGTGTTGGGGATGCGAGAGGTTAGGAAGCATTCAGGGGGAGTCGTTGGCGGCGTGTTTTTGTGGCATTAGAAGGGCCGGTCAGGCGCTCTGTGCGCGAGTTACTAGTTGGGCGATATTTTTCCTTTTTTTCCAAAATTGCACTCACATTACTGTAAATGGCTATGCATCAGACTTGGATTTTTGGGTTTTGGGAGCCTGGTTGCCGCATTTCGCGTTTCTCAGCATACGCGTGCACCGGTGCGTCATGCATTTCGGACGCCATGCGAAGCATTCGCGGCGGCCGCGCTAGACGGCTGCGACTGTTCTTAGGGAAGCTCGAAAGAGGAGGCTCGTCGTAGGACACTCCTCATGCATAGGTCGTTTCGACGGTGGCAATACGCTGTGTCGCTATAATAATTCACTGATTATGCACCGCCGTCGACAGCAATCGTGAGAGGGTTTCCGCCAAATATATTTTTAATGCGATCAGCTTTTTTGGGGAACATATCCATCTTTTCCGGACACGTACCAACAGCGCGTGAAGCAGCCGTGGCGCGAGGCTAGCGCGTTTTCAATGGAACCAGCGGGTTTTTCGCGAATAATTTAGGCTGCAGATCAATTACTGAAAAAGGCAGGAGACAGACATGTTCTAGAAGACAATCGGCACGAGACAAATGCAGTGACCACGCTGTGGAAATCTAGAATCTCTTCCCCAGATCAATTAAAGATTCAGCAATACAAGCCTATCAAGCCTATGGAAACGACGAAACATTGCACTCGATTTTTGAGGCAAAATTGATGGCTGTGATAAAACAACTGCTCCTATTCGAATAGACGCTACAGCATATGTACTCCAGAGACTCAGTTTTCGATTGATGCCTATCTCGACTCCCTACGCATGGCGTAACACTGTTCTCAAAAGCAATTTATGAAACAGAGTCGTGCAAATTCACGCGGCATACATAAAAACCCGAGTGTATACCACTTGCGCAATCGTTGGAAGCCGTGACTGATCGCTCGCACCAAAACTCCTACACTCTTCACTCTAACAAATGTTAACACCCTTTGGGGTGTATATGTGCCACTCAACAATGATCGTCATCTGCCCTGCACGCATGGCCTTTCTTGAAAGCGCTGCACTCGTACCTTTCCTGTCGAGATTGATCTAGAATAGCAGCTTGGGCTTGTTGGTTTTCCATCCTGCTAGTAACAGCGCAAAATATAGACAAGAGACGAGACAAGACACCACAAGACACCACCGCAACGGCATGCACGTTATCAGTGTGACGCAGCATTCTCGGCAGGAAAGTAGTGAGCGCCGAGTTTTCAAAAAAGGAAACGCAAGCAAGGCAGATGACGATTGTTGTTGTGGGACAAATATACACCCCAAAGGGTGCAACCGTTTTAAGAGTGTAGAGTGTATTGTTGTGGGACAGGATGAGCCCCAAAGGGTGTAAATTTTTTAAAAGTGTAAGAATGGTTTAAACCTTTTGGGGCGTATATTTGCCACAAAACAATACTCGTCATATATCTAGCCCGCATTTCGTTTCTTGAAAACACTGCGCTCGTTACTTTCTTGTCGAGAATGCATTGTCATCCTGATAACGCGCATGCCGGTCTTAACTTGGAAGTACCATAATCGCAGCGTTAAAGAAAGGAAATGTGGTCAAGACATATGACGATTATTGCTGTGTGGCAAATATACACCCCAAAGGGTGTAACTGTTTTTAGTGTCTAAGAGTGTAGACAAAATTACTCCCTTTTGGTCGTATCTTGCCACACAACGATAACCGTCATCTGTGTTGCCCAAATTTCCTTTCTTTCGCGCTGCGAGCCCTATGCTCCCAAGTCACGAACGGCATGCGCGTTATCAGCATGGCAGAGCATTCTCGACATGAAAATCGCGGGTGCGGCATTTTCAAGAAAGGATACGCAAGCAAGGCAGATGACTATTATTATTATTGTGTGGTTAATTTACACCCCGAAAGGTGTACATTTGCCTAAGAGTGTATCGTTCGACGTCAAACTGCTCTCTTAAGCAAATAAATTGAGACCCAAATTGTGTAGAAACACCGCAAGTCAGGCGGTAGAGAAGTAGGGTCGAGAGACCAAAACACGGCGCCTGTGCGCTTTCTCTGTCTAATTTTCTACGAGGCGATTTCTTCCTTTCAATCTTTCGTCTCTTTTTACACGTGCCGCATGGTAGGTAACAGAACGTCCATGTGGTTAAACTTCCTGTCTTTCCTTGTTTTTGCTGTCTCTCTCCCTTTCTCTAAGCAGCGATAAAGCACGCTCTAACTGTTGTAAGCCAATTGTGGCTATATACACGACTGCCCAAGCGTGTCAAAGCACTGACTTCCATGAGGGAACGATCACTAAGGGTGTTATACTGCCGTGCCCTACATGCGCACGTGGCCTCATGGACAGAACGTCACGCTACTGCGCTAGGACACCCCTGCGCAAATAACACCACCGGCCATGTAGCCCTTGCTTTTCGTCTAAAACCGCTTGCCAAACTGTAAAGGGTCAGAGGCCTTTGTCACGCATATTAATCCTTTAGCCTCTGCCCCTCCAGCAGGCTCTGTATTAGGTCTGTTGAAAAGAAAGCATTCATTCACACTACCAAACCTCAAGGAGCCCAGCAAAGAACCTGATTACCTACCAACCGATCGCAAAGCGCCTGTTGAGGGCAAAGAATATTTGCCATTCAAGCACGTGATGTGGCGTAGGAGGCGCGAAAATTAGGCTGTCCAACAACATTAATTTAGACGGGCCACCTTGGAGTTTACAAGTGAAGAGACCACGTGATTTCCTGGCGAATGAACTGCTCACAACCAGACCGGTTGTAACGCGTATGCAGGTGGATCCCGAAGGACACCGCCGCTGCTGACGACGACGCGAAAAAAGGCATGGGGAGGCAGCTAAAGAATGTTTCAAATTCAAATATCGTAATATAACACTGTCACAGAGTTGCATGCCCGCGCTCCTCTCAAGATGGCCGCCATTGCCACAGCAGCAGCAACGCCGCTTGAACGGCGCTGAGGGAGAGCGATCCCCATTGTCCCCGAACCCGCCCGACGGGTTGATCACGTGGGCCGCCCGAGCGCGACGGAGGGACGACGCGGCTCGGCGAGCTGCAGAGCAGCGTGGAAGACGAAGGAACGGGGTCGTGCACCGGGAGACAGCTGAAGATGTGGTCGGCAGGCTGAGATCTCCAGGCCGAAGTCTTCGCCGTTCGACCGACAGACGGTGCAAATCCGTCAGGATCTTCGGCAGCGAGGTACCAGCAGCCCGACGCTCTTCAGACCGGGATCTCGGCGAGCACGCCCCAGATAAGCCTCGTGTTCCAGGCCGCTCTCAAACTTTCCGCCGGACTGTATTTTCTCAATTGCGTTTAATCTTTCGTTTATTTAGCCATCGAGTGTTGATTCTTATATGTTCTGTTAGTGTAGTGCTTGCCGTATTTATTGTCGCGTGTATTTTTCATTTGTGTCGCGTATTTTGTTTGTTATTTCGCGAGTGTTAACAGTTCCCACGTGGTGGGCTTAGTGTCGCGCGAGTGGCGTCAGGGCGTGTGTTGTGTGACCCGCACGCTCTCCGCGAGCTAGGACCCACTACTGGAAGTTGTATGTTCTTTCCCTTTCATTATGTCTCGCGCATGATTCCACTTTATTAAATTGAGTGTGTGTTGTACGAAGTCGCCTCCCGTCTCATGCCTCTGGTTCACGGTCGATCAGGCGTGGACCTTATCGCCGGTCAGCAGTCGAACCATCACTAAACGCACGCGGGGTGGGTTTGTTGTCGCCCCATCCCCTCCTGTTCGGAGAGTGCGAATTACCCCACCATCAATCTTTGACAAACACAAAAAAACTAAATTTCGCCGCCTTACCACCCCGTCCCGTGGAGCATGCGAGCGTGATCCACACTAGGAAGAGCGTCCAGAGGATGCGGTCCAAGAATGCCGCGAGGAGTGCCACGCCCGTTGACACGGGGCTCAGGCTTCTGTACCAGGCGAGCTTCACAAATACGCAGATCAGACAGCAGGCCACGGACCCGTGCCAGCAAACCTGCTGGAACCACTGGACAAATCAACGCGAAACACACATCACTCAGACACTCAGTGCGGAATCGTACAAATGTGCACGCCACGAGGACAGCAGTAATAAACTTGCTTGTAACACACGGTCCTCTCTGTCAGGAGTATGTGTCACACGATGTCCCTTTCGTAAACAAAACGGGAAGGAACCATAGGCTGGTGCTGCGGCAGCACAACGTGCGCGAAAACGCGCAACTTCTGATTCATCATTATTGTAATTTAGTTTTCCCTTGAGGGCGTTTGACAGCTCATTACTTCGAGAAATGCCCAAAAAGGGCATGTGATAAAACGAATACAATAATTATCGGAAAGGCAGCCATTTGCCAAAGAACTAAACACGCAGCGAGTACAACCAAGAAGATTTTTGTTGTGAATATTGGGTACAGTAACAACAATAGTGGCAAATCAAGGAATGCAGAAGCTGCCGATACATTACGGAGGAGGAACAACGCAGAAACACAAACAAAACACAAACACAAAGGTGGAGTGAGTATTAGTACCTTACAGGTGCTGAGAGATACGATACTATCATCAACTAACACGGACCACCGTCTCTCGATTCCTACGTCGTTTTTCTTGTGAACATGAGATCGGGGGCTCAATTCGCGGCCCGGCTGCGTTCAGGAGGGCGCGCAATGCGAAAAAGGCTGATTTCGCAACACCTTGAGTGATCATAAGTATAATGTCCCGAATGCTTTCAGTATTTGGTAAAATATTCACCAAGACAATTTCCAATAGAATCAAAGCAACACTTGACGTCAAGCAACCAAGAGGACAAGTTCGCTTCAAGAAGAGATATTCTAAATCGCACACATGTCATCACTCAGGTAATTGACCCATTCGCTGACTACAGCAAACCTCTCCATGTTGACTTTCATCGACTATGAAAATGCATTTGATTCATTTGAGGCACCAGCAGTCATAGAGACATTGCGTAATCAAGGAATGGAGGCGGCACACGTGCATACTTTATGATATATCTATGAATATCCCACAGCTTCCTCGATTCTCCACAAGAATGGTAGAAAGTTACTTATCAAGAAAGAGGTCAGGCAAGGAGACACAGTCTATCCAATATTATTCAAAGCATGCTTAAAGAAAATATTCAAGCTATTAGTCTGGAAAGGCTTAGGGGGCAGGCTCAATGGTGAATACCTCAGAAACCATCGGCTTGCAGATGACTTTGTCCTCTTCAGCAACACTGTGCACTTGTTACACTAAATTAATTAGGACCTTGAGAACCTGTCACAGTGGGGTTGCATATTAATATGCAGAAGAGAAACATATTGTTCAATAGTCTGGCAATGGAACAAGAATCAAGGATAGCTAGTCAGCCTTTAGAGTCTGTACAGGAGTATGTTTATCTAGGCCAATTACTCACAAGGGTCCCAGATTCTTAATGTAAATTACAAAAAAAGGGCTAGAGTACGTACGGAAGGCATTACCAAAGCCTCTGTGGGAGCTTACCACTGCCATTAAAGAGAAGCGCACAGTTATTTCATTCTACCGGTGCTAATTAATATACGGGGCAGAAACTTGGAGATCAACAAAGAAGCTGGAGAATCATTAAGCTTAGGACTGTGGAAAGAGCGGTGGAACGAAAAAGGTGTAATGTTAAGAGACAGGAAGAGAGCGGTTCGGATCGGAGAGCAAACGGGAATAGCCGATATTCCTGTTGTCATTAGGAGAAAAAAAGTTGAGAGAAAAGAGCCAGTAGAATTACACAGAATGGGTGCCAAGAAAACGGAATCGCAGTCGGCAGAAAACTAGGTGGTGTGATGAAATTAGGAAATTTGCAGGTGCAAGTTGTAATCAGCAAGCGCAAAACAGGGGTAATTGGAGATCGCAGGAAAAGGCCTTCGTCGTGCAGTGGACTTCAAAATAAGCGGCTGCTGCTGCTGCTGCTGCTGCTGCTGCTGCTGATTATTATTATTATTATTATTATTATTATTATTATTATTATTATTATTATTATTATTATTATTATTATTATTATTATTATTATTATGTCCGGAAATGCAGAACATAGCGGGCGCGAGTCGCATAGCGCCCTCTCTCAGCAGGCTTAACTGGACGGCCAACGGAGCTTAAAAATATCGTATATTTCAAAAAGCGAATTTATCAATTAGGAAATTTTTCACCTTCCAAAAAATAACTCATTTGGGAAAACCTTTGAAAGTGTGTAAATCTGTAGGTACCTGAGCAGCTTCAATAATTGAGTGGGTCCTACCTTGTTTTGTTCAAGAGCCAACGACTACACTTGGCAAGTTTCGAAGATTTTTACTCAACCAGAAGGGCCCGATAGCAAAAAAAAAAAAACGCTTATATCCGTGACGTCACGCTGATGTACTAGAGCTGGGAATTTCGATCCACAATTCACGCAATGAAACTAGTAATTGGCCTTCAGGTACTTTTACTATATTTTAATAACTAAACCATTACACCTGAATTATCAAGAAATATCTTTTCTTAAGCGTGCGTCGCGTCTTGGTATGTGACGGTTGTTTAAGCGATACCTTGGATATCTTCCTCTCCTTGAAGTCGTCTAAGACGAGGTACGTCATGCAGCCGCCGAAGTAGCACACGGCGTGGTAGTAGGGCCGGATGTAGTATTCGTTGAGAGTTCGCAACATGAGGCTGAAACGATTGAAAGCAAATAAAAAAATTAGGAAAGGATAGAAGTGCAACGCTACAGCAAGGGGAAGACAGTTACGGCGATTATTGAAGGAGTATAGGCCCTGGACGGTTTCCGGTTCTGCTCACTGACGTAGCCCGCTAAATGTAGAGAGCAAGAAAGGCACTCGCGGTTATGTCGCGCAGCAGGACTGCGTTGAAATCTAAGCTCGCAGATTGTCGACCCTTTTCCAGCGTACATCGACAGAATTATCGACGTCAAGGTTGCCGTAACTTGCACGAAAAATCTTGCATCTTAGCCTTGAGGCGTGGAGTGCATGTCTATCATCTAAAAACATAAAAATATAATTTCCGCACATCAATTTACTTAAAAACACGCGTTTTGTGTTCTGGCGCAGTAGGTTGATGAGGTCCGTGGCCGGAAGTTTCTCGGGGCCGCACTTTCGCAGCTGCTTTCCAGCCCAGTGATCAACTTTCTGTGGCTATGAAGGGAAAGCTACGGAAGCAAAGCGCGGAACAAGTAAGTCCCGCGCTTTTATCCACGTTAGTTTAAGCGGCGGTAGAGAAAACATACACACCGTATTAGCGACAGGAAAGTAAGACAAAACACACGGCTCAATGTATAGGTTTGCTTTTATTGCGGCGTTTTCCTTCCGCGTCTGGGGAAACGTGAAACCGTCGCACGTCGAAGCAACGTCGATTCAACGTCTGTTCCGAGAAACCAAAAGCACTGTGAAACGCTGCCGGACTGCTTGTGCAGTCACACAAGTGCACGAACCACGTGACCGCAGCTTTCCCTTCATAGCCACAGAAAGTTGTCCACGAGTATAACCTTCCGAAAAAAAAGAAGGGTTTTAGGATGCTTATAGACCGTTTGGCGAATGTTCCCCGCACTGGGTGCAGTGATCGCATGTACTTTTAATTGGCAGTAATCTTCTTACTAATAATAGTAATAGTAATAATACTTACTCCCCACTCGGCCCCGGGAAGATCATAAATGGCGGCAGCTGAAAGGCTGCAACGACGCACGTTGCAGCAACGCAACCCAGAAGAGATAGAAGGGCGAATGCTCCGACTGTAAGTGTCCTGCGACTGTGCATCAAGTGCCCTTGTCAAACAAAATCGGCAGGATTGTTCGAATTGTGGAACTTTCCTGGCAAACAGTAAACGATTATTTGAAAGAACCGTTGGGCGTTGAGTATCTAATCCGGTATCTAATCATTTAAAAAGATTGCCCATCGTGTCAGCACGTTAAATAAACCTATTTTACGTGAAGCTTATCAATCAATCAATCAATCAATCAATCAAAAGCTATCTATCTCACTGCCTTACTCGTAATCTTGTGCGTTGTATTAATAACTAACTGACATTTAGTTTGTGTAAGATCCTTTGTAGGTGTGCTTATATTTCCATCCTTCTTATGGAAGTAAACTAATCGTGAATAACGCTACGATTATACTTTTCATTATCCAAATACGCCATGAATAAACTCTTCAAGCTGCAAGTAATGGCACTCATTTGGGCAAAACACTGGTGTACAAGATTTATGCGGGCCAGAATTGTATTTCTGTATGAGCATTTAGTGCAGCTGTATAAGCAATAATTTCAAATAAAAAAAAGAATTAGTGGCGTGCTTGAGTAATGTCGCTTTCATATGAATCTACTAACATTGAGAACAGATGCTGTACAGCTTTCAGGCCACTTTGTTAATTTGTGCACGTAACAAGCAGCTGTACTATACATTTTAATAAATATTTATATGAACTCTAACAAGTAACGTATATCGAATGCTTGTTTTCTGTATGCGGTCATTCTGATTATGATGTTCCTTCTTTGAATGAGCTCACCGTTTGAATATCAGCAGTGTGACAAGAGAGACGACGAACAGCTGGAAATCCGTCGACAGGTACCAAACGTGCGGTATGACATCCTGGCACGAGGAAAAAAGGGATATTGACCATAAACAAAGTTCACTGGTATTAGCGCAGAGAGATGGAGAGAGACAGAGAGAAAACGCTTGGCTTGTGTCTACTTCTTTGTCCCGTCTAAGGTGCGCGCTTGTTACACCAGCCGATAAAAACCCCTTAAACCAGCAATAGCTTTCATTAGGAGACAGAAAGAGTTCTAGCGAAACACCAAGATTTATGCTGGTGTTTGTGCATAGTCACCTACATGCTACTAAATTGATTGAAGGGCATCAAGAGAAAGATGGGGGTGTGGTAGCGGTACATTGAATATAACCGGATACGAAAAAGCTAAGATCGGTATTCACATTCGAAATAAAGTTCGATGGATTACATGGGAAATGAAGGTGATGTAAAAATGAAGTTCGGTCATTCTAATGTGCTTAATGCCAGTGCCTGGCAAATCAGTTTAGCAGAAATCCGAAAAGTGGAGGGCAGTTCCTGAAAAAGAAAAATTCTCACCCACCGGACTGTACATGACAACTATATTATTCTGGTGCCTGATATTTATTCTGGATCGTATTTTTTCAGCATATACATACATTGACGGGCATTTTTAGTGTCCAGATTGAGGAATTTGAGACAGCACAAGATTTTCTAGTTGTTAGCACTTTCTTCACACAGCCGAGCCTCCTCTTACTGCCACAAATCCCCAGTATTAAACATTTACACTTTCGTTACCCTACTCTCGCCCTACTCTTTTTGAAACTGTCTCTTCTCCAGCTAGTATGTACAGTACACTTTGCCACCACTGAATGAGGAACACCCTACTGCAACAACATTTTAACTAGTACGCATTGCTGCGTGGAAAATCTACATTTTTATAAAAACATTTTAGGAAGGCCATGTGGACAAAATAATTCGGGCCCCACTGATGCTCACAAGCACATTACGTCCCATGCCTTGTCCTTTCATAATAGGGGGCGTCAGCTTTTGGGCTTGTTTCGTTAAATTCAAGAGATTAGCCTGCTTGGCAATGTTTAGAAAATGCTGTTGAAAAGGGAGAAATTGTAATCCACTCAACTATAGCCCAATGCTACAAATGAAACCCACATGATTTCTTTTTCACAAACAGGATGTCGCCGCTGAAAAAAAAATATTCGTCCTTGTACGTGATTCTAACCCGGGGCCAACGCCTTACCGGCGGGGCATTGATAACTCCACAAGAAGAGTTGTCAAATATTTCACCGTCTGTCTGCCATCTTCTAGGCTCCTGGTTTGCTCAGATGATGGAGAGGCCGTCCCGGTAAGGCTTTGGCTTCGGTAAAGCTGCCCGAGACGAAGACGAACTCTGTTTCAATTTAAACGCTTTCTTTCTGAGAAACTCGTATGTGGCGTCGTGCTAAGTACCAAAATCTATACAGTGATGGTCAGTCACCGAGCTTTAGGCAACCCTCAAGGTGCACTTCCAGGAGTAGCAGGACGCAATACAATCAGGTTACGGAAACGCACGCACAAGACGTTCAATTTAATGAATCTAGAAGGTTGAAATTGATTGCATTCCATGAACCCATACAGGATATATTTAAAACTTCATAATGTGCATGAATCCATGCGCAGTCATTTTGGTCATTTCTGAACAGTTTAACATAAAAAATAGTTACACCAACACGTATAATAATTACGATTTATATCACTATTATTTATTAGTTAATTAAGCCGGGTTTGTTGAGCATGAGTGAATAAATAAATAATATTAGAGTGCAACAACATGGGCCGAGAGAATATGTATGGGCAACGCAACTCCTTGGCCTAACAGAACAAACATTCTTTGCGCCATTTTATGAGCACTCGTCATTTTGAACAATAAGAGTGCGTCTGTCGAAAGCAACGCCATTTTCGTGTTCACTGGGCTTATTTTGGTCGACTTAACTTAGCAGAAATTTGCAACTGCCTATTCATTGTTCAAGCAGATCGCAATGTTCTCGCAAAATCACACAAGCTGCACACAGTTCGCATCAACCTTCTTACACACCCTTTCGGCTTTTAACAGCTACCGCCCTTTCTCGTCGGACGTCATGAATTTGTCCGTAGTACCATAATGATTGCGGAAGTTTTAAAGCGTTATTATCCTTACTTGCTTGTCCCAACCGGTGTCACGTATATGGGAAACATTGTAATCGCGGGCAAACATGAAAGATTGGCAAGAGACATTGCAAGATTGTGCAATTAACCGCCGGCACCTACTCGTAGAAAGGTACCCATTCCTTTTGTGGAGATCTGATGCACTCACATGTCTGGAACGTGTATTTGAATAAAACGCATGTTAACGTAACGCTGAAGTGTAGGCCTCTAACATTTGTAGTGAAACTAATATGCAACGACGAAATGCACCATACAGTCCATAGATGCCTTTCGTGAAAACGTTTTCATAAAGAGTTTACACTTACACCTTCGCTGATTCTATCGAAATTTCGGATCTGCAGAAGCAAGTGCCACCAATGAGAGGCGACCTCGTTGTGCAGGTCTTGGAAGAACGCCTTCGTGTTGGGACCCGTGACGAAGGGCTGAAGGGCGTACAGGCACATGATGATGAAAAACAGTGGAATGCAAGTCCTGCAGAGAGAATGATATAGTTACTCTCTGCAACGTGAAAACAGGAGAATGTCGTCAGCTCTCATCGAATTTGACCTCTTCCGCTGGGATGTGCGTTTACGTGTAGAGAACTCCCTCTTCCTAATACAGTTCAGTAGTGCTATGAAAAACGAGAACACGGGTATTAAAGCTGAGGGTTAACTGAACCCTCTGCATAACGAATATGTATCATATTCACATCCATGCGGTGAGTGTTGCTGAACGGAGTCACTTTTCTTGTAGGCGCAGTCATGTCTGTGCGACGTGCCATTTTTAATCAGCAGCGTTGAAGGCATAGTTCCTTCCTTTATTTTCCTCTTTTCCTTTTTTTGTTCTGATTTTGCGTGAAGTAGCTGACAGTAAACTAAAGGAAGATTTAATTACTACAAAACTGCAAGGTAGTAACATAGAAGAACTCAAAAGATCGTCCTGCCACGTTCACATTTCCTTCCTTCGTAATTTACAACGCCTTGTAATAAGATAACATTGACACGTTTATTAGGAATCCATCATAGTTCATGACGAAAGGGATTAAACAGTGTCCGTTCATCTCAACCTCTTTCTCATTGCTTTTCGCTAAGATCACTCGATGCGAAATGAGTAACCATTATACATATATCAGTGCGATGGAAGCTTGGGAGTGTCGAATTAGAATTCGTGGTGATTAGCAGAGTTTAGGCCATGGTGCAAAAACTCAGAGCTAAATAAAGTTAGTTAGTTAGTTAGTTAGTTAGTTTGTATGTTTGTTTGTTTGTTTGCTTGTTTGTTTGTTTGTTTTCTTGTTTGTTTGTTTGTCCAAAACTCCCTTCTCTCTTTTTAACCCCCCCCCCCGAACTATTCCCAGCAACTTTTTTAACAACCCATTTCTCTGAAGACTAGGCTGTCTCTTTTTTACAGCCGCAAGTTACAAACATCTACAAAAATGGGAATGCTACGAGCACTATAATAATTCTTCTAACTTGACCAAGCACATCTGGTAAGTATGGAAGACTTAGACAAGATTTGCTGTCATGCAAAAGGCGGAAGTTTTGTGTAGTTTGCGCGTGATTTGTATGTGTGTGTCGTTTGTATGAACTCTCCTGCGAAGTTGATTGTAACTTCCCTTTTATTATGACTATTCGAAGGATGCATGATAAATTTGCATATCATGGTTAAACACCAAAATACATTCACGGGCGAGTTCGTGCACATTCATGATAAAATTCAGCTCAAACAGGACGACACAATAAGGCGAAAGGGCAAGGCGCTGTTCTTGACTGATATATTTATTACATCACACCCCTACTTATAAGAAAGCAGGCCTAAGGTAAATACGTATATTCCTCTGTGCAACATTCAGTTTTGTCTTTTGTAATCCTTTCTCATTCGCTCTCTCCATATCTCTCGCATGAAGGCTTTTCTCTGCATATGCTCCTCAGGTCTGTTTTTTTTTTTCTAACAAGCGGAGGAATGGCGTAATAAATATTTCCGATGATAGTATTGTTTCGTCCTGTCTTCTCGTAGTGTGGTCCTGCTCGCACTAAATTTTATTTAATGGCTATACATACTTTCCTCCTCAAAACGCAGAACAATGAAAAGCGCTTCATACCTAATCAGCCGTCTTGTAACGCCGATTATGAAGACAATTGGTCCATTTCTCCTCTGCCTTGTTACAGTAAAGCATAGAAAGAATCCGCTGCAAAAAAAAAGTTTGTCTTAGAGAATTCGGACACACAAATGGAACATGCGCAGGAACACGAACAAATAACCATGTCAATAATATTGATAAAGCGGCCAATTCACGAAAGTGTTCCGTCTTAGTGCACAGTTCCCAAGAAAGAGGGATCTAGATTGAAGGATGTTTTACAAAAAATTCTGGAGTGCCAACTCCCCGCAGATTCTTACCAGCAAAGATGAAGGCAGCCCTTACTTCATGGTTAAAATCGTGCTGATTAGCAGAAGACAGTGGACGTATAGCTGCCCTTTCTCTGTGATAATAAATTTTGGAGTGACTGAAAATAAAAGCTCGTTGTTTCGGGCAGGAATAGTGCCATTAGATTAGTTGTCATATCGCGATCTCCCATAACAAGTTGTCAAGACGTTCAATTTTGGTCCTAAAATGAGTGACACAGACAGACACATCAAGAATAATTTGCATGGAACAATTGGCCGTTTCGACACCAGTGAAAGCGAAAAGAAACGCTGCCTCTACTCCGCCACATCCTAACTTTAATCGATTAACTTAGTATGATGGCGGCGGCAGGCTTCAATTTCAGGGCACCATCCCCCCTCCAGAATTACTTTTTGAAACCTCCTTTCTAGATACCACAACCAACCCTAGAAGTAAAAACAATAGAATAATTTTAAGCGCCCTCCTTTCCTTACCGATTTCGTACATGCCGTATGCTTGAAGTAGTTATGATCTCTTTTTTCTTTAGGAATAGTAACAAAAAACGGAAACCCCGACCCCTGAAGAATATGTACGCTTCTGTCCCTTGATAGCCTTCACATTAAGTTACTGGGACATTTAAGTAGTCTTCACTACAGTGCATACTCGAAAATTGTAACAGCGCTAACACATGCAACCGCAAAATAACAAGAACAGGACAGAAGCGCTGACTGTCAAGTAAATTTTATTGATGGAAGCCAGACACGTTATATAAGGTGAAGGGCACAGGTGAAGTGGAAGCGAGCGAGAAAATCGGGGAATAAATTACATTGCGCATCGATGAACGTACGTGCCGGCAATCAACAGAAACACAGAACAAAAAAAAACTAGGAAAGGGCAAGAGATACTAAGAGACAGTCAATTCAGTAAGCGCTCGCTTTTAAAAATTCAAGCTCTGCAGCACATAGCGATGCTGACGGGGTGCTTCGGACTTGCTGCCATATTTCTTTATGTGGAATGCTTCCAAACTGGCGCGCGCCATCGAGCCGGTACTCTACATGGTACGGCCTTTATATTACTTACTGGCGCATTTAGGTAGTCTTCCCTATAGCTAAAGTGAAGCTCGGCTGTGTTGTTCGCATTGTACTGAAGGCACTGGGCAGTCGGCGTTGTGCTGATGTGCTGGTGCAAAAGAAGACGACGAGAAGTGCTTGCTTCCCCGTTACGATATAGCGCGACCTGTTTAAGCCTAGCGCTACAACCTACAACTAGTGACCCTTCTGCTAGGCGAACACCCCCATTGCATTTGGTGGAGCTGCTGGGTTTCATTTTCGACATTCTGGAACTGCGCAGTCGAACGCTACCACCAGCTGTTGCAAAGGATGAACCGGGACTGTCCTAGGCAGCTGCTCCCGTGCCCCCCGCCATCGTCTGTTCCGGCGTCATCCGGCAGCGCGATCCGGCTGTATTTAGCGGCACAGACTACCACGACGTGCAAGACTTGCTCGCCCAATAAGACCGTGTAAGTGCCTTTAGTAAGTGGGAAAAAAATTGGAGGACGCTTAAGCTTCGCCTTCAAGAGTGGAACGTGACAGCGTTCCCGTCGACACGCAAAAAGGTGTAAGACAATGGGCCATGGCGCAGCGATCCCTTACGAGGCGCCCCGCATTGGACGCGGTGAGCGTCGAGCAACGCAGCGTTCGGCGCGGCAACGGAACATGCGCCTGAGCAAGCGGAACGAACCAAATAACTCGGTGTCTCGGAGGGGGAAACGATGCACGCCAGCCAAACGCCGTGATCGGCACGGGCAGAGAGATAGACAGATAGTGATCTAAAGAAAGGAAGGATGCTTGATTCTGCAACCCGTGAGGGAGCAAGGCGAAGCTTCGTCAGGGGAGAGGGAGTTCGGGCCGCGACGCGCCTCGCACCGGTCCCCGCACAGCCCCAATGCGCGCGTGGTGTGCCACCTGTCGTGGCAGCGCCGTACATTGAGAGTAGGGGGTCTTCTGTGTTTGCCGCAAGATGGCTCTGCGTGAGCGGAAAGCGCAGAAGAAATGTAGCGGAAACGCACTTCGCTACGCGTTTAACTGCGACTTCTGTAATTTACATGTTCCTAATTACTGATATACACCGCAGTATAACTTTCTACGGCTCGTTTCTAAGGCAACACCGCATTCACTAGTGGCGCCTTTGTACCACTTTGAAGCATCGAATTCATGGCTCAGTGGTAGCGTCTCCGTCTCACACTCCGGAGACCCTGGTTCGACTCCCACCCAGCCCATGTTGCAAGTGGTTTGTTATTCGTGAAGTGCCTCCCGGGATTTATCGCTCACGGCCAACGCCGACGACACCGGCTCTTCTGCGACACGAGCTCCTTAACGCTGTCGCGTTAATAAGTGGACTCTGGCGAACAGCACACCCGAGCCGTCGACAACCTTGGCTCCTTCGCTTCGCCACGTCATTCAGACGCAAGTTGCCGCGGCGCTGCCGTCTGCCCCTGAAGACGTCTTCGCTCGTGCCGTCGACGCAGAACTCACACCTGTGCAGCGCACGAGCACAATGCCCACTGCCCAGTGCTCGTGCAGTACAGCATATTCAATATAAGTCGCATTATACATGCCGTACTTGCCTCAGAAAAAAGAATGGGTCGACGCTGCTGAACCCTGAGGATACGGTCATAAATGACCACTTGTCTGATTCGAGGAACAAGTTGAGCAACCCGGCTGAAAAGAGTAGAAACAGTTTGCATGGCGTCACTGGACGAGTACTGATCAATAGCTTCATATGTAGAACAAGCGATGTGGCCCACAATAGAAACGGCCACTGCATCCTCAAGACGATGGACTAACACAGCTACTGTAGGTTACGATTTCGGTACCGAATCTAATAAATTGGTTTACGTGGATCATGAGAAATAACATTGCACAGCTATAGTTAATTCCGAAAACACTTGGCACTCTATTCTCGCGCCATGCGGCACTTAAGTGCTGTGAGCCAAATCACGTTCGAAAACGAATCAGACGCAGGCATGGCAAGAAGGCACTAGATTTACTTTTTTTTGCTGTCGACGTACTCCTCGAAGCCTTGACACTGTAGCATTGATGTTTAGTTTAGTTCAATGCATATCAGCGTCATCATCCTTTCATCTCAAGCCCGCGCATAATTTGTACAGGAAGAATATTGGTTCAGCGTACAGATGGAGCACCAAGGAAATATATTTTCTCTTCTTTTACCTGCATTATTGAGCAAGGCCAATTTAACTTGGAAGTCTCGTAAGGTTGATTTAAATAACTGGGATGGCTGAACTGCAACTTTTACAAGCTCGCAACTTGCCCACGGTAACATTTGTTTTCGAAAGAACGACCTTCTTACTTCCTGTCGAGCATCACCCAATTGTCTTTGGCTGCAGAACGAACTTAAATAAAGGAAGTTGCAGTTCTGCCTACAGGCGAAGCATCGACTGTAATAGCACATTAGTAGACAGCCACAGGAAGTAACGATAGCAGTTTTATCAGCCGTATATAAACTTGTAAACGTTCATTTACGAACCAAGACAACAAGCATGAAGTCACACGCGCACAAGCAAATACGAATACATCTCACTCGACGACCGCGCACACTCGCTGTCAGAACGCTGCAGTGAGGAATACGGCATAATTTTTAGAGCCGGTTTAGCAGTTCGTTTCAGCAAGCAAAGCTGTCTAAATTGAGGTCTTTGAATGCAGCTTCTTTTGTGCACTTGTCGGCTTGCTTGGAACGTGAGAACACTGACCTCCGCTGTGCGCGAACAAGCCCAAACTTGTTTCGTCTTCTGACGTTCAAATTCTGGCGCGCAAGAAAAATCTTACTTTAAATGTGAGCGCTGGTATTCATAAACCCTAATAAAACCAAAGAAATCGTTATACTTGTTCGGAATGATCGACTACTCCACCAAATTGCGTGGATTATTCCAGTAATTGATAGTGCAATACAACGCGCCAAGCCACGTAACACGCTGGGTCACAGGCGATAATTTCTGTTCTGCCAACTAAGGCATGCGCCAGAGGCCTAATGGTAAGAACATCGGACTGCTATGATAGGGGCCGTCTGTTTTATTCCTACGGTCTGACAACTTTATTCAGGTTGGCTTACTGAGTGCGTATATATATATCACAAACACAAACAAACACAAAAGAATCCTATTTCATATGTATTTTACTGACGCTTCGGCCGGAGGACCGCCATTCGTCGGAGCGTATGTCTATATTAAGAAAACATCATAGCAGTCAGGGGCAGGTACCGGGTGATATATATGGTTCCACATTTTCACTCTCCACAAATTCCGGAATCGGCCCACGAAAGCCGCTAGAGACACATCCGATGCGGTAAAGTTGTGGTAATTCGCTAAAAAAGCTGTCTTTAGACAGCGAAACTTCCGGCCTTTATATATTCCCCTGCCCTCGTTTACTACTGCCAACTACGCGTTCCCGCTGTTTCAGCACTTGATAACTTTCGTCTAGCTCGTTTACGAAGAGCACTATCATCAGCGGTAAAGTCCTGAAAATGAGTTCCTCCTAACAATGCGCCTATTACGGCATTAGCCGCATATATCTAAATATATATATATATATATATATATATATATATATATATATATATATATATATATTGTTACGTAGGAAGACACCGACGAAAAGCTATTTACAACTATATTTACAAGGCAATACGCCGCAGTTGACCAAGAGGCAACAGCCCGCCCTAGCTTCCAATCGTCGTCTTCGTCTTCTTCCTGCGCGGCTCTTTGTCATTGGGAATACTACCCCGTAGCACTACCCCCGGCGGCAAAAGCACCGTCCCGGAGCGGCTAAATGCTGGACTCTGAAGCAGTGTAGTAGCTCTTGAGCCTACTGACATGCACGACATCACTAGACGCCAGAGTAGATGACGAGGTTGAGCTTACAGGAGCAATTTCATAAGTCACAGGCGTCACCTGGCGCAGCACGCGGCAGGGCCCTGTGTACCGCGAAAGGAGCTTTTCGGAAAGTCCAACGTGACGACAGGGCGACCACAGGAGCACGAGTGCACCAGGCGAAAACTGTACGTCACGGTGGCGGGCGTTGTACCGACGCTGCTGCGTGGTTTGCGAGTCCGTCAGTCGAGCACGGGCAAGCTGGCGTGCATGATCGGCGAGGGCGATGGCGTCGCGCGCATACTCGGTTGTTGAGGTCGCAGCAGGAGGAAGTACCGTGTCAAGGGGCAAGGTCGGTTCGCGACCGTAGAGTAGATAAAATGGAGAAAATCCGGCGGTGTCGTGCCGGGAAGAATTGTAAGCAAAGGTGACGTAAGGAAGGGCAACGTCCCAGTCGTGGTGGTCCTTCGAAATGTACTTGGACAGCATGTCGGTAAGAGTACGGTTTAAGCGCTCTGTCAGGCCATTGGTTTGAGGATGGTATGAGGTAGTCAGCTTGTGTTGAATAGAGCAGGAACGCACAATGTCGGCGATAACTTTCGAGAGGAAGTTACGACCACGGTCAGTAAGCAGCTGTCGCGGGGTGCCATGCACTAAGATAATGTCACGCAAGAGAAAGTCGGCGACGTCAGTGGCGCAACTGGTAGGTAGAGCCCGCGTGATAGCGTATCGGGTGGCGTAATCAGTTGCGACGGCTACCCATTTGTTCTCAGAGGATGACGTGGGAAAGGGACCGAGGAGGTCTAATCCAACACGAAAAAACGGTTCCACAGGGACGGTGATCGGCTGGAGATGACCGGAAGGTAGCACCTGAGGTGTTTTCCGACGCTGGCAGGGATCACAGGCAGCAACATAGCGTCGGACGGAGCGAGCAAGACCAGGCCAATAGAAGCGGCGGCGGACGCGGTCGTACGTGCGGGTTACGCCAAGATGTCCTGCAGTGGGTGCGTCATGCATCTGAAAGAGCACAGTTTGTCGTAGATGTTTTGGTACGACAAGAAGAAGATCAGGGCCATCAGGGAGGAAGCTCCTTCGGTACAGAATGCCGCCCTGGAGGACATATCGGCGAACGGATGCGTCGGTAGGTGTAGAGCGCAGACGCTCGATGAGTACTCGCAGCGATAGGTCTCGGTACTGCTCATCGGCGATGTTATCGAAGGCAGACACAGAGAAAATGCCGTCGGTGGTACTACTGTCGGCGTCGTCAGGCTCGTCTACCGGGTAGCGAGACAGGCAGTCAGCGTCCTTGTGTAGTCGGCCAGATTTGTAGGTGACAGAGAACGAATATTCTTGGAGGCGTAATGCCCAGCGACCAAGTCTTCCTGAAGGGTCTTTCAAGGAGCATAACCAACAAAGCGCGTGATGGTCTGTGATAACGGAAAAGGGTCGGCCATATAAGTATGGGCGGAACTTCGCAACCGCCCAAACTAGGGCCAGACACTCACGCTCAGTGATGGAATAGTTGCGCTCCGCGGGCGAGAGGAGCCTGCTGGCGTAAGCGATAACACGGTCGTGGCCACGCTGGCGTTGTGCCAGTACTGCGCCAATTCCGTGACCGCTGGCATCAGTACGGACTTCGGTAGGCGCAGAAGGATCGAAATGGGCCAGAACGGGAGGCGTTGTGAGAAGATCGATGAGAAGCGAGAATGCAGAGGCCTCGTTATCGCCCCACTGGAAAGGGGCGTCTTTTTTCAAAAGCTCGGTTAGTGGTCGTGCTATGGCCGCGAAATTTTTGACGAAACGGCGGAAGTACGAGCAAAGGCCGATGAAGCTGCGCACATCCTTGACACACTTCGGAACAGGGAAGTGCGTAACAGCATGGATCTTGCCAGTGTCCTGTTGCACTCCGTTCGCGTCAACGAGATGTCCAAGGACGGTAATCTGGCGACGGCCGAATTGGCACTTCGATGCGTTGAGTTGCAGACCGGCTCGCCGAAAAACGTCCAGGACTGCTGAGAGGCGCTCGAGGTGCGTAGCGAATGTTGGGGAGAATACGATAACGTCGTCCAAGTAGCACAGGCACGTGGACCATTTGAAACCGTGAAGAAGGGAGTCCATCATGCGTTCAAAAGTGGCAGGAGCGTTACATAGGCCGAACGGCATCACCTTGAATTGATAAAGACCGTCGGGTGTGACAAAGGCAGTCTTCTCGCGGTCGAGATCGTCCACGGCAATCTGCCAATAGCCGGAGCGAAGGTCAATAGAGGAGAAATAGCGAGCACCGTGGAGGCAGTCAAGGGCGTCATCAATCCGAGGTAGGGGATACACGTCCTTTTTGGTAACCCTGTTAAGGTGCCGACAATCCACGCAAGAGCGCCATGAGCCATCCTTCTTTTTTACCAGCACCACCGGTGACGCCCATGGACTACATGACGGTTGAATAATGTTCTTGGCAAGCATTTTGCGAACTTCGGTGTGAATCACTTGACGCTCAGCCGGTGATACTCGATACGGGCGGCGATGAATAGGAGGGGCATCGCCGGTATTAATGCGATGTTTAACAGCTGTTGTTTGGGCCAAAGGACGATCGTTAAAGTCAAAAATATCTTGGTAGGAAATCAGAACGCGGTAGAGCGCACGAGCGTGCTCGGAGGGCATGTCGGGTGCAATCATTTTCTGTAAGTTGGCGATGGTACAAGTTGCCGACTGCGATGGTAGGGGAGGATCGGTTGAATTGTCGTCTACTGAAATCGATGCTACAGAGTGATCCTCGAATGAGCAAAGTTGGGCCAGAGACATCCCGCGTGGCAGCACTTGTGTAGTCAAGGCAAAATTGACCACTGGCAGGCAGACGCAATTCGCCGTAATAGATAAAATAGTATGAGGTAGTGTGATCCCATGTTTAAGGAGGACGTCTTGCATAGGAGCCGCGATGTAGTGACCGTCGGGCACTGGTGGGGATGACACGAAGTCAACGTAAGTCAGTGCCGAAGGTGGCAAGCGAACGAAGTCGACGGAACTGAGGCGAGGAAGGAGTTCTTCAGCGGGATCCAGAACAGGCAGGTCGAGGCGGAGAGTACTGGCGGAGCAATCGATGAGAGCAGAATGTGCGGAGAGGAAGTCGAGGCCGAGGATGATGTCGTGGGGACAGTGAGCGATGACTGTGAATAGCACGGTAGTGGAGCGATCGGCGAAGGAGACGCGGGCGGCACACATACCAATTACGGGGGCTGTTCCGCCATCGGCGACACGGACAACAGGCGTCGTGGCGGGCGTGATTATTTTCCTCAGTCGGTTACGAAGATCCGCGCTCATTACCGACAAATGCGCCCCAGTGTCTATGAGAGCTGATACAGGAACACCGTCGACTTGCACGTCAAGAAGGTTCAGATGAGTGGGCAACGTCAGGAGAGGATTTGGCGGCGTAGGGAGCAATGCAGCGTCACCTCGAGGCGCTGCATCGTCTAGTTTTCCGGCTGGGAGCGGCGTCCGAAGGGAGTCGGCGAATAGGAACGACGGGGCTGGGGAGAGCGAGATTGTCGTCGTTGGGGCGAAGGCGAACGAGAATAGGGGCGGTTCGGCGCAGGAGAATCGGTGGCGGCATTATCTGAGCGTGCAGCATAGGGACGAGAAAGGCCACCTGGGGGGCGAGAGTAGGCAGTATATGTAGACTGGTTCAGGGAACTCCAGCGACTGCGGCAGTGCCGAGAAATGTGCCCAATTCGACGGCAGTGAAAACAAATTGGCTTGTCGTCTGCAGTGCGCCATTCAGAGGGGTTGCGGAAACGTGGTGGGTAAGAAGGTGCGGGACGGGGTGGAATCGAAGATGCCGGGTGGGGATCAGGGCGATGGGCCGAGCAGATGGAGTGAATACCCATGTTGGCGAACTCCTGGCGGACAACTGCCTGGATCAGGGAAACAGTGACTGCGGGTGCATTGGAGGGGCTGGAGTCGAACGCAGCCGGATAGGCGGCCTCGATCTCACGCCGGACAATCCTGGTAACATCGCCAGTGTTGTTGGGACGAGGAGCGTCGGCACAGGAAGATGTCGCTGGGGTGTTGGGCAGACGGGCAAACTGTTGGTCGATACGTCGGCTTTTAGCGAATTCCAGGCGGCGGCACTCTTTTATAACTGCATCCAGCGTCGCGACGTTGTTAAATACGAGCAAGTTGAAGGCGTCATCGGCAATGCCTTTGAGGATGTGGGAGACCTTGTCGGACTCAGTCATGTGTGCGTCAACTTTGCGGCAGAGAGCCAAGACGTCCTGAATGTACGTGACGTAGGGCTCCGTTGACGTCTGCACACGACCGGAAAGCGCCTTCTGCGCGGCAAGTTGGTGACCGTAGGGGTTGCCGAACAAGTCTCGAAGCTTTTGCTTAAGCGAATCCCAACTGGTCAGCTCATCTTCGTGCGTCCGATACCAAACTCTAGGTGTGCCACCGAGGTAAAAGACGACGTTGGCGAGCATGATAGTTGGGTCCCACCGGTTATTGCGGCTGACGTGTTCGTAAGGGCTGATCCAGTCCTCGACGTCTTCCCCATCTTTTGCCGAGAATACGCCGGGATCACGGGGAGCGGAGAGGGTGATGTAGGTCGTCGAAGGGGCAGCAGGTGTCGGAGCCGGTGAAGTCGGGTTGGCGTCGCCGGGAGCCATGAAGGTAGGCTCGACGTACCGTCCACTGCGAAGCTCCGTGACGAGGTACAGGGAACGTCCACCTCCACCAAATATGTTACGTAGGAAGACACCGACGAAAAGCTATTTACAAGTATATTTACAAGGCAATACGCCGCAGTTGACCAAGAGGCAACAGCCCGCGCTAGCTTCCAATCGTCGTCTTCGTCTTCTTCCTGCGCGGCTCTTTGTCATTGGGAATACTACCCCGTAGCAATATATATATATATATATATATATCGCGCGATAGTTTCCATAACAACGCGCTTGCTTGCTTCCTTGCTTGCTTGCTTGATTGCTTGCTTGATTGCTTGCGGGCTTGCGTGCTTGCTTGCTTGCTTGCTTGCTTGCTTGCTTGCTCGCTCGCTCTGCAGATACGCTGGCCCGCTCGTACTTTCATAGTCATCAGGAGCACGGGTGTATCTTCAGAGAGGGTTCAGTCGCGTTACGATCAACAACCAACCTCAACAGCAGCCGACTGTCTGACTGGCGCTGGTAGGAGTGCAAACTGAGCAAACACGACAGAAGGGAGAAAAACAAAAAACATAAGCGAGACGCGCATCACCTATACTCACACGATGTGTCTGTCATTACCGAGCCGCAGTGGCCGATGATAATGTGAAGGATGCCGTAAAAGCGCATGCCGTGCAGAAACTGCAGGGCGCAGTGGTCTGGCTTATTCTTATCGGCAACCTTGAGCAGCATGCGGGTGTTGGACGTCGCCGAAAAGGCCGCGATGAATTCGAACAGAGCACCTGAAAAGTATGTAGCGCGCGCACGTTTCCGTCAGGGTCGGTAACGAAATGCATTTGTAACTGCAAGATCAGATCGCTGCGATGTAATCTTGCGCCAGCCCTTGATTTGCGGCTGTAAAAGAGGATTCGCGAGGCCGGGGCAGCTCGCCCGGTGAGCCCGCAGAATCGTACACAACGAGCGGCGACGAATCGCGATTAGGCGGCAGTGAGGTACACATACTGCTCGTTCACTGAATAATCCATGTCGTGTGAACCCCACTTAGTAGCAAAATATGAATGAATGGACGAATGCATTTACTCACAGCCCCTATAGAACCATCCTGTATGTTAGATTCACTAACCCTTTCAGTGTCACTGACGTACCGGCACGTTTGCGGGTATCGGTCCCGCCATATTCTTTTTGACATTCCTTTTGTCAGATAATAAGGTGAGGACAACACAAAGTAAGCACATGCTAATTTCCGTATCATTCTTTTCTTAATTTCTGCACAAGCAAATGCCAACCATTGTGTTTGTTATACAGTATCCGAGACAGAAACGACGCTGGGGGCGAGCCACGTCTGGAATACAACCGACTCTGAAAGGGGTAACATTGATCATTTCGCTTATTACGGCTCTCCTTCCTTCAAGGCGTTGCCTGCAGCGCGACTAGGTCAATAACAATCGATCGTTGCACCGATACAAACCGCCTTCGAATTGTACGGTACTATAATAACCTTCTGTCCAGCAAAGGAAACAGTGCGCATGTAGACAGCATCAGGTCGAGCAACATCGTTGTCTAAACTTGTTTCTAAGTGCTCGCGCACTACGGTATCGTGAAATATGCAATACTATATCGTACGTACTGCGGCTTTTCTTGCTCTTTGCCTCTCGGTTCACGAAGCAGTCGACATAGGTACCAGCTGCGACGGCGATGAATAGGGCACATAAGAGCACCCTGTAAATATAAGTATCCTATATTTAGCAAAATGCTTCAAAAGCGACAGCTTGATTCTTAAAGCGCGATGTCAGCAAAAAAGATGAAGCATTGATGCCGTGATAATGTATTATAGTTCGACGAAAGGAACTAAATAAACTGGCAATAGCAGCAAAATCGTCGAGTACCCTGCCAAGACGAACATGTATGCCAACACATTTTTTGTTCGAACAATTAAACTGTGGAATAGGCTGACTGAAAAGCAAGTGCATTGTGTGAATGAAGATGTATTTTATTCTATGTTGTAACTCCCCTGCTGTAAGGTGTTCGGGCGCTGCGGGGTAATCGATGAATAAAGAATAAAAGAAACGTTATGGCCGCTTCAATAGAAAGCAATAATTATTTGAGTCAGATTGCTTATTGGAAACAATGGCCAGCACGTATGTGTAATTCATGTCATAAAAAATGTAATATTTTGCTAGATGTGCTATGCGATATGGCCTCAACATTTGAGTGGTGAAACACAATATTTGAAGGATGGACAGCTGTAAATTTCTTTATTCAAAGAAGATAAATAAATGAAATTAGATTACCGGCACTCATTCACTGCGTAAACTGTTTTGAGGCAAACCCGTTAGCTTCTCCTAAGGTGATAGCAAAAGCCCCCTGACACTTTCACAGTCTCTAAGCTACACTGTGAACTACAAAATTGTTCTCGGCAAACTATACCTCTCAATAGCTGTTCAAGAACATAAATACATTTACCTGTCCCTGCATCTCAATGTCAATGCGCACGATGCGTATAAACAACTATGAAGAGTGTCCACCTCATTTGGCTATATAAGTGTCTTAATGTGGCTACTTCTGACACACTGGGAATTTGAAATTCTCCAAAGACGGGGGTATCACAATGGTAGCGATGTGTTTGCGACCCCATAAATCTACCAGTCACACGCATTATGAGCGGAAATTTCCCAAGAATGCAAAAGTATTCGTTGCCCAAATTACAAGTAGGTGCGTGTTCTCCATACCCGCCGTTATAAGAAACGCCCTCGTGCGCCGAGCTCATGTGTGTAGCTGCCATTCACATTTTCAAAACAAGTTCATTTGTCTTTCTACGTTTTCATCTGGAATTAAGTCTAGTGCGAAGTAAAGGGTCATACGTTTTTGCAGACGACGGCCGCTCGCTATTTAATTTGGGAAAGATAAATTTAACGAAATGTTTAACTAATGACAAAAAGCGTTCACTTGTTTGAGAAAAACATCAAACCCGATGAAAAATATGCTCTCGTTCACTGTTGTTTTAACGTTGGTAGCATTATTGGTACTCTCCAAGATGTAGAGAAATTGTAACGTAGGTCTCTTTAGGGGCAGCTATTCCAAAATCCCAGGTGCACTGCTAAGGCAAGAATATTAAAGGGGAAAAAAGGAAGACATGAAGAATATAGATGTGTCACAAATGACGCTGCCATATTAAGCCGCTGCGGAACCACACGCTTAGTGTGACATGTCGGTTGCTGGGGAGCATCTTTCTCTACGTGTACACTCAATAGTTGGCATTTTAGGATAATAGCTTGCTTGCGATTGGCCCGCCAATGGCTGAGCTGGGGGCACTGTGCTCAGAAAAACATGTAGGTATCTCACTGCTCTCTGGTGTAGCACAGTGCTCACCTTTCCTGATGTAAGGTACTTCGTGGCATCAAAACCTTCTTCCCACAACACTTCTCTCCATCGACAACTGAGAAGGCAGAAAAATGTTCTGGTACATCTTTATTTGAGCACTGCGCCACCAGACGTCCCGCAGGCATGGCAATTCGCGTTTCCGCCCCGATGTATTGCTTTAATGCTGACGTTGATTGTTTACACCGAATCTGTTAGCCTCTAGTTGGTCGTGATTTTTGCGTGGGCTCGTTCTGCACTCACCCAAAAAAACAGTACCGCCTCCTAGCGGCCATGGCCAATCAGACAGACATCAAACGGTTGCTGGAAAAGGGTGTTTTCTTTGAGCTACCGCGTGATATAAATATGTGTTAACATACATTCGAATTCCAATCCGAAGCTAGCATGTTTGCTGGTTGTGTGTGAGTCGTACATCACGAATTTGCTTATGCAATTTACTTTGAAAAATTCAGTTCGTTGAACAAGGCCCTCGCGCTTGGCGGATGCCCTAGAAGAATGAGGTCGTATGCTGCGCGCGTGGCGTACACCCATGATCCAAAGTATATTTACCAGGGATTCCGCAATAAAGCCAATTTTTCCGACTGCCTGTGAATGCAACCTGAAATTAGGGACCGCAGTCCAAACTTGGCAATACGAACTTGCAGTGTACTCGTCAATTTCACTTTATGCACGTTAAGTACGACGACATTTAGTTCTTTTCGGCGACCCTGTGGTCCGTATACTTTCGCCCATGGGTGTAGGTAACCCGTGGTGGTAGCGCTTGTCTAACGTTGTCTAATGTCGGCATGAGCTTCACTATACATCCACCTTGACAGATTGGGATGGAGGCTCGCTTTCTTATTTTTACGCAGTCACTCTGTCAACGATTGCTGGCTAACTTACGGCACCCTCCAAACCGGGGGGGGTGGAGGGGGGGGGGGGTGACAAGAAACTCACTCGCGTGCGTTTACGGCTGGTTCGACTGGCTGACCGGCGATAATGTCGACACCTGTTAACCGTGAAGCCGAGGCTCCACACGATAGATAGCCGGTCGACCAGGCATGAGCGTTACGGCAGGTCAGATAGTCGAACCACTAGTAAAGGCACGCGAGGCGGGTTTCTTGTCAGCCCGTCCCCTCCGTAACGGAAAGTGTGGTCAGTTAACCACCAATCTTTGACAACTGGCGTCCGCGACAGGAATTACTGACCTCCGATATATGTGCCGCTCGCCTCGCCGCTTAAACAAACTGTGCCCACTTGGTTAAAACACGCTGGCGGGCTAGTTGGTTAGAAGCGCTGTGTCTGTGTATCTGTTTCTTTCTTCGTCCTCGTCCAGCCGCGCTTATACACTCTACCATGGATGTGCCCACTTGCCACGTTTCACCAGATATACCCACTCTCTCTCTCCCTCGCCGCGCCGGCTACCGCGTGAGGAACCGGTCTGGTGGCCCGCGGGATCTAAGCGATGCGCCCTCCACAGATGCGCTCGCCGCGGCGGATCTCTTCGCGGTGGTGCGGTGACGCCGAGGAGTACACGCACTTCGTGGCACACTCAAAGCCACTACTTGCTGCATGGCAAGCTGCCAGTGATCGGATTACCGACATAGACCACCGTTAAAATGATGTGGTAGCTATGCGGGTGTTGTCCTATTGACAAGGTACGTTACTGCTATTTCTTGACTTGCGTCAAAATTCAGAGCTGTCGGCCACCAAACATGTTCCTGTTAATTATTATGAACGAGAGAAAGGGTGGTTAAACGAGGGGCCCGATTTTTAGTAATGATATCATAAGAAGCCGAGAAACAAGGACGCCAAAAACAACATAGGGGATTAAACTTGTACTTACTTATTGAATTAAAAATATAGATAAATTACTGGCAATGAAAGTGGATGAAAAAACTTGCCGCAGGTGGGGAAAGATGCCTCGTCTTCACGTTACGTATGCGATGCTCCTGCCATTCGAGCTACCGCGGAGCCGTTTCCCCATCCACTTTATTGGGTATTTGCGATTTTACTACTAGAACTAACTTTGGGAGTGTTAGCCAGTGCCACCACTACAAACCTTGCTGGTGGATGTGGGACATTGTTTCTTCCGCAGGCGTCACGAGTACGTGATCTTTTTCGCGGAATGCAACGGGTCTATAAACCCACACATGCTACCTCAAGGCATCAATGTTGCCGGTTTCGACATCCTCATTATGTAATAAACGAGAGGAACGGAGGTTAACCGAGGGGCCCAATTTTTATTAATCATATGATAAATGAACAAAGAAGGGCGCTAAGGACAACATAGGGGAAAAAACTTGCACTTACTAATTGACTTAAAGAAACGATAGATTAATCGTAATGAAAGTAGATGAAGAAACAACTTGCCACAGGCGGGGAATGATTCCACGTCTTCGCATTACGCGGTAGCTCAATTGGTTAGAGCATCGCACGCGTAATTTGGAAGACGTGGGATGGTTCTCCACCTGCGGCAAGTTGCTTTTTCATCCACTTTCTTTGCCATTATTTATCATTTCTTTAATTCCATTAGTAAGTACAAGATTTTTCCCCTTTATTGTCTTTGCTTTCTTTGTTTGTTGGCTTCTTGCGATATATTAATTATTATGTTTGCTATAAACATTTCGACATCACATGAAGTACAATTCAGTGAAAGTGCATTACCAAATTCCTACTTCTCTTCTGCTCCACGGTTCCGGTTCCCCTGTTACGCAATCGGCTACTTCGAGGCGTAGGAAAGGGGGCGTCACTGAAAAGTTTACAGAAACATGAATACCAATCCCACGCACTGTGAGAATTGATGTGCACAGTGGAATATCCCCCTTTTACGGAGAACCACGCAGGTAATACTGCCGTACTCCATCTCAGTAATTATAAAACCTAAGGATTATGAAAACAGACACTTCGTAAAAAGCAAAGTCCGTTAATTTCACGTAGCACCCCGACTTACCCGTGCTGGCTCATTCCGTAATTTTTCAAAGGATACATGCGTACAAGCCACTTTACTGCTTCGAAACTTCATGGTTGCCAAAAATTCGGGTGAAACAGATCATGCAATCGTCGATAACCGCACTCCACGGGAAATGCATTAGAAACGAAGGACACACGGCACTTCCAGATACACACCCAGATTCAACACTTCAAATATACATAGCCATGCTCGGAGTGCTATAAACCCATCCACAAAGCAGGTCTAGATCTTTTTTCTTTTTGCAAAAACTAAAGCTAATTGCCATGCGCATATGAAGTATGTCTGCGTACGCATACATTGGGTTGATGTAGCTACACTCAACTGCTAACTAAGGATAGTTACGAAACAAAATATTCGCCATAGAAGGGTGGCAAATGGAGCTTATTACCAAGAGAACAGTTAACAAGCCTCCATGTAGTGGCTGTTCTAATCAGGCACAAATCGCAACACATTAGCACGCCACTTGCGCTAACGTGCTAGTCCACGTGGTACTCTTCTTCGATAGTCAAGAAACAAACGAAAATAATGCCGCTTCCAATGTTCCCATATATTTCATGCATGTCATCGGGAAACGGGCATGCATGATAGGAAAACTTATTGCGTTTCGATAATAAGGGAGCAAACGTCCCTGAAATGCTTGAAGACATTGCGAGCTACTATGCGCATTGTGCGTTTACTTGCAACTGCCTCGCGAAAATACAGCCATCATTGCGGCATACGATGTAGAAGGAAGCGGGTCATGGTAGGGCTTAAGAGGCTGCACGGGGGCGTGGTGAGGCACATGTCGTCACACGGTGCGTATTCATTTATAGTTGATAGGTCTTGCAAACTCACAGGCTACATTTCGCAAATAGTAACTTGTGCCGGAAAGTAATTATTTAAGAAGTTGATTAGTGTATTTTATTAATTAGTTGCATAGGTGTTTCTATTTCTGCTGCTACTAATGTCCGCCTATTTGAATATTCAACCTCGAGGAGGAAAATTATGCTATCAGCGGCAGCCGATACTTCAACATTCCCGTAAACTTACGCACGGGCATCCGGCATAGGCCATAAGGTGCAATAAATACAGTTTTCTAGCAATCCACAAGAGGAATTGGGGCCTGACAGTTTCGAGAACGCAAAGCTAAGGGCGACATTAAGTGTGCCCCTTGAAAATTTCAAGCGCGTCGTCAATGGGCTGCATAGGGCACACGTATTTGAAGGCTATATCATTTGAACAACAGTAATCGATACTAGACCCGTTTTTCCTGCGGAGAAGAACAGGAAGGAGATGCTCAGGGACTGTGAAATGGTTCAATAACGCCGCCAAAAAAGGGGCATATAGTTCACTCAGTCGTCAATGGCGGAGTGCTGCGCGGCGGAGTTGTGCTACGTTCTTCGACGCAATGTCAGGTGTAAACAGGTGTCAATACGGGCACGCGGCTCAGTTGAGGCTGAGGAACCTCCAATGAGCCTGTAACTTGCGGAAAGGGTGAAGCTCTGAGGCGTTGGCTAAGGCCCCTGCACCAATAGTTACGAGGATTACTAGCGGCGCGATATGGCAGCGAGGCTCCGAATCGGGACGATCAGGTAGCGTGATGAACCATCTAAAAATGTCACCAGCGACTAGAAAGGTGCGCAAAGCGTTGGCCATGCAGCTCTTCTAGTTGCGTCGTAAGAAAATCGGACGCGTCCTCGCGATCTTCGTTGCACGCTCGTCTCCGAAAGAGAATATTTTCTTTGAAGAAATTCTCGCACTGTTACCATGATACCACATATACGTGGCTGGAGTTTTCCTCGCAGTAGCTCGGCGGTGACAACAATGCCGTCAGGGTCGAAGCGAAACAGGATTCACGTCTCTTAGTAATCGATCACGCTCAGTACGGTATCTAAGGACACGTTGCCCAATCAAGCGGATGCTCACAGTCAGAGAATGCCCCTCTGGGAAATTTTTGCCCACTGGGGACGCGAAGATGTATTTTCGCAATTTCTTTTTGTCAACAGGCGAATGAGCAAGCGAGCAGTGCCAGGTCACGTTGAGTGCTCGACGCGCGCTTGCCTTGGGCGGGTTTCGAAACAGCCTTGTGCCAACTTACAGGGGCACTGAGTACGTTTACCTTTTACTGATCGCTAATTATGCCCATGGGGAAAACGCTTCGCGCAAGCGGCCCATGTGCTTCTTTTTCTTGCTTTTATTATAGCGCTCTTTCTCTTTTATTCGCAAACATTCGTTTTGTATGCCCGATACTTTGTGCATGTTAAAACAAATTCAAATGTTTATGAAGTTTGCAAGCTTAAAGAACTGTGCCAGCTGGTTATAATGAACCTAGCGTTGCCATCGTCTAGAGAACAGCAAAATCCCTACGCTCGTAAAAACAAACATCGACCTTGAAGGATTTACCCAAGGGGACTTAGCTGCTCATGTCACAATAATAGGCATATATACTACATTGCCTTTCAAATTTGGCAATGCATTTATGTTTGCACTTTTTTTTATTTCATGCAGTTGCATAACGTGAAAGCGAAGTCTGCGAACGCTGTTGTCAGTACAGGGCATATATGCAGTGCGATGCATTGCTTAAAGAAACACAAGACCGTAGAGCACATATGGATTTTTCACTCCGGCAAGTGTACAATCACCCAACTTTGTAACAGCTAATTGATATGGTGGGTGGTGCTTGAACTTTTCTAGACCCCTTCTACAGTGCATGCACATATCTATGCTGTCTCTGTTTTCAACCATAACTTTCCTGAAAGTATTAGATGCCGCAGACTGCATCTAATTGTGTATACAAAAAACAACGTTAGTTTCTGGCTTCCTTCAACCATGTCTAAGACGTGCTGAAGCAGTTGCTATGGGCACTAAAAGAAATTCTAACGTTAAACAGAACAGTTTCCAGCACACACTTAGTCGACGCTTAGAGGATCGACGCTTAGAGGATTACGTATTGTACGCACCAATGGCCACTAAGGCTTGCATGTCTTGTTCGTTGCAGTCGTTTAAAGAGCACACTGCCAGGCGACCCACAGCAAACTTCGTGTAGGAAAAGTACTTCCTGAAATATTGTAGCTGCAGAAAAGGTAGAAAATTATTGTGCGAAACAAGAGATCATACATGAAGGCAGGACCTTGGTACGGCATGGATGCACACTTCCATATAGCATTGCTGCACAAAGTGAGTGACCCAATAACGACTTCCTCCGAAGCAACGGTAACAGATGAACATGCCACTTTCATGTTTTAGATTGGCTATTTATGCTAATCTAATAATCTTGACTGAGAAGCTAGCTTTGACACTATGTTTATTGGACTTAGCTCGATCAGATAGCACAACATTTTCACTGATGCTACCACCTATCCCACCGCCTATCAAGTAAAAAATGTGGCACGTCCTCTCGATATCTGACATGTCATCTGTAAAGATCCTGCTGACGTTGCTATTTCATGGTTCTGTTTCTGACGTTGCTATCACGTGACCTCTCATGCGATGTTACCTGAACTACGCCTACTACTCTCAGTTTAACGACGCTTCTTAAATACTTCACAATGTGGACCAAGTGGCCACTCAGGAGGGGGGGGGGGGGGGAGGGGAGTGTGCTTGAGCGCAGCTTGGCTGGGAGGAATTTTCACATGAGTCTTCGGTGCATTATCACGCGTGATTACACAACAAAAAATGAAGCATTTCGAACAAGCAACAAAGCACACTGAAATGGTAGGTAATGTACAGCAATTTTCTAGAACCTGACACTTATGTAGCTAAAAAAACTAATTCAGTAATCATAACCGGTAATTATTTCTGTCACATGGAGCATTTCTTAAAAGCATAGCCAACGCAAATATGTGCAAAGAGGGACAATGATCGTATACGACGACGGTGTGAAGATGACTACGTGAGGACCATTGAAATAATGACACTGCAGTGACGACGATGCAATGATAACGATGGTGTGATGATGGCGGCATGACCACTAAGGTATGACTACAATGTTGTGACAACGACGTTATGACAACCATGAGATGACCATGCTTGAGTGACGACGATCGCGTGACGACAACATGAAGCCTATGCTGGAGCTATGACGATGGGATGACAATGTTAAAATGATTACACTGGTACGAGGGCGAAGGCATGGCGGCCATAATATTACCGCATCCAGTATGCGGCACACAGAGGAAGACGGAGATCTCGCGCTTTGCGGAAGAAAAGAAGAGGTCCCTGAACGAGCGTTTTTCAGTTGGCTTACAATTAAAGTGTCCTGCCCTTTTTTTTATCAGTTCCTGCAGCTTGTGAAACGTGACACTCATGGAGGCGCTGCGTAAATGTTTGGAATGCCTGTCAACCACCCTAAGTCGAGCCCAGCACGTTTTCCGCGTGTCGAAACACCCGTTCACCGCGCCAGCAGTCGCCTACTAGGCCTAAGCCACGGAGTAAGACATATAGGAGGTGAAACTCCCGTCAGCACGAGCGAGCGCGGGCGACCAGATAAAGTCACAATTGTTGCATGCGCCGACGCTACCCTATGCAGTGGCGGCACCATGCGGCGCGTCGTAGAAGCAGCAGCGGAAAAAAAAAAAGCAGCGCCCGGCGCTCACTCCGGCGGCACCCGCTCAAAGCAGACGACAAGCAGACGACACGGGTGTTTGCTTCAGCGGGCACGCCGTAACCGAACTGCGTAGGTGCGCGCACTCAAGAAAACTGTTTTGTTGTGTGCCCATCAAAAAAAGCAACACGTGTGGCAAACTTCCGCTAATCTTCCTCTTATCGCCAAGCAGCTAGGGCAACTAGTTTTCGCGAGTCTTATAAAAAAGAAAAGGAACGGAAACACATGCACGGCGGCATCCTTCCTAAGCGCACCCCTGTGAGCACTAGAGCGAGAAAGAAGCGGTCGCCCTTTGAGCGATTAGGAACGAGATAGCCATCAGTTTCGCAAGCGCAAAAAGCCGAAAACCGCCCGCCACGGAGCAAGATAGCCCTGGCTACAACCAGAAGCTACGTATCATCTTATAGCTGTCATGGAAAACGCGTTTTATTTTTTACTGTGCTCAAATGGCTGAAGCGTAGCAGCAGTTGCTTTTCGGGCTAGTCAGGGGCGCGCGGCCGAACGGGAGCAACACTCGACCGGTTGCCCTGGCAACCGAAACAGCGGTAATTTCTTCCCATGCCGCCAGGTGGCGCCAGCATGAAAATATATCCGCGGGCTTGTGACCTTTTCTGGTCGCCGCAAACAGCGGAGTTTCCACTCCTATATTTCTTGCTCCGTGGCCTAAGCCCAGAATTTGGTCCCCTACCAGGAAGTCTGCCTGTTACCACGAGTGCGCAAGCCACCGCAGAGCCAGCCACTGCACAGGTGACTCTTTTGACTCCTGGATCTCCCGTGAGCTTTCACGGCAACGCCTACGAGGATGCAGAAGACTGGCTCGAGGAATACGAGCACGTAGCCAAGTATAATGAGTGGCATACTGGACAGAAGCTATCCCATGTGTATTTCTTTCTTGAAGACGAAGCCCGCACGTGGTTCGTAGACCGCGAGTGAATCTGGCAAAGCTGGGATGAGTTCCACCGCCAGTTCCTCCATACGTTCGGGAGCACAGAAAGGCGAGATCACGCGCAGCATCTTCTCGAATCACGGATTCACAAGCCGAATGAAACTGTTGCCATTTTTGCTGAGGACATGGTTCGTCTTTGTCGTCGTGCAGACCCTGATATGCCAGAGGAAAAAAAAAATTACCGACGATTACGTTACTTCCTAATGCGAAATTTGAGCGCAGCAAATAAGCTGTTTCACCTTTTCGATAGATTGAGGCAAAGAAATCGAGCAACACATGTATGCGCTATCACAGATTTTTTTTTTATTTGTCACACGTATTCCTTTAACAAAGACTCCACTAACAGTTCTTGACAGTCATGAAGGAAGCTTTGTGGTCGGAGAAATAGACTGATATATGTTCGACTTGGTACACCAATGCTTGATTCTCAAAGACGTTCACAAAGACGTTCACAACTGGGCCCTTAATGCCATATTGGCCTCCGCCGTGCATCAGTCGTCGCACTTGCATGAATGGGATTCGCGGAGATACGAGTCTTACACTCACCGCATTAAGTTGTGGAAGGTGCGCTGGCCTCGAGGGATATTTGTAACCGTTTGTTGTCGAAATAACAACCAAAACAAGCGCGAACGAGACCGACCCAACAGAACCAAACAGGCGCGGGCGAGAGCTGTGGCGCGAGCAGACGATAGTACGAAACGAGCGGATCGGCTGAGACCAGACACGAGTGCGCATCGAGCCGTAAGGAGGGTCCGCATGACACCAGCATCGCGCGCGCACGTCACTGAAGGGGCCGCTCTCATTGGTCTCCGCCATTCGCGGCTCGCGTCCTTCGTCTCCCACTCCAGCGAAGGGGGGCGGAGCTGGTTACGAGGCCGACGACGACGCGAAACCCAGGAACGGACGCCAAAGAGCTGCGCTCTAAAAAAACTCAGCCACCTCATGCACGGCATAAAAGTAGCAGCTGTTTGCCGGTCTTATGCGGAACCCGCCGACGAGCTTTGATAAATGTATTAAAGAATCAACGGCCATAGAGCGCGCGTTGCACCGTCGCAGCCTCCAGTATGATCACCTGACAAGCACTGGACCGGCAAGCGCGGCAGCAGCGACGGTCACAGACGAGGGTTCCTTGCGCTGCTGATACGCGAAATTGTTCAGGACGAAATTAAGCCCACGGTCACGCCAAATGAATGCATTGCTGCGTTGGTGGCTGAAGTTGTGCGTCAAGAAATACAGCAAGCGTTTGCGGCTCCCGAGCTAAATTCCCAGACGTGGCAGCCCAGGTACGCAGATGTCGTCTGCCGACCGCCGCCTCCAATGCCGACCCCGCCGTCACATTCCCACACCTGGTAGCCTAGCTACGCAGATGTTGTCTGTCGACCGCCACCTCCAATGCCGACGCCTCAATAACACCAGCAGTCAGCACCGGCATATCCTTGGTACCATAGGGAACAACGGATGCGACCGCCACTTCGGAGAACCGACATTTCACACACAGCTTACCACAAGCCATTGTGCTTGCACTGCGGGGAAGCGGGCCACATCTACCGTCATTGCCCTTATCACGTGGAAGGGTACCAAGCGTTTCCATCCACTGCTTCTCGTCGTGCTTTTGACGGCAGCTGAGCGAACATCGACGCGAATTCGACGAGCTGGCAAGCCGTTTCTCCCGGTTACCGGTCACGCTCCCCTTCTCCGGGACATCGTTTTCCAGCTGCCAGACGCAGTTCCACCGACGTGGCCCGAGCGCGGTCTCCCAGTCCACGCCCGGGAAACTGAAGGCCGCAACCTCAGGGAGGAAGGTTGCGACACGTCGAAGTGCCGAAAGTCCCCCGCTGCCGTCAAACGAGAAGCCGATAAAGTCGGATGAGTTGACGACAGACGAGATTTGTGTGTCAATTCACGGCCACGACGTAACGGCGCTAGTAGACACTGGCACGGACTTTTCTATCATAACTGAAAAACTGGCAGGCAGGCTTCGCAAAGTGAAAATAGAATGACCAGGGCCGCACATTAGAGGTGCTGGAGGCCAAATACTGACACCCACTGGAAAGTGCACCGCAGAGGTCAACATAGGGGATTAGTCATTCGTCACAATTTTTTTTTATTCTCCCCAACTGCAGCAATGATGTAATCTTAGGAATGGACTTTTTACGCGAGTATGGCGCCGTCATCAAGATACCAGCAGGTATGCTAACCTTTTCTGGGGAGGAAAGGGCTGAACTACGAAGCAAATCTTTGCGCATCACAGATGACGTGACCCTACCCCTGGTATCTTGCCATCTTGTTTCTGTCAGGTATTACACAGAGAACAATGGGGAGGGTATTCCCGAGCAGATGATTACGCTTTTGCTCACTCAAGGTATTGCCACGCCCAGAAGTGTCGTCAAAGTAATGCATGGGGAAATATAACTACTGCGGACAAATTTCAGCAAGCAACGACGACTCATTGCAAAAGGCGCAGCAGTTGCTTACCTCGATGACATTGCGGAATTCGGCGGATGTTTTGCATTAAAACTAGGACAGCGAAGTGCTTCGGCACCGTTACCTGTTCTTGGCGTGAGCGCGAGCTTATCACCAGCGGAAAGGCAGCGCCCTGTGGACATGCTTCACCAGTTTCGCGATTGCTTCTGGTGGACATCCACAGTTGGTCAGCCGCCACTAACGGAGCACCAGATTATCACGGAGACCAATCCGACCAATCCACGAGACCAATCCGACAAAACCCGTACCATGCAGCACCAAAACAACGCGAAGCGATCCGATATATAGCAAGTGAAGGAAATTATCGACGACGACGTTATCCAACCATTAAAAAGTCGGTGGGCATCGCCAGTAGTGATGGTCAAAAAGAAAGATGGCAGTCTACATTTTTGTGTGATAGTGTAGTCTTGAGCGATTACAATAACTTCTGTCGTTGACGCACTCCGAGGTACATCAAAAAACATGCTGATTGCTTGGGCTTGGATACCTTGGATTGTATTAAAGTTATTTGTTCAAGTGTTGGAGATAGCCTGTAGACTTTACCGCCGGAATCTAATAAAGAGGATTCTGTACAGCTGCAGGATAGAGTGTGTTGACACTCGCCAGGACTCTACTGTTAGGAACTTAAAGACCTAGCGAATTCCCGTCACATTTTTTTTTTTCACATTCACATGAGGGGTACAGGAAATATATCTGCTGATAACCACCCGCAACCGTCTGTGACTTGTGTTGTGCGTTTATGAATATCACTCATGTAGACAATGGTTTCCTGGTAAATGCTACCACTATACACTTTTCCTATAATATTTGACGTCCTTGTTTCCGCAGGTAGAATGCGGCTAACGTGGCTTCTTTCTGCATATGCGCGTGAAGATGAAGTCGCGTCGCAACTGATGTCCAAATACAAATGTCGCTGGCATACGGCATAAGCGGAGAGCTGAGCGATGCATGGGAGGATGTCGGCGAGTCCAATGACCATTAAATTGAAAAGTGTTGGGCTAAGTCACGCAGTCTCAGCTGCGCCCCCCAAAGGTCCGAGCTACTGCTGGTCTCACCACGAAAGAAGCACGCATCTGACTCGCCCACTATAAACATACAACTGGAGGGACATAGCATCATTCCGTTTCAGAGCGTAAGGACATTGGGAGTGCTTTTTCCAGTCGGATCGCACCAGCACAATAATAATTCACAAGGGTAAGGATACAACAGCCCAAGTTATCCCAATGATCCGGCGAATAACAGCCAAGGCAAGAGACATGGGGGAGGCGGACACGTTTCGGCTTGTCCAAGCCTTTGTCATGTCTCGAATAACTTGCGCTTTTCCATACGTACTACTCAACGGGATATAATTCAAGAAAATCAACACAATGATCAGCAAGGCATATAAGCAGGCGATGGGCCTGTCGATCAGTATGTCCACAGAACGCCTACCACGACTAGTAGGGCACAACACGGCCGAGGAGCTGATCGAGGCACATTTATCCAGTCAGCGAACAAGGCTGGCGGTTACGGAGGCAGAGAGGTCCATCCTCTTACGCCAGGGGCTATCTGCCCCTCTCAGCCATCCGCCGCCTCAGCCTTGAGCTCACCCCATGCCATCCGGAGCAAGATCACCGCACGTCCTCTACATCGCAACATGCACCCAGTGCACCACAAAGAGCGAAGGTAGGCCCGGGCCCTGGCCATACAGAAGTAATCTGAAACTTTACGTCTACAGCCTACATGGATGCGGGTTCTTACCCCAGACGCGCAGCATCAATAGCCACGTAGTCGTCAACAAAGAACATCGGAGCAGCATTTCGCTCACCCAAAACAATCCTCTCCAGGCCGAGGAAGCGGCCATAGCCCTTGTGCTCTCCCAAACGAAAGTTGAAGTCATAGTGACCGACTCCTAACGGGTGAGCCACAACTTTGCTAGTGGCAGAATTTATACCACTACGCTCCAGATCATCAATCAAAAGCCACCAACGAGATCCGTCATGATCATCTGGGCACCAGCTGATCACGGCATTCCTGGCAACGAGGTCACCAACCACGTGGCTTGAGATTTGACCCACGAAGCCAACGCCGAGGAATCTGCATCCGAGCGCATGCACACTCTAGTCTCGTACCAAGAGATCACACTACACTACAAGCTAACCCGCAGAACATATGCACTCCCCCCCGCCCCCCCCCCCCCACACACACGTCATTACGCAGAGAGCAGGAGCGATTCCTTCGAGCTCTACACTTCCCCCGCTCAACCAGAACTCACTTCATAGCCCCTGCAAGATTCTCACCGCAATGCCACTTATCCGCAGAGCCCGGATACCTCAGGCACAAAGTAGGGCGTCGCAGAGCGGCACCATTAAATTCTCCCAACCCTTACCACACCAATGAGCTTTCGGAGAGAGCCTCTGCCAGCTCCGACCTCGAGGATCAGCAACGGCTGATTGCGAGGGCCCAGGACGCGGCCCGACCTCAAAGCATTCTGGAATGAGGACGCCTCCGTAAAGCTGCATTTACCTAAAAAAATGTTTATTCTCTCTGTACACTACCATGAGGGACCGCACGGTTGCCGTAAAGCTGGGAGGTTGGACCATCCTCGGTAAGTATGGAAACGGATATCGTTTGTAGGTAGCAACTAATCCGGAAATACATCTTGACGTCAAGCCCTATTGCCTCTAACACACTGATAGCCGTTTCGTGTATTACGTAAAATGGTGCGAAGATGACGACGACATGAGAACGAAAGCGTAATCACAACTTCATGAAGCCAATGAAATGACGACGACAGCAATGACGACGTGTTGCTCATGGATTTCAAGTGCGCGCTCATGTGCATCACCTACTACCGAGCGTCACCCCAATTCGCCCTGTGTGTGCAGTTTGTTTGCTCTGCCCACCGGTTTTTCAAGCTGCCTTATCTCCTGGATCGACCAGCATATTTCGGAGAAAGTATTGGCGCCTCATTACACGCGACCCTGCTGTGACCTTGGCACCGACTAGAAGAAGAATGCCATCGCATTCCCAAAAAAAGAAATTTATTGCTCCATATAACGTCGTCCTGTGTATTATCGCACAAGTAAAACTCAGTCTCACTTACCCTTGGGTGCAAAACATCCGAGAATGAGCGAACCACCTCGTCCACTGCTGAGCTGTTCGTGACGTATATCATCATGCAGGTTGCAATACTGCCCTCGCGACAGCATGTTCCCATAGCCGTCGCGTAGTATAATGCTGAGGCACTCATCGAATGCTCCCATGTCCACGCGGGTTCCCTCGAATAGGCCCGTGGGGTACTTGCCAGAGGCGTCGAACACTGCGCATTGAACAATTATATTTGCACTGAGATCACAGACCTGTCTGTAGAAATGTTCTGTGCCTCTGGTACTCTGGTGGTTCTGTGCCTCTGGTACGTGGTATGGTCAAGTACCAAAGGAAGGGGGAGGAGGCGGGGAGTACCAATCCTGGCCATAACAACTCCAGAGTATTTGCCTACATCCGTAAACCCACCCAAGCCCGATAGAAAAGAGAGTTGCATGCTCTCCCCTACGACCTTAACCCTAACACTATGAATATTCGCCTAATGAAACACCTCGCGGGGCTAGTTGGTGGTGGGTGTTTGTGTCTTTTTTTGTTTTTAAGGAAACTGATTCAGTGCTACTATATTTAACCAGGGCCCAGAAAGACGTGACAGTACAGGTGCTAATCGAACTATGTTTGTTGAAACGTACACACGTTACATTTATTAAGAGTGAAGGCATTCAGCGCATGCACAGTCATGGTTGCAGGATATACCCTATGCGCAGGAATAAAACTGTTGATTAAGGTGTGCGAACTGCATGTTATCACCATTTGTCTAATATTCGGAATTCACTGGCACTAAGAGAGACCGAAGTGGTGCTGTCGGATGCGTCGCCTCTCTGCAAGTCGCAGTGGCGGCCCACCGAATTTCAGCTCTGGAAGTAAGCACACAAAACCTTACGTACGGTGTGAGCGGGTGTCGAATACGATATCCCACGTTCGCGCGGCAAAGTTCATGCCGGCTGAACTGGGAATTGTTTCAACGGCCACGCTATAGAACACGAAAGATCATCAGTGGACGTCACGGCCTCGTCCCAAAATCTACTTGCAAAGATTTAACGATTAGAACTGGAAGCCATGACTCGAGGGAATTAAAATTCTAACCAGAAATAAGGACAGATTACAATTCGAGCTATCGGAATCCTTTCTTTTTTATCGCGCAGAGAGGCGACACGTACCTCAGTACCCCTTCAGAATTCCTGAGTGCCAGTGAATTCGGATTAATAAACAAAGGGTGATAATATACAGTCCGCTCGCATTAATATACGGTTGTCTTTCTCTGTATTTTATTTTCCTGCAGCCATGAGTGCTCTAAAAATCTAACGTGTTTACGTTTCAATAAACATATCTATCATATAATTTAGAGGATTTTACGTGCCACGAGTACAGTTATAAAGCTCGCCGTAGTGGGGGATTCCGAAAATTTGGATCAGCTGGGATTTTTTAACGTGCAATAAACGTAAGTGCACGGGTGTTTTCGCATTTCAATAAACATAGTTGGAGTAACGCCCGTTCTGCCAAGTCTTTCTATGCCCTCGACAAAAATAAAAAAGTAGCGCTGGAAAAGATTCCTAAGAATAAAAACGAAAAAAAAAACTACGAATGTGTCGCAGCATATGATGGCACAACAAGGATAATTTTAGCAGCCTGCTTAACTGGCATTACGGGTTGAGAAGACAGGTTTATAGATTAGGGTAGGTGGAATGGAAATCTGATCGACGACAGTCTGCTTGTCGATTCATGTACAGTACGCAGATGACATTCGAGACATTGGTGCGGAGTCGTCAGGGGTGATCGCGTGTTCCTCCGCTGCTTTATTTATTCGTAACCGGCATTGCGCGTGCGCCAACTTGAGCAACGAATCTAGCCTTCTTCTACCTCGTTACATTAAATATTTCAGCAGCATGGTAGCAGGAGGGTACACCCGCCGCGATATGCTGATTGGCCATGGCGTTGCGGTGGTAAGCTCGACGTTACCAGCGGTGGTAAGCTCGACGAATCCCTAGGTAGGTGCACCCTACCTAGGGATTCCAATTTCCAACGCTAGATTTACAGCAGCAATTAATGTATGCTAGCAAGTGAATGATTTCGCGGCTATAAAATGCGGTAACAACATTCACAAATCTGTCAATCAATCAATAGAGGAATCACCAAAAACTAAACTAAATTCTTGGATCTTACACGCCAAAACTACGTGATGATTATGAGGCAAGCAGTAGTGGGGGACTCAGAATTAATTTGGACCATCTGGGGTTCTTTAACTCGCACCCAATACACGGTATTTGAGCAATTTTGCATTTTGCCGCCATCTAAATGCAGCCGCCACAGCCGGGATTTCGTCCGGCGACCTCGTGCTTAGCAGCTTAACTTCAAGAAAGAGAGAGAATGCGATAAAATGAATGCAGGAATGTTAACCAGTAGACATCCGGTTGGCTACTCCAGCTGGGGGAAGCGAGAAAAGGCACGAAGCAATCACGGCGGGTGAATCGCCGAAAATTAGCACCTAAAAATATCTGAACTCATATAAAAAAAAGAAGCAATGAATTAATAAAATATTTCGAAATTCCGACTAGACCCAAAAGTTATCCTTTTAGGAAATAGCAGTTCCGTATGCAGTCTGATTGACGCCGAATGCATCTACAAGTAACCTTTATCGCCTGTCGTCCTCGGCCAAATGACCGTCCTGCGTTAAAGTCACAGGTATCACTTTCAGGGCATCAGAAATACAAATGAAATGAATATGTCTGTGGACATGTTTGCGACTCTGTCGACATATTTTCGACTTGTTACGATAGTTGCAACACGTGCCGATTTGAAGGTATTACGCCTGCAGGCCGTTTTGGTGTTGTTCCAAACATACAAGTTTTGTAGCTGACCGCTTGTGCATCCCTCATGATCCGCATTCAAAGACTCATCATCCTTATTTGTATAATGAATTTTCGTTGCTTAAGATAATGCCGTCTTTCACCCTTCTACCAGAGCGGTGCCTAGGGCCAGTTAGTAGCTTCACGTCGTAGCAAACAAACCGCGTGATGGAAAGAAAGAGTGACAGAATTGCAGAGCAAGAGCGGTTGTACACTCCGTTCTAGGTTAATATAGCAAGTCCGTTCACTTTGATTTTTTTCCAATTGCCACGTTGCACCTGGCGAATGCAATAAACATCTCAATAAATGAATTTAGTGCCGTATTGCGACAGCCGGGAATGGTCTCCTTTCGGGGCTAGTTCCTATATTCAGATAAACAACAATGCCACCTTAAGAACGAAGCCAGACAAGCACAGCGAATATCATCATTGAAATGACCAGCTTGCGCAAAAGGGTCCTGCGAAAGCAGTTAAATTCATGCGCAATAGAGAAAGCCTGCACGGAGTGGAGAAGGAAGCGTGAAAACTGCGGAAAGATTCGATTTCTCGAATCGCACCAAAGGAAGCCACAGATGCCTGTTGGAGGCGCTGATGTTGCAGGCACACGTACACCCGTCATCAACATGAAAGGAAACAATCTTTTTTGGAAGCGCCCATTCACGCTTAGCGCACAAGTCTCCCCGTAAAAGTGTTCAATGAGAGCAAATGTTCAAGAAGAAAATCTTGTTATGTATGGAGTTGCTATAATTAAGGCCATGCATCACGATTATTCGATTTCTTTTAGAATATCGCTGTCTCCTTTCGTATTGAGGACGATGGTACTTTTTTGCAAGCACTCACATTTCAGCGCCCACGGGTCGAGGTTCTGGAAGCCACGCAGGGTCCGCAAGAGTCCCGCCGTGCACTCTGGCCGGACGTCGGCTTCCAGCAACTTCCTCCGAATGGACGTCGGCATGTTGGCGAAAGCTCGGGCCATCAAGTCGCGCGTCACTTGCGCGTAGTCAGTCGTACCCTGATCCTCCGGAAAAGCAGTTGTCGACCTCGGCATCGTGGTCTCCAATCTGTCGGCCCTCGAAGCATTCGCTGTTTCATGCAGTACTAACGAAGCTTGTGCCAACCACGTTGACGCTAACAGCAACAGCACCACGAGCATAAGTCCCTCGACTGACGCCTGCCGGAAGCGAGTTTCTGAAAACCTCCGGGAAAGCATGGTAGGATGCAACACTGATTTGTTAGGTGCTCGAACTGGATCAGGTACACCATGTAGACAGCCTAATCTGTCAGTATATCTCCTGCGCTCCGCGACAGAACAGCATGTTTCTGTCTTTACCTGAAACTAATGGAGGATACTATCGGACGCCACTGGCTGAACGTTTGCAGAGGTGGCTTCACTTTAACTCGAAAAAAAGAGTATTCAGGACGACTGTGGCACAGTACCTTGCCAACTTCTCTTTGGCGGCACAGTGAAGATAACCATAGAAGAAGTGGTCGCAAGGGAGAGGTGTGTAGCAGTCTTTCCTTGAAAAAAAAATTCGCATGATCAAATCGCCTGGACACGAGATTGGTTCAAAGGAGCCTTTCGCATTCGTGATAAAGAAAGCATATGCACGGTTGCCCTCATCTCTCCCGGATTCGAGGACTTCGCGACTCTCTCTCTCTCTACAACTGGCGAAATTAATATTAGTGTAGAGTAGAGAAGATAAAAAATTAAGCACGAAGGGAAAGAAATATCGCCGGGTCAAGAATCGCACGCATTTGCACTTAAGTCTCCCCTATAAAAACATGGTAAAACCTGCTGCATGCAGGGTTTATTTCTTTTTACTCTACGTGTGGTGAAAGAGAATCGTGTGGTGACGGCATTCTAGAATTGGTGGGTACCCGCGCGCAGACGAGCATAATTTGAGAAAAATACTACGATAGGCCTTTTGTTTCTCGTGGACCCCGTTGTTGCAATCATTCTGCCGAAACTTAGAACATGGCTGAAAAACACTGCTCTGCGTAAATTATGCATTAAACTCTTCATGGCCAAGCTGTGCTTTGCCGTTGATGGGATTGATCAACAGAAGCGGATCAATCGCAATCAAAGCAATTGGGAAAGAACTGCAAGCAGCCGCGAAACGCAAGAATCACACGACAGTGGTGACGGAAATAGCTCGTTGAAACTTACAGGTGTTTACTTTTTATTGAATCAGTTCTATTCTTCTATGCATCTAGAAAAAAACTAATTCTTGAATGAGTCCGTCCTACAAGAGATTTCCTTCAATTTAAGTATGTATTCCCTACGCTATGGTAAATAAGTTGGTTGAGGCAAGGGTATATTATGGTGGTATGCCAGATTTACGCTGAAGTAGCTTATGTTTAAACAGAAGTGTACGCAGGTTCCTACGCTTCGGTTTCCTAGCGCAATGTACTCAATAAGCACGAGACACTGAAATTTTTCGAAATATTATTAAAAACAAAGCGAACGCCTCAATTAGGCACTAGTACCAATTTACATTTCTCACTTTAGAACCAGCATCCCATTCCGAACAAGCATACTCTACAACTGAGCGGATACCCGTTTTAATTCATGCATCCTTAATTTCTCAGGAAAAGTGATTGGCATTGAGTGTTCGAAAACCTAAATCTCAACGTGATTACGCAGTCGACATGATGATGACAACTCAAATCTCGTAATAAGGACACTCCGAATTAGGTATAGTCAGATACAAAGCTCTTTCGTACCCTTTATGTTGTAAGAGAATTTGTGGGGCATTTCCTTGTAGACACACACATTTGGACTGAAATTTGCACGGTAATAGTCATGCCTGATTCTCAGCGCCATGCGCAAATGCTCTTCAAATCCGTTTGTAATGTAAAGAAATCATTCAGATCGTTTACCACTCTATACAGTACAGAATGCCCTGCAAGAAAATTTATATATCTATATCTATATATATATATATATATATATATATATATATATATATATATATATATATATATATATATATATATATATATATATATATATATATATATATATATATATATATATAAATCCTGACGTATCTCACTTCAGCTGGCCTACAGCTCAATCTCAAGAAGTGCCGTTTCGCTACCCGAACAATAACTACCTTGGGTCACGTTGTCTCGAAAGACGGTTTCCTTCCTGATCCCGACAAGCTTCGCACATTCGCCCAGTTTCCAAAGCCCACATCTAACAAGGCCCTGCGAAGTTTCATAGGCTGTGCTATTATTTTCAACGCATCGTGCGGAACTTCGCCTTTATTATCGCACCCTTGACGAGGCTGCTTACCGCAAGCAAAGGCATTGCCGCGTCGTCATCAGCATGCGATGAAGCCTCTGACAAGTTGCGCGAGTTGCTGACTTTAACACTGATTCTTCGCCATTATAACACAACTGTGCCGACAGAGGTTCATACCGACGCCAGTGGTGTCGCCTTTGGTACGGTTTTGGCCCAACTGAACGCCACGAATGAAGAATACGTCGTGGTATATGCCAGCCGTACCCTTAAAACACTGAGATTATTACACTGTTGCAGAGAAGGAATGATTAACTATCATTTGGGCATTGGGCAAGTTTCGTCCTGATCTCTGCGGCCATCCTTTCAGCATCGTCATTGACCATCACGCCCTTTGTTGGCTCTCCTCCTTGAAAGACCCGTCGGGTCGCCTCGACCATTGGGCGCCTCGCCTGCAGCAATATAACATTCGTGTCGTATACCGCTCTGGTCAAAAGCATTCCGAAGCTGACTCGCTCTCTCGCTCGCTGATGACACCTGATGCGGCTTCTCTTTCCGTTCCTTCTTCGACCTCAGACCCGTCACTAGTGACCGCTATTGACATGCCCTCCGAGCAACGCAAAGACCCATCGCTTGCCCTGCTGCTCGGCTACGTTGCCGCTCCATCGGTCGTTCCTTCAACGCGAACGCTACGCCGTCAAGCAGCCCACTTTGCCATGTGAGACAACACCCTCTACCGTCTCAACTATATGCCTGGCGGTCGGAAATTACTTGTGGCTAACCCTCGTCACATGCGTTCCGATATGTGCCCGTACTTCCATGCTCACCCTCAAGGCGCCCACGCCGGCGTGCTAAATACCTTCACCAGGCTGCGTCAACGATATAACTGGCGTGGAATGTATCGATTTGTGCAGCAGTACATTCGATCATGCGCCGCCTGCCAACAAAGCAAAACTCCATCACTGCGTCCTACTGGACCACTACAGCCGCAACCATGCCCTTCTCGACCGCGTAAGCATCGACCTCTATGGCCCGCTCCCATACAGTGGATGTGGAAACCGCTGGGTTATTGTTTGCATCGATCACCGGACGCGGTACGCCTAGACCGCGGCTCTCCGCACCGCGACCACGCGCGACGTTGCGATGTTCATTCTCCGCAACTTCCTCCTTCGCCGCGGTGCTCCTCGAGACCTACTCAGCGATAGGGGTCGTGTCTCCTTGTCAGAAGCAATACAATCCCACCTTCGCGAGTGCCAGATCATTCACCGGAAGTCGACCGCGTATCACCCCCAAACGAACGGTCTCACAGAGGGCTTCCACCGAACGCTGAGCGACATGTTGAGGATGTACGTCTCGTCCGCCCACACTAATTGGGACACCGTACTCCCGTTCGTTACTTTCGGTTATAACACCGCGACACAAGCTACCGCCGGTTTTTCACCTTTTTTTCTCTTGTATGGGCGTGAGCCTTCGTGTCCTCTGAATACTATCCTGCCCTACCGACCTGACGCTTCCGAGTGCACCACTATTTCAGAAGTCGCCCGATACGCTGAAGATTGCTGCCAGCTGACTTGTTCGTTGACCAGCGAGGATCAGGGTCGTCAGAAGACACGTCATCATGCCATGTCCACTTTCCTTGCTGGTTCCCTTGTGTGGCTACGGATACCACCTCACATGCCCGGCGTTTCTTCGAAACTACTTGCGCTGTACAACGGTCCGTACCTGATCATCGACGCCTCTCCCTTGTCAACTATATTGTTGAGCCCGTAACACCATCGCCGGACATTCGTTGCCGAGGTCGGGAGACAGTGCATGTTAGCCGGCTGAAACCTTATTTCGACCCACTCATCTTCTCTGCTCCCTGTGTCGCCAGGATGGCTCTGTTTCACACCCTGGGCCAATGTAATGAACCAGACGCACCTCACGTTTCCGAGAGCGGCTCGGAGACGACGACGATGACTCGTTCTGTGTGAATCAAGAGAGCTCGGGCGGTTCGCTGCCACTAGGCTGCTGTTTATCTGCTGCTCCTCGCGTTTAAGTAAACAACCTTACACAATATATATATATATATATATATATATATATATATATATATATATATATATATATATATATATATATATATATATATATACATATAATTTTTTCAAGATCCTGTCATTCCCTATTCATATTTAACAAGGGTTGGTACAATAACATGTTGGTACAGCGTTTGGGTCAAACAAACATACCAATTAACAGAGTGGCGCAATCTACTGCTCAAAATAATTACAGTGTAAGGCCAACGATAGTTACACAAGAATAGGCAAGCAGTACCATTCTTACTGTGTACGAACTTGCGTACATAACACAAGTGGTACCACTAGGCGCCTAATATGCACGCAGAACAAAATGTAGCAGTATCATTAAAATACGGTATCAATACGAAAATGCGTCATGTGAGGAAAAATATTTATTGGGCGCATGGCCAGACTAGTGTTTCTTCTACTAGCTGCACAAACATTTCAGTCGAGATTTGTTGAGTAATTACTGGATCCAGTTTGTTCCACTCGCGCATTGTCAGTAGGAAGAAGGAATAGAAAAACGTGTTATTGTTGCCCAAAGAATTCCTGAAATGTGACAGCAGGTTTGTGACGTGTGTTTCTGCAACGGTTGATACTGAAAAGGCTGAAGGATCAATCTTAAAGCAATTGTGGAGAAGTTAGAATAAAAACAATCAAACGATGTACTTTTGTTGGATTGTTCAGCGTCTGTAGGCATTCATGATGCAGTTGGGGGAATCGGTTCGACGGTATGTCTTTAAGATAAGCCGTACAGCCTTGTGCTGCACACTTTCTAACATGGCCCCTTCATTTTTCGCGTGCGGAAACAAGGCTGTATTTTCGCATTCAAGAACTTGACGAATGAGTGTGACGTATGCGAGTTGCTTCGTGCTAGGAATAGAATAACGGAGTGCCCATTTAAGAAAAAAACACTCTATTTGTAGCTTTTTTGGTGACATTTCGAAAGTGCGTTGAATAGCTCAGACCTAAAGTTATCGATAGGCTCAAGTACCTATACTCAAGCACTTTACGTAGTGGTACGTTATTAATACAATGCTCAAAATTTAATGGCGCCTTTTTCTTCATAATGGTCATGGAGACAGTTTTGCCTGTGTTCATAACCGTGTGCCATTTATTGCACCACTGTGCGGCACGGTTAAGGGCATTGTTGAGATTCACTTGCTCACTGGGGCATTTTAATTCACAATAAATCACGCAGTCGTATGCGAATAGTCAAACTTGGGCATTTATATCATTCGTTACTTCATTATTGTACAGCAGAAATAATAGCGGAGCTAGTACGGAACCCTGCGGAACACCGGATAGAATACGAACCATGTGCGAATTACAGTCACCAAGCTGTACCAACTGATAACGCACTTTGAGGTAATGTATAATCCAATGAAGAATCTGTCCGTCTCGATAAGCTTCTGCAGTTTAAAGAGCAATTTTGTGTGAGACACATGGTCAGAGGCTTTCGAGAGGTCTCAAAAAATAACGTCGATCTGCGATTGGTATGTTTATGCCTAATGCAAAGTCATGAAGCGTTTCACTTAGTTGGGTAACAGTGGATAGGCGGATCGAAAACCATGTTGAATGGAACTAAGGAGGCTGTGTTCTTCTACAAACTCTGTGATGTACATTAATATGATATGCTCTAGTAATTTCCAACGTGTGCATGAGAGGAATACAGGACGAGAACTAGCTGGTGTGAATGGTTTTCCTGAGTTGAGCACGGGGACTACCTTAGCGACTTTCCATTCTGATGGTAAGCGGCCTTCGCGTAGCTGCTGAAAAAAACTCAGTGAAACTAATTTACTTACTGGCTCAGCATACCGTTTCAAAATACCGTTTGACATGCCGTCTGGTCCATTGCCTTTCTTTTCATCTAGGTGCAGATGCAGCGATTTCAGGCCATTCTGAGACATAACAAGAACCCCTGACAGTGGGACTCGACTAGTAGCGCTGCACCCGTGCTCAGCAAGCTGAGAATCTTCAGGTGTGAGAATGCTCTGAAAGCACTGAATAAATATGTTTCTTTTTTCGGAGCCTTCCCGGGGGCTATTGGCGGACGGGGGCTGGGACGTTCATTTACATAGTGCCATACTTATGCGGGGCAGTTTTGCTGAAATCTTCTCAATGTTGTGTTACAGAAGAGTTCTTTGGCGCACCGAGTTTTATGCTTGAGTGATTTTGTTAATTCATTTATCCGTAACTGCTAAGCTGGGGAATGTCATCACTTGTTGGATTTGCGTAGCATTCTTATTTTGCGCTTCATATGTATTATGCCACACGTGATCTAAGGATTCTGCTTCCGGATGACCTTTTGTACTGAGGGTGCATAACTGTCAATGCAGTGTCCAACATGAGTTTGGAATTGCAGCCATACGTCGTCTATGCTAGTTTGATAATTTGTGCAGAAGTTATATAAATCTGGGTATTCGTACGCATGGTACGTAAGTATGGCCGCGTCGTCTGCTCTATTGAAAACGTGTACAGTTTTGGATGGACGTTGAAAGCGAATGAAACTTGGGAAATGCAAAGTGCACATCACCATTTCATGGTCAGAAAGGCCTTCGTGTGCATGAATGTCAACAGTACTGCGAAGCACGTGTTCAGAACAGATAGGTCAAGAACCGTACTGGACGCTCTCTGGCTACGAGTTGGCTAGCAAGCAAGGTGAGTTAGATTAAGCCCAAATAAGAAATCAAGCATTACACGGCAAGCCACAGTCGCCGTATTCAGCGAGCTCCAGTCTATATCGGGAAAGTGAGTCTCCTGCTATTAGTATCCTTCCGCCGGACATGTGCGTTAACAAGTAATCAAATAAGGGACCTAGGTACGTGTTTTCTGGGCTTCGACGCCGGTAAACAGGGCCAACGTGCGTGGCACCATATGTCAGATAAATCTTGCACCAGAACGCTTCAACTTCTGGGATGTCCGGCATGATGTAGAATTTTATGTCTTTTTTTTAAGAAGCAGAACCAAGCCCCCTCTCCTTCATTCTCTGCATTTTCTTACATTTCTGTGGGCCGGCGGCACAATTTCATTGTCTGAAATGTGTTTCTGTAACCATGTCTCCATAACTGCGACAATATCGGGTTTGAATTCCAGCAGGATAGCTTCGAGTTCATGCACTTTATTGACAATACTGCGTGCGTTTAAATTGAGAACAACTAACGGCGTTGACACCGGGTGATTCGCTTTCCAACACTGTTTTGGTCTTCGTTTTTTTACTTTACTTCAACTATGTTCTTGCATTGGTACGCCCGATGTGAATAGGCCTTCATTTATTTTTTGTTTCTCGTATACCAGAGAGACATTCTCTTTTCTGCCCCGGTGTTCTTTGGTTCGTTCCCATAATTTTCTCATAATATTCCTGACAGTAAGTGGAAAATCTTCCCCAATTGGGTAACCGGAATTCTTTAGTTTGGAACATTGCTTAAGAATGCTAACCTTGTCTCGGTAGTCAAGGAACTTAATGATTATCGGCCTAGGTCTAGATTACTTGGCTTCTCTAGAGCTGCCCAGCCGACGAATTCTTTGCAGGCCTGTCGTAGTAACTCCGATCATGCAAATTGCCTGCAGATTCACCTTCCTGATCACTGATACCATAAATGATTAGATTAGAGCGACGGCTTCGGTTCTCAAGCTCGTCGACGTTGATGGTAGCGAGCTTACGTTCTAGCTCTGAGACTTTCTTGGCGCACTCCGTGACTTGTTTTTCAGGCTTCTTTTCTATTGCAGTCCGTTTCTAATTGTCTGCTACCTGCCCCTTCTTAATTTCCTAAATGTCTTCAGCAATCATCTTCAGCTGCTCAGCAATCACTGGTTCAATGGGGCTGGCATTCTCCTCAACGTCACCAGAAAGCAGAAGCAAATTTCTAAGCGAAACAATCACCTTCGAGAGGACTTCACAAAGCTGCTGTGGGCGCGGCAGCAAATGCAAGCAGGCATTGTTACTTCGGAACGCTTTTCCATAACGTTTGCTCACCTGTGCAAAAATGCGAATGCGTTGGTATTTAACACACACACACACACACACACACACACACATATATATATATATATATATATATATATATATATATATATATATATATATATATATTATGTGACGCACTCTTTTTGTATTTTGCCTACTTCGATAGTTAGTCAAGCTTAATTAACAACTTGTGACGTCACGAAGCTGGGAAAAAAAATTCAATTAGAAAGTTGTAGAGCGGTTTGCAAAACGCCCAGATAAACAGTTTCTGTCATTCTATCTATTAAGTATTAGTGTTGTACAGCTTACTGCGGAAGCCCGCGAAATACAAAAAAAAATACCACATACCAGCTTGCGCGCCGTCATTGCAGCGCTCCCAAACTGTACGCGCGCAAACAAACATGCCATCTAGCAAGGCGTGCTGCGCTTAAAAGGCGACAGGGCAGTGACGAAGGCGTTGGTTGTCCGATTTACGCCAGTGATGTGCTTCCTTCGCGGCGGTTCATGACAGCGATAAGCACACGCAGTGGCAGTACACCCGTCTACATGTTCGTTTGTGCGCGGTACTCTTGGGAGCTGTGCAATCACGACGCGCAAGCATGCATGTCACGTGGTGTTATTTTTGTACATCGCGGACATCCGCAGTAAGCTAAAGAACACTAATACTTTATAGATAGAAAGAGAGAAACTGTTTATTCGGACGTTTAAATTTGCAAACTGCTCTACAAATTTCTAATTGCATTTTTGTTGCCCAGCTTATAGTTGCTTCAGAAGTTGGTCAACTAATCCTGACTAACTATCAAATTAAGCAAAATACAAAAAATCCCTGACACCCTACGTACAAAAGTGAGCACCACGCATTTGGTCACGTCGTGTTAGAGTGCATCGGCATAGTTTTAAACTTTGACTAATGTTAGCTGACACACCCTGTATATGTGACTACTCTTGCGGCATACCAGAGAGGACAACATCCAGCGATAAACAGCATCCATTGACACCCGTGAAGTTAATGGATTTAAATTCTCCTTTATTGGCTTGATGTTTTTATTTCGTTCATACTTCACCAAATTTTTTTTCGCAGAAGAAAATGAAAAATGAGCTAAATGCCCTTTTAAAGTACGCAAATGCGCAATTACCTGGCGATCGTTTATCTAGCGTTCTTACCAGGTCACATGTTAGTTTTGTCAGCTGAGTAATATAATACAAGCAAAAAGGCTTCAAAAGTAACGTGGGTGGTTAAGTAAAATCTGATAACTTAAATGGTATGCAATGGCATCAAGCAAAATATGTCCAATAACCTAAGAGACAATGCTTCTTAGAGATATCGGACGATAATTGTATAACAGTAACTGTATAATGCGATAATACTAGCAAGGATACAAGAGCCATATACAGTATTACCACTAAGACGAAGCATATGTCCAATAACCTCAGAAACAAAACTTGTTGGATACCTGAGAGGATAATTAGAGACAGCATTTCGAGAGTCCAATTTCTGCAAACAAACTTGCGTGAGCTGCTTTCAGATCAAGTGATAACTAGCGTTGTTTTCACGGTTTGTCGAAAACTAGGAACATGTACTTACACACAATTTGCGTACATGAGCGGAACAGAGCAGACGGTAAACGATCAGGCCTAGCAGCACTAGTCGGGTTCAAATCCCTTAGCAGCAACTCAATTACTCTTTTGTTAAAATACCAGTGTCCATTGCGCAGCCCCAAAGTAAACCAAAATTGTAATAATGACGGACATATTTGCGCGGGAGGGACAGTGAGGACAGCTTCTCAAAGCGCGACGCTTTTTTCCCACTATCGTGAACAACATTGCAACTTTGTTCTACACACGTAATCGACATGTCATCTTTGCCATTTCGTTTGGTACACTCCCCAAATTATTTTGTTCGGTCTTTTACATGAAAATTAAACAAACAAGAATGTTTCGCCTGTTTTATTTCAATCCTCATAGCTTGCTTGACGTTTTGTAGCATTTTTTTATACAAAGTTGAATACATCGTATAAGCAGCGTACTGGCATTGACTTTCCCAAGTGAAGTTACGCACTGTTTCGTTAAACCATGGTTCGCTTTTGTTTCGTCGCGGCATCATGTCCCAAGAAAGGTGCGTACCGCTCCCGAAGTTTCCAATTTATTCCACTACCTATATTTCGTCAGTCATGAACATTGTGCATTTCCGTTCAAAGACCCAAATACGTCGTAGCACGATCCTAGCGCGGGTGCTACATCCTGTGCCCCTACTTTTTAAGGCAACTACAAACTCGTCCACTCATGCAACCTTGCATTTTACCATGCTCCAATTTAAATTCACTCAGCAGACCAGTGAGTAATAGCTAACACTTTGCAAATAAAGAGCCGCTTCCGCAGCTGCGGGAACATCAGTTAGAAGCACATTCCAAAATGGTATCGGTGCGTCCGTCGACATTGCCAACTTTGTGAGTTACAAAGTTCACTGTACAATAATTATTTGCCGTAAGCATTGCTTGCATCTAATGTATCCACTGCTCACTGGCACTGGCCACCATGTAAATTAAGATAACCTTCAATAACCAAGCAATCAGCAGCGACCATCTGGACATACTTTGTAAAATCCTATGTGCTTTTCTTGGGCATCTTGAAGGCCTACAAATAGAAATGTCTGCCATATATTTACCGCTACGTGTACGTATTTGAAATCAAACAGCCTCACATGTCCCGAAGGGAGAAGGCATCCACCGTAAGAATCGCGATCCACACGATAAGTCACGTAGTTTGCAAGAAATACTTGTTTGTCCCTCATTTCATTAGACAACCACGACTCTGAACCAAGAACCACGGACGGTTTAGACTTTTCGATGAGGTTTGGAAGGTCATCATTTTTTAATACTTCAACAATTTACAATCGGGAGAGATGGATCAGGGCTGTGTGATCCATACTGTCATGTTCCCCATTTACTTCCTATGTATTTCGTCACAAACATATCTCACCTTATTTACATACAGTGCACCATACTTCAGTAATAACTTATCAGAACCTATACGACGTGCATTACGTTTTGCCTTAAGCATTTCTGTTTTCGCCCTACAGCTGTGGAAAAACACTGAGAGATGCTGATCCCATGCCCTCTGTATTTCTTATTTTTTCCAGGGCATTTTGCTTATCTCGAAGTTCAAAATTATAGTGCGCTTTTTGTTAGTGTTAAATTTCCTAAGGTGTCCATAGTGAGTTTCTCAGCCATCACGTATGATTCATATTTTTTGTTACCTTCAATGCCAAAGAATACGTAATCGCAGTGCTGACTCCTACTTTTAAAATTATGCAAGTTCACATTTCTTAGCGTAATCTGTTGAATATTATTATACCTGTGCTAATGCTCGAATAATATAAAACCTCCTCAAGGGATGTTAATTCGCAGATTTGTCAAGCGCGCATTTATTTTCTCCATGGAATCCTTGTTATCAGAAAAAAAAATTAACTGCGACTAACCGTTCTACAGTTCCATTCTGGCCAACCAGTAACTTCTCTAGAGCAGCGTTATAGAGGGCCACGGATTAAGCTCCAAATCTCCGCAAAAATAGGCAATAGCCATAAATAAAATGCAGCACGTCTCAAGAGCACAAATCGACGGCAATAGAACGCAGCATTCACACAGTCCAAGAGTACAGGCGCATGAACAGCAAAGGGGGTGGAACCGCCAAGGCATGCCGAACTAATTTTACCCAAAACTCACTGTAACCAACCAGCATGATATAGCCAAAAAGCAAGCGGAGCTGGCTGAGTCACGCTGCTTCCACACCCCAGAAGAAACTCGAAACGCTGCTCTTATGCCGTGTAGATGTGCGGTGCGAAGTGCCAAGGCTCACTGACGTTTAGAAAGGTTCTCTATCACCGTAGTGGTAGTGCACAGACCTTCGTCGACGCCAACCCTGATCACCATCGTCGGCAAGCTACGCGGTGTTCTCGTGGCCAGAAAAGATGACTGATGGATGCGATACTGCAGTGTGTCAGGTGCGCACCTCTTCACGGCACAATCAACGAGAACTTGCGTGACCATCCAAAGTATCAGAGGCGCTGCCATTGTCGCATCGGTTCCATAGCCTACACATGAAAAGTGCGTGCAACGTTGGAAGCGAAGGCATTTTGTTTTTTTGTGCTGCGCCTTCATGTGACTCGTGTCTCTCCATGTCGCGAACGTACAAGGAACGAGTAGACTTAAAGTGATCAAAGGAGGTAAGAATTGATGACTCAGTCTGAGCTAGGTCAATGCCTCGACAAAGGAATTTTTCTTTGTCGGGACCTTGTCGAGGTGGTTTCTTTGTCTAAACTCCGACTATAAATACATTCCTTATTCGACTGCTTATATGATTACTTTGGTGACGTACAGACACTTTGTGCATCTGCGTCAGAGAGACTCAAATTCTGTAAGCATGACAGATGAAAATGTGAGCACGATATGGCGCCTGCGTCAATGAGCAAGAAAGCCAAAGCTATCCAGTGTGACATATGTTCCCGCGCAGCTGCTCCCAGACTCCGGCGAATGCGTTTAAGGGAGGCGCGTTGGGCAGCGAGTTCCACTTTTAGCGTCGCGAAACAACTACGAAAGTTTTCAAGTGAGGATGAACAAGCAGATTGGCGTTTTTCGAGCAATTTCATAAAATGAGTTATCCCCTTTCTGTTGCTCGGCTTGAGTTTGATGCCGCCCGGCAAGCCATGTAGCGCGCGGCTGGCTTTAACAATATCACGTGCTTATGAATATCACGTGCTCTGTCATACAAGCCACAGTCAAGGTATTGAAACTATTGCTACTGGCATTACGTTTATCAATATCATATGCTCTACTATACAAGCCATAGTTGAGGTATTGAAACCATTGCCTCTCATCCTTTGCAAATCCAAAGGAAAGGCTAATGTTTACCTTCTGCTCATTAGAGAAAGACATAACGACTGGAACGGAACAAAACGTGCCTTTCAACCTTTGCACTGATGTTGTCTATTCGCTTTACGGGTGGTATGTTTCGTGGCAAAAAAAAAAACATCCATGAACTTTATCTTCGCTAAGCCAACAGCTATTACAGCTTGTTTCCAACTAACAGCAAACGCGACGTGCGGGTTCCGCCGGGTCACGGCAGATAAGACACTAGCTCGATCACGATTTCTTTCTTTATCTCCTTTATTTCGTTCTGGATGGCTCAAAGGGAGCCAGTTCGAGCGCGCTGAATTGTAATGTGGGGGGGGGGGAATCTTGTCACGTGGCATCCTCCACATTTCGCGGGGTTTACTTATAAGTCGGAAAAGAATTAGTACGTCCCTGAAAATACCGCAGTCAGATGTCCCTTGGCTGTGCCTTCAAATGCCTCATTCACACTTTGATAATTAGAATGGTACGTCTTGAGTTAGATAATGAATCTTTCCTAAATAAATCTCAGTAACAAAAAAATGCTGCCTGTTTTCTTAGAAGCCAATCGATGTGTTCTTTGCTCAGCGTGCGTGAGTGATACATCGCTATGTTTGGGGCCAGCCTCCTAGAGTTGGAGCAGAAGATTACGCTACGTTTTGTTCTCTATAGCTGCAAGAGTAGAACTGACATTCTACTCTCTCTCTGAAGCCCAGAGTGAAAAGCACATTTCACTCTCTCCATGGCTACGGAGTGAACAATGCATTTCATTCCACTCGACATTTTGCGAGAACTAAACAACGCTTTGAAAAGTAAATCGGTCGCTTCACTCCAGCGATACCCTCTCTAGTTTTTAGAGAGTCCATCCACTTTCTTATATAGAAATGAAGGTCAAATTCGTAGTAATCTACCTAGTATCGGGGGTCTTAATTAAATTCGCATTAAGTAACACCAGCGTAATGAGTTTCACTCCCAGCCAAGGTCGAAGGTTCGAATGAATTTTGGTGCCGTAACGCTGCACATCAGATTTTTTTGTACCGTGAGCCACCTAAGGCACTCGCTTTCGACATTTGTGTTACCTGTAACAATTAGTGTACAAGCTTTCCCAGGTTACGGTCACCTATGCTGTTATTAGGGCGAAAGCCTGAAGTGTCTCATGGGTCGAAAAATGTATGGCCCGGCGTTATCGAAAAATAGACGGTCCGGTGTTATGGCACCACAATTCAATGGTTCCAAAATCGATGGTGCCGCCCACGACCTTTTGAGGAAGTTGAACCCAAGGCGTTTTGTGGGACCAAAATTTAATGGCACGAAAACTGATGGCGCCACCATCGAACCCACAAGCTTTGGTGCTAAGGCGAAGTTAATTCATGCACAGGTACATAAAATAGAGGTAATTAAGGCACTCAAATCCACGACCTTTGGCGGGAGCCCAACTCAGGATCTTTGGTGATAATTAGGGAAGTTAATTGAGGCAAAGTTAAGATAGAGGTGAATAAGGCACTCGAATGCACGACTTTTGGCTGGAGATGACAAGTAATAGTAAGTAACAACGCATTCGAATGAGAATGTCAGGTAATTTAATTAATGTCTTGTCAGTGGGCTGGCTTTCGCATTCATACGTTTTAGCACATGCTAAAACGACTGTCAACATTTTATTGTGTTAGTAGATGTAGCAATTTGTTCATTTGCAGTTGCGTTTTTGCTCTTCATTGATCTAACTAGCAATGCATAGCAAAACTGTGTAGACCGGGATATTTTCGTTAATATGTGTCGTGTATAAGGGGCACTGTCATATAAACCGGCACTTGCATAAGGTTCAAGAGCAAATAAAACTTGTAACGACATAACAAATCTGCTACTTGTCCTTGTTCACAATGTCTTCGAACAAAGGACTGGCAGAGGTTCTGAAACGTCATTATATGTCATTTCCTTTCGCAGCTTGGTCAGTGCCGCTTTATTTGATGGTGCCTCACCCACGCCTAACGATATTTCGTCAAACTTTGGAACATGGTGCAATGCTGCTGGCACGTTATCCCCTTGGTGGTATTATGCGTCAACGTGACTCACTATGTTCGTATCGTAACTTGTCGGGATGAACTTTTACTGAACTAAAGAAATACATTCGAGGAAGCTGGAAAAGATAGTGAGCCCTTGTCGGCGTCGTTGTGTTTTACACGTCATGGACGTCCATCTTTTCGCGCCATGCATGGAGCGTGCAGCGTCATGGATTTTCTCGACTCTTCAATCATTCAATGTTGCGGTCTTTACCAGAAGTGGCCCCAAGACCTTCGCTGAAGCGACGGCATAAATAGTCGACCTCTTCGACGCATGCTACGCTCAGTGAATGCGTGGCCTGAACTTCCAAGTAACCGCAAGGAGCACGGCTTCTACGACTTGAAACACTCATGCTTTTCATTTTGTGACCGGTGGCAAGCGAGTTCCTATCGTTCCCGTAGGCCCGCAGGTGACTAACGTTGCTTGTCTTTTCTTAGACTTCTTTTTTTTTCAAACAAGGTACCCTTCCAGACAGTGTCACCATACAGCAAGGTCCTCTCTCTGGCCTTATGAGCGGAAGACGTGCAGTTCTCACACATGCACCCGCTTTTTTTATGAAGCTGAGCACAGTTGCCAGTGGTATCTGGTCACCGAGTGACATTTTACTACCGTGGTTTCTACGGCAGATGTTGTAGATGCGGCTCCAGTGACCACTACCGGGCACAGTACACCGCACCATTCCGTAGATGTAACTTCTACGGCCACAAAACCGTAGGGTGTAGGATTAACAACTTCGCTCATGTCAGCAGGCACACCATGTATATTTGTAAGAAATCACCAGCAATAGTCTACAGAGGAGTAATCATCGAAACTATAAAAGCCGGTATCGTCCATAGGAACAGCCTCCGTCACAGACGAACAGGAAATGTCCACGCATATCGCGGTAAGCGAGGCGGTTTCGATACGTGGACTTGCGTGACTACGACGCGTCTCGCGACAGTGTTCCAACGCTAGCACTTGTATTGGAAAAAGCGCCCCATGAGTCACTTCTTGAGCGAGCCAGAGAGGTTGTCTAAAGAAAAGATGTGCTATTTCTGCTTGCCTGCAGGGAGCACGGCTCTTCGCTCAGCGCTCAGGACAGTGCGTCTTAACATTTACTAGACATGGGCAGTAACGACGATATAGAACGGCAAGAATATCTGCGTACCAAAACATTCTAATCCAGAAGTTTGTGGAAACCATACACAAGTAAAAAATTTGAAAGATTTATAAGTTTCTTTATGTGTTCACACACTATGTATTCATTCATTTATTCATTTATTTGTTTGTTTGCTTATATGTACACCCTACTGCCAACTGCACTTTCGCAGCCAAAGGGGAAGTGGTTAACAGTGAAACGAAAAGATTAGGTACAGATGGGAGATTAACATAGCGGAAAAAGGCAGAAGTCATCAAAAATCGATCACATCGTAAACGCTTATTCGAGATAAACTGGAAACACTATGGGTAAGCGCGAACAAGAACAGTTTCAACAAGGACCAGCACATAACAATCGACGAAATGGAAAAAGAATGTTGATGATCATGAACTAGCAGGCGGCAAAATATAGAAAACGAAAAATGCAATAAGGAGGCACACGTTATAGTGGAAGGCTGTCGATTCCTTTTGACTACCTGGGCATCTTTCACGTGCTAGTTAAGAACTGCTGCCCTTGAGTATCTCAATATCACGCAAACAACAAGCACTTTGTTTTACCGCTGATAACAAAAAGGGTGCTGACAAAAACATAGGTCATAGGGTCAGAAAACCATGCATGATTCTTCACTGTGTTGCCGGTGTCCAGCAACAGTTAGAGCGAACACGACCAATACGCGTAGCTTGTATTTCCTCTCATGTTCCCTAGTAACTAGGAAAAAGAAGGGCACTCAACTTCGCCGCCTTTCTTAACTCCACCTCCACCATCGCGGCTACCTACAGTCACGTCACAAGGTGCCAGTACTGCCCGTAACATCAGCCTCAGCAGTATTCGCGCCAAAGTCGTCATGTCAATGGCACTAATAAATGGCCGATTTCGAGGAACATGTGCACTGTCTCGCTTGCGTCCGCTTAGGATGTTACGCGCTTGCTGTGCCAGAATATTCCGCACATGAATAGAGGCTCGCAGTAATGGGAAAAGCTGACGTCGTGTCTCCTGCTTGCTGTCCGCTTAGCATCGAGAGAAGACGCTGTCTTCTGCATTCTCCGGTTTCTTCACGTCGCTGCCACCGTTATTGTTTTCAGGTTGCGCCTTTTCCGAGTGTCCTTCTCTTCGTTCTCCTCCTCCAATTAGCCTGCTGAACAACAACTTGTCGAGAGCAGCTGTCGGTGCCTCACAAATGAGAAAAGATAAATAGGAGAGCAAGAAGCTCCAGACGAGCAGAAGAAACAGCAACGTCAGCTGAAAGGGAAGTGAAAAAAAAAACATGCTGTTCAATATCTTTGGCAAACACACCTGAAGGAAAAATTTCTGGGGAGAATTCGCATTCTAACAGTCCTACGTAAATTGGCATACTGGTGGAAAGCCTTATGATGCATCAGTTTCATCGTTATATTACGCAGCTCAAGGCACCTTATCAAAATTTGAGATACTTTAATGGTGCAGTACGGCTATTCCAAAGCGGTTAATACTAGTCCACCCAGTTATGTCGCCGAAAATTTTCCGGCAACGAAAATCACACCTACTATGTGTGTTACTACTAGAGCAACAATACCTGCTTACCAACATTAATAATGTTGCGCGTATAGTACGTTGTTTTAGCCGTTACACCTATCATCTTTTACGATGCGCACCTGATTACTCAGCTAGGACTGTTTCTCCAATCTCTTCTTTCAATCCTCCTTTGTTCCTTTCCCGTAGCCCAAGTTATCGCAAAGGGGTATCTGGCTACCTTCTTTGCTCCTCCCTCTCTACTGTTGCAACTTGTACAACCACTTGTATGGCCGCTCATAAAATTAGCAGTCAGGACTTGTATGGTCGTTTCTTTCTTTGACTCCTGTGGGTCGTGCTGTCTTGGAATAATTTAACGCTAAGCGCTAACCACAGTGCTGCGTAGTGATCTTCTAGGCATTAGTGCTACTTCTTGCGTTAATGACACTGTGCAACTATCATCGTGGTTATCGGCCCCTACTTATGTCCAGTACCCGCCGCGGTCATTCAGTAACCATGGCCTAGCGCCGCTCAGCACGACGTCGCCGATTTCTTTGCTCAGCCACGTGATCGGAGCGGATCTGATGGGAGCGGACTGCGGAAAACGCTCGTGTACCGTGTTTTGAGTGCGTGTTAAAGAACCCCAGTTGGTCAAAAGTAATCGGGATCTCCGCACTTAAGCATTCGCTATGACCCACTGAGTAGTTCAGGAAGGACGTTCAACTCCACAATTAAATTCATAGAGGTCCAGTGATGGACATAGCCCTCACCAAGCGATTTCTATAACTCGACTGCATGCAATAACTTGTAACTTCATCCCAACCAACCAGTCTCATCCCAACACTTCGCTGCACTACCCTTCACTCGGCATCCGGTTTTCTGAGCGGCGACGAAGTTTGCGCTCAGCGCATTACACGTTCATGCGCATTAGACTGCCTGCTTGCGCTCACTGAACTGCCATTTTACGTTAAATACAAGAAATTGTGCCTATGGTTAAGACACTGCTATAGTATGTCTCAACGTAAACCGTGTTGATAAGTAGCTCTTGCTTTTGTCCGAAACAATAAACGTCATTCTGGTCGCGCAGAACTATAATGTTCTATGGATGGTGACAGCACTGAAACGTGCAGACCTATTCTTATTTATACCTGCAATAGATTCTTGGTTCTTCTGTTTATTTTTTATATGACCAATTATGCTGCTTTGACCAGCTTGTTATACTGGGTCCTTGTACCAAATATTCGCTGCAAGTATACTGACAACAAAATGAATATAAACAAATGTGTTTCAGGAATATTTGAATCATGGTGATTTGGGAGCCCGCCTTGAAACTATTTTTCTCCCTTACCTCTAACAACATTTCTACTGAGTACCTCCCCCATAAGTTTCTTGGAGATGGTTAATTTTCAAACAGTTGATCAATTCTATATTGGCACTATTCTTTATTTACTCGTAACGCGCTCCATGACCCCGTTTTCTTTCCGCATGAGCAGTTCTTGCTTTCAGCTTTATCATATGCATTTTTCTCTCAATGCAGGTCGCACTGAACATTTATAAATTTTCTTGAAAGCTTAAACGTTATCATCCTTATTTGCCTTCTTAAAGCACGAGGAACTGCTCAAACTGTCCCTTCTCCCGAAGTGACCTCTAGATGGACTTGCGCAGAACATCCACCAAGCATTTAGTGATCATGTGCGCGAGGGCAATCTTTGAGGCAAGAATCCGCATTATGACTAGCGGTTTTGTTAATCATGGGTTAACAAGCTTTGCGGTCAGAAGTCTAGCCCAGACAAAAGCTTCACGGGGAGATGGACAAAAAATTGACTTCTGCCATTTTACGTGTCAAAAGCACAATCTGGTTACAAGGCACGCGGTAGCGGGCAACTCCTGATAAATTTTCTCCCCCTGGTCTTCTTTACTGTTCACGAAATTCACGGAACACGAGTTCTTTTGCATTTCACTCCCAACGAACATGGGCCGCCGCGGCCGGTATTCGCACCCGTGCCCACGTGCTGAGCAGCGCAACGTCATAGCCACTGAACTACGGCAGCGAGTACAAAGAGATGCAGACTTGAGGCCATCGACAGTGCGAAAAAGTACAAAACTTCAGGTCAGAACCAGCGTTTCGACATCAGCACTTGCCTTCGTCAGGCATTCGTCGTTTGCCCCCTCTAAATAATTCGGGTAAGCCAGTTTCTTTTTAACTTACCTGATTGAACACGGACCAGAACATTCGTTCCCTGGACGCGCGAAACAACAGGTGGAGGAAAGGCACGTGGATGAGGTAGACGCCGAAGGAGAGCTTGCTCAGCGGCACGTAAGCGTTCCAAGATAGCAGCTTCGATAGAGCCCCTGCGGAGATAAATAACGAGGAAATGTTCTCTTATTTCACTACGGATTCAGCTTATGAGCTTAGGCAGACTTCCAACAGACATAAATGGACGCTATTTTTAGGAGTATTCTGTGGGTGATGTGGGCTCACATGAGTGCCCATACCCCCTTGATTTGAATTTTCTATGCATGTACTCCGAAAGCAAAAGTTATGACAGACAGCGAGAGGTGATTGTGAAGAGGAAGAGGTGCTCTTTTCTGTACCTATTTTGGAAGCATGTCTCAGTACCTGAGGAAGAGGAGGAGGACATAAAGAGGAAAGACGAGAAAAATACGATCCACCCGGTAACAACACGCCTTGTGAAGGAGTGTCACAAGTAGCGATACTATGAATCCGCCCTTACAGAGCCACGCCAAGAAGACGACAAAAAATTGGTGGTGCATTCATCCTGTGGAGAAGATTAGCGACGGCAGTACAATTAGCATCCTTTCTTATGCTAGTTGTTTCATTATTGATGATTATTCGTGATGATCTTTAATGACAATGAAACGAACGAGACATAGTCAGGATTATGCAATATGTTCAATGCAGATTGTTTATTTTTACGTGTTCAAGTTCCCTTCTATCTGAATTTTGTATAAATTTTTACATATACTCCTTCAGTGCATGTTGTATACATCTGTCCAATTTGCGTCGATGTGTCAATCGGTTCGGCAGCAGTAGTAGATGGTACGGCCTCATCTCGCACAGCTCCCACTGGTGCTTTCAGCAATGGCCAACTACTGACCCAAGTAACCTAAGTCCCCCAGCGACACACCCAGGGAGCCAAGTTAGTGCCAAAGAGGTTCATTGAAGTACGGCACACACCTAATGAACCAAGTTTGTGGTAATGATGTTCACCTGAAGAGCGCCTCATACCCAAATTCACATACCCATTCACCGACACTGAGATCATAATCAAGGGTTCGACGACAGTTCTTCTGGTCAGGCATAGGAATGAAGGAGATCAGAGTGACTGACCAAGTTTGATGTATAATCTAACGTTTTGGAATCGCTTACGGGTTCCTTGTTCACTGAGTTGGACAGGAAATTGGCGTCACTTATGTAGCCAGACGGTGACGTAACGAACGTGCATAAATGGCAGGCATAGTTCCTGGTTTCCGGTTCATCATAGCTGGCGTCGATTGAGTTATTAGGGATTGTAGCAGCCGCCGGGATGACATGTTCTTTTCTTTGACAACAACAGCGGCATTGTCCCAGTCAATATTGATGTTATGTTCCGGCGCATGCTCGGCAATGGCGTTCGTCATGAGACTATTATTTCTTACGTCACGTTTATGGTCCTTGATGCGTCTGGAGAACATCCCTGTTTCACCAATATATACTTTGTGGCACCAGGAACTATGCCTGCCATTCACGCACGTTCGTTACGTCACCTGCTGGCTACAGAAGTGACGACGATTTCCTGTCCAACTCAGTGAACAAGGAAACCGTACGGGGTTCCGAATAAAGTCCCTTGATAATTTCAAAGTGGCGACACCCTTTGAACTCTGCCGCCGCCACGCGACCTCCTCGCCTCCTCCTCGCCCCTTGCGCGTTTTGCCCCCGTTTTTCTGCACGACGATTGGTCTCCCTGCCGTTGGCCTTGGAAACGCGCGGATCCTGGGTTTTGCTTGCGTTTTTCTTTTTCGTTCGCGCCATTTTCCTCCTGAGCAAGGCTGGCTCGGCGCTTTAGCTCGGCGTAGCGAACGTTGTACGCTGTGTTTCCTGCTCTATGTGCAAGTGCTATGCCGGGCTGTTGCGCATATAACTGCAGCAAGAAGCCTGAAGATGGTTATGGCATTTTTATGATACCGCAAGGAAGGCGTGACGGCTTGCGCAAGAAGCAGTGGCTGCATGACATTGGCAGAAAGAACTTTGTTCCGACAAAGAGCAGCGTTGTTTGCGAGCTGAGGCGTCTTGCTTATAGCTTGTAGCAAAGCATCCCGTAATGCTGCATTTTTTTTTTCATTCTTCCGGCCTGCTCACCATCGGTTTTGTTGCGGTTGTCCCCAGTATGTTTAACATTCTGGGGCGGCTCCATCACCTTGCAAGCCGCTAACTGTTGTTATTCAGTCGGAAGTGCAGCATTACAGATTCTGCTTGGTGCCCTGAAACAATTTGTGGCGAAAATGCCCGTGGTATTGCAGGTGATGAGTGTTAGCTAGTGAACATCGAGTTTTTTTTTAAGTTTTAAGGCGAAAGCCTTTAGATGTCTATGTTTCAAGGTCGCGTTGTAAACTAGAAGTATCACGTGACCCAAGGAAGGCCAGAGGTGACGCAAAGCATGTCCACCCCTGTATAAGAGAATGATTACCCAAGCTAATGAATCATCAGTGATTGCCATAAGGTGGATTAGGGAGGATTAAGGTTGATAAGAGTGTATTAATCAAGATTAGGATGGATTAGAGTGCATTAAGAAGGATTAAGATGCACGAACAAATATTCAGGTGGGTGGAGGAGGATTAAGGCGGATTATGGTGGATTAGAGTGAAGGGTTGATGAAAGGGTATTAAGACCGATTAGGGTACATTACCAAGGCGTAGGGAGCATTAAGGTGGATAAAGGAATGTTAAGGTCGATTAATGTGGATTAAGGTGAATTAGGGTTTATAAAGGAGGATTAAGACCGATTAGGATGGATTACGGTAGATTAAGGTGGAATAGCATTCATGGAGCTGGATTAAGGTTGATAGAGGTGGATTAGGGTGTATTAAGGTAGATTGGGACTATTAAGCAGGATTAAATTGGGTTAACGTGCATGAATAAGGATTAAGGTGGACGAAGGTGGATTAAGGCGGAAAATGGTGGATTAGGGTTGGTAAAGGAGGATTAAGGCCGTATAGGGTAGGCTTAGGTGCATTAGGGGCGATGTAGGTTGATTAGGTTGTATTAGGTGGATTGGGAGTATTAAGCTGGATTAAGGTGGATGAAGGAGCATTAAGGTGGATTAGGGTGAATTAGGGTTCACTGAGTATTAAGACCGATTATTCTACCATAATCCTTCTAATTCACATTAATCCATCGAATCCACATTCATCAACTTTAATACTCCTTCCTTCATAATCTATAACCCACGAAAGTACTCCTTTATTCACCCTAATCCACCTTCATCGACCTTAATCTACTCTAACCCTCCTTAATGCACTCTAATTCTCCTTAATCAACCTTAATGTTTCCTCATTCACTTTAATCCACCCTAATCAGCTATAATCGTCCTTAATGCACCTCAGTGCACCTTCATCCACCCTAATTCACCTTCATCAACCTTAATCCTACCTAGTCCTCCTTTATGCACCTATCCACCCTAATGCACCTTCATCGACTTTAGTCCACCTTAATCCTCCCTAATACACCCGAATTCATCTTAATCCAATCACTAATCAATCATTACTTTGCTAATCACTAATCATCTCTTAACGCGGCTGCACATGCTTACTTCGCTTCCCGCCTTCCTTCGGTCACGTGATATTTTCTGTAGCTCACAACGGGACCTTGAAACAGAGGTCTAAGGCTTTCGCTTAATAAGCGACACACAAAGGGATGTTTCACAAGCAATAGTAGATCAGACGCACGAAGTGTGGCAGAAAAATTGTCTGGAGTATAGAACTCGCCTCAAAGCTCCCTTTACATCGGTATACCCCGTTCATACGGCTTTAAGAAAAAACCAACCTCCTCATAAACGTTGCCTCCAGCATTATCGATGCTGTTATTAGCATTTATCAAAATTTTCAACCACACTGGGGCGCGCAACTAGCCTAAAATACCACGCCTCCATAGAATCCTGCGGCCCGTCCGCGAGAGCCCAGGAGGAAAAGCGCGCCGTGCGCAGCCGTCTGGCGAGGAGAATCGAGGAGGAAAGCCCCGTGAGGAGGAGAGTGTCGCTACTTTCAAATTATCAAGGGGCTTTAGTTCTGAATCGTCGGATTATACATCAGACTCGGTCAGTGACCGTGATCTTCTTCAAACTGAGATCAAAGAGGTTCGATGAAGTGTGGCGCAAACATAGTATCACATACCCAGTCATCCAAGTTGGCGAGAACGAGGTTCATTTAACATCGCCAGACAAGCAGTACTACATACCGTTAACACAAGCTGGTGTGAAATGAATTACCTCACGAGGGGCTTACGCGCGTTGTCCCATGTCAATGACCCAACTTGACCCAACAGCCGGCTTCGAATTCGATTCCCTCATCGAAGCAGCCCAATGATTCAACCATTATGCCACGGACTATGCAGTGATCCAATTTGGCGGAAAAACGGGTCGAGGCACCGACGTACCCATATAACATTTAAAAAAATGGTGTTTTTCCCATTGCGTCGTGTCTTTACGTAAGCGCTTTTTACTGCGTTAGCATTCTTTGGGAACTTCAGGCCCTTTCCTGGAGCTATGTTTGTGTGTATGTGTGTGCGTTGTGCATGTGGCAACGTGTGAACCGGCTCTTCGCACTCCAGAGAAAAGCTTTCCGTTCAGTATTTTCTTCAATATCTGTACCAGACAGCTGCATATTCCAGATTCTAAAAATGTTACCTTAAGACGACCTTTACATATTTTTCCTAGGATTTTTTGTTTATTATCAAATCATGTATAACTACATACTTTCGTCGAAAAATATTTAAAGCGGGATATAGTATATAATTTGCGTATGAATATTTTAGTTGGACATAGACCCCACAACCACTATGGTACCGAAACAATACATAAATATTATCCCTTTGCAACAAAGATCCTTCTATAATTGATCACGCCCTCAACAGTAAAAGTATTTGGCATTACAAAAGGAAAATAAAACTACTATTGTTAAAAATAGCCGGTCCTATATGATTTTGTTTGGTGCTTGACCTTTGTGTAATAGGTAATGAAATTCATCGTTTTATGTAGTGCATATATGTAGTGCATTTGCATATTTGTATAGTGACACAATCGCATTGCACTACCATGTATGACTTGCTACTGTTTGTGTGTTCAGTTCATTTTAATCTATATGAAGTGTACATTTTGCTTCCGTTCCCTATGTATTATGTATGTTTTGTTCTACTTGTTCGGTATTATATGATTGCACACTGTTTTTGATTTAGTGCGAATCCTGTCTGATGTGTACTCCCGAGGCGAAGGCCTTGTCAGGAAACATACGTGTTCCCTTCTGCCACGCCTCGTGGATATACCTACAAGATTGTATTTATGTCCTAAATAAAATTGAACGATAAAAAAATACGTGCCGCTATTCAATGAACATCTTTCAAGCCGACATCGGTCAGTGTAAATTCCTGACTGAGTAGGTACCGCCGTTCAAAAAAACTCTGAAACCGATTTGGAGCTTTCGGTATGTGCCGCTCGGTTATGTGCTGGTCTTCAGTAAACATGTTAAACCAAGTGAGCGAACCAAACATGTTCGGTAAACCAAGTGAGGTCAGGTCACTAGGTATGTGCCAGTAGGTGCGTGCCGTTCTTCAATGAACTCGTTGACACCAACTTTACTAAGTTTGTGTGACAGGGCATGCGCCACTCTACAGTATACAGATTTAGCACTGCCTGCGTTGTGCACGCAATGCTGTTGCATCCATAAGAGCGCTACGTTCTGCAAAGTGTGCACGTGCAGAACGCAACACGAACGGTATGTGATGCGTACTTTTAGTCAGCGCGTGCATACGCATCCCAATACTAAGCGTGTATTTGAGGGACCTGACGCGCTGCTCTCGTAGTTCTAGGTTGTTCTTGATAGCATGAGACTCTTCGTTATTTGGAAATTATGACTACGGTTCCGTAATGTGGCTGCAGGTAGGAGTTAGGCGATACTCTAAGTTTTTTTCCAAAAGTGCACTCACTGTGTTGTAACTGGCTATGCATCCGACTTGGACGTTTGGAGTGGCTTGGCTTGACTGTAAGCGACAAATGCTTTATTTTTATCGCCCAGATGACGCAGCAAGTTTGCCTACGTTTACGTACGTGAGCACTTTCGTCTGCTAAAAGCCCTGTCATGGCCCACGCTACACCATTCTGCAATGTGCTCCTGTAATGAGTGCATATTGTCATGGCGCAGTACCATAGCTCTCTAATGACAAAAAAATCCCTTACATTCCACTGGTGCTGAGCGGAATGGAACCCACGTCACAAGTGTTGCTCAGGGACAGCGATTTTGCGCTGACTACCGGTAGCTAAACAACGTCACAAAGAAAGACGCGTACTCGTTGCCTCGTGTCGACGATTCTCTGGGCAGGCTGAGGCACGTGAAGTATTTCTCCTCTATCAATCTGAAAAGTGGCTACTGGCAAAATGAAGTAGATGAACGTGACCGCAAGAAAACTGCTTTCGTAACTCCAGACGGTCTTTACGAATACAGAGTACTCCATTTCGGCCTCTGCGAATGATGGATACCGTTCTCGCTGACGTCAAATGGAAAAGCTGCCTCGTTTATCTCGATGATGTCGTTGTCTTTTCGGAAACTTTTGACGAGCACCTTCGATGCCTTCGAAATCTACTCGAAGCCATTCGATCGGCTGACCTTATACTCAAGCTAGAGAAATGCCATTTTGGTTACGAGGAACTGAAGTTCCTTGGTCACGTCGTAAGCGCGGCAGGTGTTCGGCCCGATCCCGAGAAGACTGCTGCTGAGAAGACCGATAAGAAAAGTGTCCGACGATTTTTGGGCTTGTGATATTACCGACGCTTCATTGAAAATTTTTCGAAAATTGCAGATCCGCTTTTTCGCCTTACGCGTGACGACACGCTATTCCTCTGGACTGATGAACAACAGACCGCCTTTGCTGAGATAAAGCGTCGATTGTCTTCTCCTCCCATGCTCATGCATATTGATGAGGATGCTGACTCAGAAGTACGCACTGACGCCAGCAATATCGGTCTCCGAGCTATCCTGGTGCAATGGCAAGACGGGACTGAACGAGTTATCGCCTACGTGAGCCGCACTCTGTCACGCGCAGAGTCCAATTATTCCACCACAGAGAAGGAGTACCTCGCGATTATTTGGGCTACCAGAATGTTTAGGCCGTATGTCTATGGACGGCCATTTAAAGTTGTGACCAACCATCACGCTTTGTGCTGGTTGACCAACCTCCCAGACCCTTCTGGACGATTTGCACGTTGGAGTCTACGACTCCAGGAATTTAACATCACCATCATTTACAAGTCAGGCAGAAAACATGAAGATGCTGACACTTTATCACGAGCACCTGTTGAATCTCAGAATCCTGACGAGGAAGACAACAGCGCCTTTCTGGGAGCCCTCAGCGGGCCACATCTGCTCGCTAAACAGCGATAAAACGCTGAGTTAAGACCCATCATCGATCACTTAGAGGGCGCCATCGAGTCCATTCCTCGCCCTATTTCGCGACGGTTGTCGTCATTTTGCCTACGAGAGGGCATCTTTTACAAAAGAAACACAGGTGCCGGCGACAAACCACATCTTCTAGTAGTACCTCAAGCCCTTCGCGACGACATCCTATTAGCCTGCCACGACGAGCCGACATCTGGTCACATGGGCTACCCAAGGACTCTGGACAGGGTATGGCAACTGTACTACTGGCCTAGACTGACTGCTTGCGTCAAACGCTACGTGAAAGGATGCCGTAAATGCTAGCGCTGCAAGTCACCACCCTTCAAGCCTGCAGGCCTTCTACAACCCATCGACCGTCCGCGTACGCCGTTTGATGAAGTTGGAATGGATCTTCTTGGACCATTCCCCTTGTCTTCCTCCGGCAATAAGTGGATCATTGTCGCAACTGACTACTTGACGCGTTACGCTGAGACGCAGGCACTACCACGCGGGACAGCATCTGAAGTTGCCCAATTTTTTATGCATCACATTGTGCTTCGGCATGGCGCACAGTCATTCTTCATCACTGACCGAAGGACGGCATTTACGGCGAAGCATCTGGACGATATCTTCAAGCTGAGTTACACGAGTCATCGAAAGGCCACTGCATACCACCCTCAGACTAACGGCTTGACAGAAAGACTAAACAAAACACTGGCAGACATGATCATTATGTACGTGAATGTGCAGCACAAAACGTGGGACGAAATCCTACCGTACGTGACTACATGCTTCATCCACGCTGGTGACTACACGCTTCACGCCATTCCGCCTCGTTTATGGTCGAGAAGTCCAAACTATGCTACACGCAATAATTCCATATGAAGATACCGACCAGCTCGACCAGTTAGCTCCTGACGTCGAGGAGTACATTCAGCGCACCGAGGAAGCGCGTCAACTGGCCCGTGTGCACATAAGACAGCAGCAGTGTACAGATGCAATAAAGTATAATCTCCACCATCGACAAGTTACCTATGAGCCTGGTGACCAAGTTTGGGTTTGGACATTCATTAGACGGCGAGGTCTCAGCGAGAAACTCCTTAGCAAGTACTTCGGACCATACACAGTACTAAGGCGTGTAAGCGACGTGAACTATGAAGTGATTGCAGACGGAGACCTGCCATCGCCCAAGCGCCGTTTACCACGCGCAGAGACTGTACATGTCGTCCGCCTCAAGCCGTATTTTACACGGTGAAGTGTACTAGTGAAACAACCTTTTTTTTTTTGCTGTCGTCGCGTCGTTCTCCAAAGAACTGCGAAGTGTTTTCTTTTTTGTTCTCGACCACAGAACACATTTTACCATGTGCATTTCCGTATGTGTGCTAGCGCGTTTCCTTTCTTTTTTTTTGTATTACCTAATTTGTGCAGTTCCCGTGTACGTTTTGTGTTTGAGCATCGAGTCGATGCTCCGTTGCGAGGGGGACTAATGCCACCCGGTGTTTTGAGCCAGCGTTGCGTGCCCAGCAAGAACGGCGTTTGAAGACGACGAAGTCAAAGATCTCGCGCCAGCTGGAGAACTGTCCTTTTTCTGTCTGACGTTTTCGTGTCTGGCTGCTGATACTGCTGCTTACTCTTGCCTTAGCGCGTGACAATATCTTAAGTACATAGAGCCTTTAATTCTTGCTTCATTGCAATGTGCCTCCTCATCGTTCTCATTCAGACCACTGACATCAACAAAGGGGCCATTGGACAAAGGGTGGGATAATACGTGGATATACATCGAGCCATCTTCGCCCATCTGCTTTTAAAGACGTCCTCCAAATCGTTTAAGAAACGTAAGCAATCAGATTGCTAGCACAGGTAGGGCGAGTGAACGCAATTTACATTGCCATTGCATAGTTAAAATGCTTGGTATACTTAATGTGGAATCCACATATGTGCTCATTTCATTGAACAGCCCGTTCAAAACAATTTCCGAAATTCATTTTATAGTTAGCATTGGTTATGTTCATTTTTATGATCTGGATGCTGTGTGGGAGTTCCATATTTTGTGCTCTTGCCACTTTCATAAGTAATACAATTTAGCATATCTTTCACATTGTACCTCGAGTGGGCAGCTATATGTTTCATTAGAAGCTTCAAAATTTTGAGTGTCAGGCCTGCCCACTTATCTGGCAAGCACACCGAGTGGGAACACTTAAATTTTAGTGCTATCAAGTGAAGAGTGAGCGCATACATGTGTCAGAGATGGTATGTGGGCAAGTCGTCCTGGTGCAGCCACTGCGTCTCCATTCAAAACATTTCAACTACCAGCGTAGTGCAAATTGTCGTGTCCAGTTCGACGAAATGGAGCACCAGTGCAAATATCTGGTCACACCTGTCCAGGCCAGCAAGTGTGTCTACACTAAAGACATTTAAAGTACCAGCATGTAGGACAGTGCCATTGCCAGTGGTACTGTAGAGTGCAAAGGGAGGCTCTCCCTAGCTTTTCACCAATGGAACTCTGCCTGGATTCTGTGCCAAATATTATTGGATGTGAAAGTGAAGGTGAACAGGTGAAGCATTGGCTCGGGGCTGTATGTGTGAAAGGTTTTTGTTATTCAGAGTGCTTCTTACAGCGAAGATGTTAGCCCCTGGTTGGTAGGCCTTTTTTGTGTCCGTGTCCGTTACCGAAAATATGTGCCGATTGCCGCAGCAGTGCACGGCCAGAAGCTATGGCTCGTACCCCCGTAGGGCAGAGACTTCAGCAAAGTGAAGAGCAGAGTGCATAAATTCTTTGGCAGCACGGATGCAACATATAGAAGAGCGTACCTTTCAATAAAGAACAAGCGCAAAACAAGTATCTGAGCGACATAATTGATAAGGTGCACCTGGTAACAATGTGACGCTCGTAGCACTTCAGTCACGAAGCACGTACCGCATCAGTCAGCGAGCGTTCAGTTCAAGGCGGATCGGACGACATGCTGCCACCGCTGTCAGGTTTCACAGGCGCAACGCAAGCAAGAGGCCAACCGCTCCTTCCGCATCAGTCAGCGAGCGTTCAGTTGAAGCCGGATAAGACGACATGCTGCCACCGCTGTCAGGTTTCACAGGCTCAACGCAAGCAAGAATGCCACTCGCGTTTAGATATTCGTTTACCGCCGTAGATTGCAAGGTGCCGTCAGAGCCATTGCCGCGCTTCTCATAGTTGCGAATCCAAAGTCGAACTAAATACGAAAGCCATAAGTCATGTGCTGGGTCCTGAATATTTCGCTGCGCTCGTTCGCAAAATATTTTTCGCTCAGCGCTATAATATCCTTGCTCAAATTTGGCAGAACGACCACATTTTGGTGTCTACTTCGTTTAGTATAACACTTAGCACAGTTGATTGCCTGATTTTTTTTTAAACTTACCGGCATTTATGAGAATGCGAGGTGCTGCCGCGACGGTGCAAGCATAAACTTGTATCGCGGCCTGCCGTCATCTCCAGAAAACAGCATTTCAGGAAGCGTTGCCGCGTGTTACCTGCTCCTGGAATAGGCGACTGTCCTCCGTAAGACGCTGCCTTTTAAAGCTGACGGCAGGCGGCGACACAAGTTTATGCTTGCGCCATCGCGGCAGCTGTTTGCATTCTCATGGGCGCAGACAAATTTGTTTTTTTTTTCTTACAAACAAGGCACTTAACTGTGCCAAGTGTAAAGTCGACGCCAAAATGCGATCGCTCTACAAAATTTGAGCAAGAACAGAGCAGCGGTTTGCACGTTTTAGCACAGGGGTTTGCAGAACAGTGCACGAAGTTTGCACATTCCATCGTCGCCGCAATGATTGTACGAAGAGACCACAACGTTTTTAGATTCTAAATCTAAAGCGTTGACAGACCACCACAACCCACAAAAGCCTTCGTACGAGGCTTTTGTGGCTTTTGTTTGCATTTGTGGGTTTTTTTGTGGGTTCTGTGAAGCGGTGCCCCTCTAAAGGGCACTGCTTCACAGAAGTGGTGCCCTTTCGGACTTTTGCCTCTGATGTTCGCCTCTAAAATGCTACAGGAAAACGAAGGCTGGGAGGTTTACCTCCTATTCAGAAAAGTTGTAGGCATGCTTTTGTCTGTTGAGCTTCCCTCAGAATCTGTTGTTTATATAGAGGTGAAAATTCAAGAATTTCTCCGTTCAATCGTTACCCGCTACCCAGAAGCCCGCATAATCCCTAAATTACATTACCTTGTGCACTACCCACGCATGATATCTCTTTTCGGACCACTCAAACAAATCTGGTGTATGAGGTTTGAGGCTAGTCAGCAGTACTTTAAGAATGCGGTATCGAAGATGAAAAACTTCAAAAACATATTTAAAACACTTGCAGAGCTTCGCCAACATTCGCAAAGCTGTGAATTACGTGAGATTGTCTTCAAACAACGCTACACCATGTCAGGCCTGAAACCTGCGCGAAGATCTGTTTTACATACGTGCATTGAGGAGCGTCTGCCAGCAGGTAACGTATGGCAGGCAAAATCAGTCACTATGCCGCAAATGGCATAGTGACTTTTAATGGCCAAAGGACACGAAATTGAATTACGGTTTGTTACGTGCCAAAACCACTTTCCGAATATGAGGCACGTTGTAGTGGAGGACTTCGGAAATTTCGACCACCTGGGGTTCTTTATTGTGCACATAAATCTAAGTACACGGGTGTTTTCGGATATCGCCGCCATCGAAATGCGGCCGCCGTGGCCGAGATTCAATCCCGTGACCTCGTGCTCAGCAGCCCAACCCCGTAGCCACTGAGCAACCACGGCGGTTAAGGGAGATGACCCACAATTTGTACAGATTGCGTGTGTGTTTGCGGCTCAGGATGAGGTTCTGTTCTTGTTAGACAAGATGGGACTTGTTGAATTCAGGAGACATCGATACGCATTTCAGGTATCTAAACGCAATCTGGTCTGTGTGGCGCAGCCAGGAGATGAGGTATTACCAGAGTTCCTAGATCTTTATCTAGCAGGGGAAGTGGTATCCAGATGTCAATTAGTGTTGTTTCATTAAAAATAGTAATGTTTGCTTAGCTTTATGTCATGAACTCTACGTGGTGTACTTCACAGTTTGTGTTCTGTTGTCATTGTGCGTATATTCATGGTATATTTTTTCTTGTTTTTTTTTTTCATTCTGTGCATGGTCAGTCAATATTCATGCATGCTCCCCACCCCCTTACGGTATCTTTATATACAAAATCTATATTAATGTACAGTGTGTTCCATACATATAACAACCAGTGTTATAACTTTTGCAGTTTGGCGTTGTAACATCCTGCTTCTATTATTTCTTACTGAATAATTAAAAAACAATTTGCATTTCTTGCTATGCTGAATATGCAGTAATGCAGCACTGCATGAAACGCATTTTAGTTTTTGTAGTTATCGAGTTGAACTCGGGTAGTTACATATTATGCTGTTTTCTTTGGTATAGTCAATCAGTTATTTGATTGAGTGAAGCAACGAATCCTCATTCTTTGTAACTTATAACATCATATGTGCCTTTCACTGACTCCCTTCAAGGAGCATGGGAGCCCTCCATTTCATGCGCTATTCCTAACTTCGTTTTGTGACTACCGTTGGAAGAAAAGGTAGTCAGTGACTGAAAAAAGAGAGTCGAGGTAGTCGAGACCCTCTTTTGTCTCTCTTTTTTTTTAAGAGTGTAGGAAGGGCATCGCGAACCTCAACAACGTTACAACTTGAACTGTGAGATCAAATTAAATCAAGTAACACAGTTAACATCCATTTGCAACTCATGGGCTATGGATAGACAGCGTAGCTTGAAACTCTGCTTAATATCGACCACCTATTGTTCGTCAAGTGCGCCTAAATCTAAGTTTAGGGGAGAGTTCTTGGATTCCGCCTTATTGAACGTGGCCATTGCAACCGGGAATAGACCGTGTGGCCTTGTACTTAGCAGGAGAACGCCACAGGGGTTAAACCACTGTGGCGGGAGCTGATCGTATCAGTTGTGGATTATAAAAAAGAGCAAAGAAGCCGAAGCTTTACTAATTCAACAGCGCTGAGAGCATGCTGTTGTCTTGCTAAATCCTACAGAAGAAAATTTGCCCTATACTCACAGATTCCTCTTTTTTTTTCGCACATAATAAGTCAGTACAATATATCACTCACTCTAGAAATATGACTATTCTCTCACAATATTTCTAGGGTCCTAGCAGGGCTGTACACTCTAAAAACAGTCTATTTCAACTCTTTACCAAACTGTAAATTAGAAGAAATGTTCATGCAACCGAAGAAGGTTCGATAGTTCGATCAGCTTAGAAAATATGTATGGATAAGGGGGGTTTCCTTGATCCGAAACAATTGTGATCGCACACCTGTAGTATATCTCGGCACTTGACGGCCGTAGTAATGTTTCCTAGTGCTTGTGGTGGTGAGGATCGTTACTATGTTCACCTGCACTTTGGCTCTCGTGTTACCTCCCAATAACCTGCCTCGTGAGCATGTGGCATTTTACGAAAAAGCTGGCTTTTTACAGTCATTCTTCAACAGCTAGAGACGTACAGACTGAGACTTTCTGCACCTCTATTACGCGCCCCAGGTAAGGATAAATGCTGCAGCCGTAGTATTGGACGTCAGCAGTTATTGCAAAACTCTCTCTCAACCCGCAGTAAATGAAAGGGATTCCCGGTTTGCGCCGCAATACCGAACAACCCAAACTATCTGCAGTGTGCTCGGCCTTGGTGCAAGCCTTTCAGGGTCACGTTCTACCGTGCCGTGCCTATAGTCAAAACTGTCTGCCGCTTCTCGCCCATTCCCCATTCCGTTATAACAAGGATTTAGAGCCAACACTACAGTTCAAATAGGGTACCGGCATTGAACTCTAATTTCCCGCCCAAGTACGGATTTCTGAATATGACTCCGAATAGAAGCGTAGGAAATCTATAGAAACTGCGGCACTGTCCAATTTTGGAAAAATAAAGCGTTGTCACGCGTTTGCAAATGTTCCCAATACAGATAAATGGCCAAGTTGAGATACGTTAGTGGCTGCAACAATATGACAAGAACTATGAAGAGAAGGCGAAACCACAAGACGCTGTAATCTTTTTTCATGCTTATCATCTTACGAATGATACATCGACTTGTAGTTTGCTGACCCTTTCACATTTCCATAAGTTTTATCACAGCTCACTTAATCAACCACCCCATATCCTCCCTGCAGCCCGAACATCTCATCGTATACGGCACACTTTTCAAGTGGGCCGCCCTCACATGCGCACTATTACCTTTTCCGCCTCATTCTTTTGCCATGCCGCTACAGATTGTAACAACCTGCCCCACCAAATCGCCGCATAATTTGCCCTTGTACGTTCGTGGAGAATGTCACTGCGCACGTTTCACAATGAAAATACCCCTATCAAAGGGTATTTAAGGTAATAAAATGAAGTGAAGCCAATATGATTCACAGTACCACGTGTAATTCTTGCGGCTGTGTTGAAACTGTAGAAGGTGTCCTTGGTAAGTGCCCATGCTTCTGCACCTAGACAATTTCCCTTTTAGCTCCCCTCCTTCCTTCTCTGAGTGCATGCTATTAGCTTTTATTACGAACTTCGAATGCGGCTACAAACAATTCTCGTATTGTGCTAGACCATGTTGTTATTTAGCGTTGTTTTGTTTTGTGTTTTTTTTTCAACGAGAATAATAACGCTATAATGCGCCGAGAACAGGGATGAATAATAGACCCGTCAGAGCCAGAAACGTTCTGAGAGCAGTGCTTGGCAGGAACTGCAAAGCTGCAATCAATTTATTTGGCCAACTTGATTGACTAAAACTGCGATCTGAAATTAAAGATGAAGCGCGCTCATGAAATAGAAAGGAAGACAGTAGGTGAAACTCACTCATAATCTACTTTTCGCGATCTTACTGTTGACGTTCCAGTTAAATATTGTGCAAAAGTGCAGATGTATGTTGTGGGAATGTTCTAAGCACGTGCGCTAAACATTTCGCGTTCTTCTCCCACCGCAGAAGTTTGGGACTTTGTCGCTCCGCCACAAAGGGCCTTCAGTGCCTAATTTTACATTAGAGCGGTTAACTGCCTGCCGAGTAGGACGCTCCACATTGTGTTTCAGAATGCGCTTTGGTCGTAAACGGAAAAGAGACTGGCTTTGTGTAACACCGCATTCCTTCGCACACAACGATAGCAGGCTCATAATCCATGCAAACGCCCGTACGTGGTTGCGTACATTTAAGTTGTAAATGTGTAATCACTAATCAATACACTATATTTATTTGTCCCACCACTTCCCAAGCGAAACCCCTAAGACCACGCTGTGGCCGCTGCAATATTAATCGGCTGTTTCTTGTTGCTGGTTAGTATTACCCTGTACACCAGATGAGTCAACAGAGCTTATCCGCTCACGCCAGTGAGACCTCTGTACTGTGAAACGCTTCAATTATCGATCCAGACATGTTTGAAACGAAGTCATGAATATCTTTCTAGATCTCCAACTTTGTTTCGTTAGGCGCATTTTTTCGCTTTTCCAAATAAAGTCAGACCTACTCTGTAGGGAAACCCTAAAGACAGGCGATAAAGAAATATGGTCGAAACAGCAAAACACGGGACGTATGCGCTTTATATGTCAAGTTTTCTAAGTGGCGATTTCTTCCTTTCGTCCGTCGTCCCCTTTTACACGTGTCGCAGGGTAGCTAACAGGACGTCCATGTGGTTCAGCTCCCTGTCTTTTCTTTGTTTTCTCTGTCTCTCTCTCTCTTTCTGAAAGAAGCGATAAAGCGCGCTCTCCCTCTTTTAAGCCAATTGTGGCTATATGCACGATGGTCCAAGCGTGTCAAATCATTGGCTTCCATGAGAGAATGATCGCTAAGGCTCTTGTACACTCGTGCTACACATGCGTACGCGGCTTAATGGGCCGAACGTCGGGCTGCTGCGCAAAGAGAGCACGGCTCAAACAAGACCACCGGCCATGTAGTCCTCTTCTTTTTCTAGCTAGGCCTCAAGCGAGCCCAGTCGAAAACCTGATCACCTACCAACCGATCGTAAAGCGTCTGTTGAGTGCCAAATAATATTTTGCATGTAAGCACATGATGCGGCGTAGAAGGCGCAAAAGTTAGGCTGCCCAACAACATCAATCCCGACGGGCCACCTTGGAGTATACAAAAGAAGAGACCGCATGACGTCACGCGCCAATGAACTGCTCAGAACCAAACCGGCGGTAGCGCGTATGCAGGTGCATCGCTGAGTCCTCCTCGGCTACTGACGGCAACGCGAAAAAAACACGGGCAGGCAGCTACAGAATGCTTCGAATTTAAATATCCTAATGTGACACAAAAACGAAATCTTGCCGCCTTACTGCCTCGCCCCGTGGAGCACGCCAGCGTGATCCATACTAGGAAGAGCGTCCAGAGGATGCGGTCCAAGAATGCCGCAAGGAGTGCCACGCCCGCTGACACGGGGTCCGGGCTTCTGTACCAGGCGAACTTCACAAATACGCAGATCAGACAGCAGGCCACGGACCCGTACCAGCAAACCTGCTGGAACCACTGGAGAAATGAACGAGGAACACACATCATTCAGAGGCTCAGCTTGGACTCTCACAAATATGCATGCCACGAGGACCACAGTAATAAACTTGCTTATAACACATGGTTTCTCTCCGCGAGGAATATGTGTCGCACGATGTCTCTTTCGTAAACAAAACGAGAATCAACCATCGGCTCGTGCTGGGAGAGCACTACTTCTGCAAAAAGGTGTAACTACGAAACCATCATAATTGTCATTTATGTGACCCTTAAGGGCCTCTTACAGGTCACTACATCGAGAAATCACAAAAACTCATGTCATAAAATGAATTCAATAATTATAGGAAAGGCAGCCGTTTGCTAAACAAATAAGTACGCGGCAAGTACAATCAAGACGAAGATTCGGTTATTAATAATGGGTACTGTAACAACAGTAGTATGAAACTAAAGCAAATAGAAACTGCCAATACGAAAAGCAGGGAAGCAAAATAGAAAGAAAAAGGACAGAAAAATATGTCAAACATGGTAACTATACTTGGGAGTACGCTTACTCATTAAGAAAGGATCGAGCGAGGTGGTTCAAGGATACTATCATGAACTAACCCGGACCGCCGTTGCTCGATGACAACGTCGTTTTTCTAATGAACATGAGATCGGGGGCTCAATTCGCGGTCCGTCTGCATTCAGGTGCGCGTGTAGTGCGAAAAAGGCTGATTTCGCTACACCTCGAGTAACCGTAAATACTATGCCTGGAACGGTTTCAGTATTGTAAAACATATTCACCAAGATAATTTCCAATAAAATCAAGGCACACTTGACATCAGTCAATCAAGAGGACAGGCTGGCTTCAAGAAGAGATACTCTACATCACATCCATGTCATCACTCAGGTAATCAACACATTTGCGAACTACTGTAGACTTCTATACATTGACTTTCAGAGACTGAACATGTATTTAATTCATTTGAGGTACCAGCAGTCATAGAGACTTTGCGTAATCAAGGAGCAGAGGAGGCATACGTGAATATCTTGCGGCGATATCTGCAAAGATACCTCAGCTACCTTGGTTCTCCCCAAGAATAGTGGAAAGTTACTTATCAAGAAAGGGGTCAGGCAAGTAGACAGAATCTTTCTAGTACTATTCACTGCATGTTTAAAAAATATTCAAGCTATTAGGCTGGGAAGGCCGAGGCAGGAGGCTCAACAGTGGATGCCTCAGCAACCTTCAGTTTGCAGATGAGATTTTGCTCTTCAGCAACACTGTGGACTTGTTACAATAAATGATTTAGGACCTTGAGAAAGTGAAAGAGTGAGTTTGAAGACAACTATTCAGCAGACAAAGATAATGTTCAGTAGTCTGGCAATAGAACAAGAATAAAGGATAGCTAGTCAGCCTCCAGAGTCTCTTCAGGTGTAGCTTTTTCTAGGTCAATAACTCAAAAGGGACCCTGATTCTGAAGTGAAAATTCACAGAAGAATAAAAATGGGTAACCGTACATACGGCAGGTATTACTAAATCCTGAGTGAGAGCTTGCCGCTGTCATTTACAAAATTACAAATTACGAAACGTTACAAATTTATAATTTGCAACATTACAAAAAAGATACTTTGATATCCGTGACCTCACGCTGATGTGCAAGCGCGGGGAGTTTCGACCCACTATTATAGCAATGAAACTAGTAATTGGCCATCATGTACTCTTACTATATTTTAATAACTAACCGATTACATCTAAATTATCAAGAAATATCTATTTTACGCGTGCGTAGCGTATTGGCATGTGAGGGTTTGTTAAGCGGTACCTTGGATAACTTCCTCTCCTTGAAGTCGTCTAAGACGAGGTACGTCATGCAGCCGCCGAAGTAGCACACGGCGTGGTAGTAGGGCCGGATGTAATATTCGTTCAGAGTTCGCAGCATGAGGCTGAAATAATTAAAAGAGATCAAAGAATTCGGAAAGGATAAATGTACAACTCTACAGCACGGGGAAGACTGTATGAACGGGTATAGACCCCTTTCGCTGTGTACACACACAGGCCCTGGAGGTAGCAGGCTAAACGTAGCGGGCAAGAAAGGCATTGGCGGCGATATCGCGTAGCAGGACTGCGTTAAAGTCTAAGCCTGCAGACTTTGAACATTTTTCCTGCCTACATAATGAATATACTACAAGTCAAGGTTGCGGTAAGTTGCACGAAAAATTTTGTATGTTAGTCTTCACGCGTGAGGCGCATGCCTTTTACCTCAAAACTTAAATATACACTTTCCGCAAAGTGAAACAACTTCAAAACGCGCTTTGCGCTCCGGCGCAGTAGACTGATAAGATCCGTGGTCGGAAGTTTCTTGGGGCCGCACTCTTGCTGCTGTTATAGCGCCCAGTGACCTATACTCGCGGACAACTATCTGTGGCTATGAAAAAAAATCTACGGAGGCAAAGCGCGCACAAGTGAAAACTGTTCTGAAAAGAGACCCGCGTTTAAATCCACGTCAGATTAAGCTGGGGAAGAGCAAACATGAACACCTTATTAGCAACAGTCAAATAAGACAAAACACACACCTGAGTGTAATGGTTGACTTAATTTGCGGCGTTTCCCTTCCCCGTCTGGAAAAAACGCGACACCATCACGTTTTCCCTCGCACGTGGAAGCTGCGTAGACTCGGCGTCTGTTCGGAGAGCTCAGAAGCACTGTCAGACGCTGCCGGACTACTTGGCGCGGTAACACATGTGCAGCAGCCACGCGACCGCAGCTGTCCATTCATAGCCACAGAAAGTAGACCGCGAGTATAGTCTCACGAAAAAATAGAATGCTACGATGCTAAGAGATTGTTTAGTGAATGTTCCCCGCACTGGGTGGAGTGACCGCATGTACTTTTAATGGGCAGTAAACTTCAATACTTACTCCGCACTCGATCCTGGGAAGATCATAAACGGTGGCAGCTGAAAGACTGCAGCGATGAACGTTCCAGCAATGCAGCCCAGTAGAGATAGAAGGGCGAATGCTCCGACTGTAAGTGTCCTGTGCCTGTGCATCAAGTGTCCTTGTCAAACAACATCGGTAGCATCGTTTTAATTGTGGAGCTTTCCTGGCGAACAATAAACGATTATTTGAAAGAACGAATGCGAGTTGAATATCTAATCCGGTATAATATTCATTCATAAGAATGGCCAATGGTCCCTTCGCGGTAAATCAACCTATTTTACGTGAAGCTTATCTCGCTGCTTTTTGCATATATTAATTTATTTGATAGCTACTCGTAGTCTCTTGCGTTAAATTAATAACTGACTGTCATCTAGCTTGTGCAGTATCCTTTGTAGGTGTGCTTATGTTTCCATTTTTCTGTTCGAAGTAAACCAATCGTGAATAACGCTACGATTATATCTTTACTTATCCAACTAGGCCAAGAATAAACACTGCAAGCTGTAACTAAAAACTCTCATATGTTCAAAACACTCGTGCACAATACTTATGTGTGACAGGATCGTATTGCTGTATGAGCATTTAGTTTCGCTGTACCATCGATTCAAATTAAAGGAATGAATTACGGGCGTATTTGTGTAAGGTCGCTTTCATGTGAACCTAACAACTTTGAGAACAGATCCTATAGTGCTTTTGGGCCACTTTCTTAGTTTGTACACGTAAAAAACAGCTGTATTATAAGTCTTTAACGAATATTTTTACGCAATGTAACAAGGAAATAATTTTGGAATGCTTATTTTTTGTATGCGGTCCCTCGCACTATGATGTTCCTCATTTGAATGAACTCACCGTTTGAATATCAGCAGTGTAACAAGAGAGACGACGAACAGCTGGAAATCCGTCGACAGGTACCACACGTGCGGTATGACATCCTGGCACACGAAAAAAAAGGAACATTGCCCAAAAGCAAAGTTCAATGTTATTAGCGCAGATAGAGAGAGAGAGAGAGAGAAAGCACTTGACTTGTGTCTACTTCTTTGTTCCGTCTAAGGTAGGTGCGTGTTAAACCAGCCCCCAAAAATTCCCCCTAAACCATCAATACACATCATTAGGAGAGCGAAAGCTTTTAACGAAACACACAGTTTTCTTCTGGCGTGCGCCTAGTCTCCTACATGCTACTAAGGGCGAGTAAGGGCTGTAGAGACATAAAGGAGGCCGGTACAATGAGCATGAACGGGTAGGATAAAGGTAAGCTTGGTATTTAGATTCCAAATAGAGTTTGATGGATTACGTGGGAAATGAAGGTGATGTAAGAATGAACTTCAGTGATACTGATGTGCGTAAAGCCAGTTCCTGGCAAATTAGTTCTACAGAAGTTCAAAAGGTGAAGGAATGTTTGCGAAAACAAAATTTGTCATCCACCCGAATGTAGCACGATGCTACAAAGAAAACCCATGCGAGTTTCTCAGATAGAAAGCGTCGAAGTTTAAACAGAATTCGTCCTGGCCTAGGGAAGCTTGAATCTGGCGCCAAAGCCATCTGAGTGACCATCTGAGCTACCACCATCTGAGCTAACCGAGAGCCGAGAAGATGGCAGAGAGACAGTGAAATATTTGACAACTCGCCTTGACCAGGACGACTCGCGATCCAGGACGATTTTTTTCAGCTCTGCAATAATGTTTCTGAAATAAAAATCGCGTGGGTTTCCCTTGTAGCTTTGTTCTACAATCCGGTGGATGACAATTTCTTGCTTGCAACAGCATTTCCTAAAGCTTTCCAAGCAAGCTATTCTCCTGAATTTAAGGAAACAAGTCCAAAAGCTGGCGCTACCTATAATAGGACAAGGCAGCGAACGTAATGTGCTTATCAGCATTATAGGTGCCCTAATGATTTTGGCCATTTGATTTTCATAAAATGTTTCATGGAATGTTTGGATACAGGTTTTTGATATATTTTTCCCATGCATCAATGCGTACTAGTTCAAATACTGTTGCAGTAGGGAGTTCATTATTCTGTGGTGGCAAAGTCTCAAAACGCAAGTAGGGCAAGCGCAGGCTAAGGAAAGTTCAAATGTTTAATACTGGTGATTTCTTGCCGTAGTAAAAGCAGGCTGGCCTGTGAGAAGAAAGTGCTAAGAAGTAGCAAATGTTGTGGTCTTTCTGCTTCCTCATGCTAGGCGCTAAACATGCCCGTTCATGTATCTACAGAAAAAAATGAGCTTGAATAAATCTCAGGCACCACAACAAAATAGTCGGCATTTACCAAAATCTGTATAGTGATGGTCACTGACCAAGGTGTAGGCTCCTCTCTAGGTGCACTATGAGGAGTAGCGGACCGCAGTACAATCGGGTTAAGGAAACGCGCACTCAAGAACCTTTGAGTTAACCAATTGAAAATGCTGTATTTGGTAACATTCCCAGAGCCCGTACAGGACGTATATATATTTCATAAAGTGCACGACTCTATACGCAGTACTTTTACTCATTTCTACATGGTCTGAACGAAAATGAGTTCAACCGGCGCGTTTAATAATTACTTTATGGTTGAATCACGAGCATTTATTAGTGACTATAGCTGGTATGCCTGAAGATACACGAATGAATAATTTTAAAGTGCAAAACACGGAACCAGAGAATATGTGTAGACTAGACAACTGCTTCTCCTGCCTTAACACGTTTTATTTTGTCCCATATTTTGAGCTTTACTAACTTGAACAATAACAGTACGTCTGCCGAAAGCAATACCATTCCTGAGTCCACTGTGCTAATTTTCGTCGACCTAACTTAGAGGTAGGAGACTTTATGCAGTTGCCTATTCGCAATGTTCTCGCAAAATTACACCTGCGAGAGGCAGTTCATGCCACCCTTCCTGCACGCCGTTTAGGCTTTTAAGAGCTACCGCTCTTTCTCGTTGGATGTCTTGAATTTCTCCACTGCATCAAAATTGTTGCGAAGCATTTAAAATTTAGTTATCTTTACTTGCTGGCCCCAACCGGTGCCACGTACATGGGAAACATATTAATGGCGAGTAAAAATCAATGATCTGTAATGGAGGTTCCAAGTTTGTCAAATTCACCGCCGACACGTACTCGCCGAAAGGTACCCATTCCTTTTGTGAAGACCTGACACTCTTACATGACTGCAACGTGTATTCGAATACAGCTCAAGTTGAAAACAGTGAAAAGTTCTTATAACATAAGGCTGAAGTTTAGGCTGCCAGCATTTGTACTGAAAGTATAATGCAACGACAAAATGCACTGTAAAGTCCGTAGGCGCCTTTCGTGAAGGCGTTTTCATAAAGAGCTTGCACTTACTCGTTCCCTGATGCCATCGAAATTTCGGATCTGCAGAAGCAAGTACCACCAATGAGAGGTGACCTCCTTGTGCAAGTCTTGGAAAAACGCCTTCGTGTTGGGACCCGTGACGAAGGGCTGAAGCGCGTACAGGCACATGATGATGAAAAACAGTGGAATGCAAGTCCTGCAGAGATAATGATGTACTTACTGTCCTTAAAGTGAAAACTGGAGAATGTCGTCACCTCTCAAATTTCACTTCTTCGGTTTGGATGCCCGTTTACGTGTAGAGAACTCTCTTTTATCAATACACTTCAGTAGTGGTACGAAAACAAGAATATGGGCATTAAGGCTTCGGGTTAACTGAACCCTCTACTTAACAAACGTGCATCATACTCACATCCACGCGGTGAGTTTTGCTAAACATATTCAGTCGTTTGTAGCCTCAACCATCTCTGGGCAACGTGCTGTTTTTAAATAGCAGCGGTGAAGGTATAGTTTTTTCCTCATCTTCTTTTTTATTTCTTTGTTATGATTAGGAGGGATGTACCCGACAGTAAATAGATGAAGATTTATATCCTACCCAACTACGACGAGCAATTTAGAAGTACATAAAAGATAATCCTGCCACGTTCACATTTCTTTCCTTCGTAATCTACAACACCATGATCAAAATAACATTGACACGTTTACTAGAAATCCATTATGGTTCTTGACGTACGAGATTAAACACTGGCTGTTCTTTTCAACCATGCCCTCATTTCTTTTTCCTGACATCACACGATGCGATATGACTAACCATTATGCAGATATCACTGTAATAGAAGCTTGGGAGTTTGGAAGTTCAATTCGTGGTGATTAGAAGAGTTTAGGCCATGGCGGTAACACGCAGAGGTAAATAAAATCTGTCTGTCTGTCTGTCTGTCTGTCTGTCTGTCTGTCTGTCTGTCTGTCTGTCTGTCTGTCTGTCTGTCTGTCTGTCTGTCTGTCTGTCTGTCTGTCTGTCTGTCTGTCTGTCTGTCTGTCTGTCTGTCTGTCTGTCTGTCTGCGTCCGTCCGTCCGTCCGTCCCTTTTATATTCGTCCCCCCCCCCCCTAAGAGCTATTCCAACAACTTTATCTAATAACTCATTTCTATGAAAAGTAGGCTGTCTCATTTTGACAGCCGCAAGTTATCAACATCTAAAAAGGGGGGAATTTTACGAGCACTATAAGAAATTTTATATCTTGACCAAGCTCATCTGGTAACTGCGGAAGACTTAGACAAGTTTTGCTGTCATGCACAAGGCGGCAGTTTTATGTAGTTTATGTGTGATTTGTATGTGTGTGTGGTTTGTATGAACTCTCTACGAAGTTGATTGCAACGGCCCATTTGTCGTGTCTATTCGCAAGACGCACGGTAAATTTCCATGTCATGGTTACACATCAAAATTCATTAACGGGCGCATTTGTGCGCATTCATGACAAAACTAAGCGCGAACAGGACGACCTAATAAGACGATAGCACAAGACGCTGTTCTCAATTGACATATTTATGACGTCACACCTCCAGTTATAAGAAAACAGGCCTAAGGAACATGCATGTATTCCTCCGTACAACATTCAATTTAGTCCTTGGGGAATCCTTTGTATCATTCGCTCTCTTGATATGTCTCGCATGATAGCTTCTCCATGCATATACTCTTCAGGTCTGTTTTTATTATTAAGCTGAGATATGGCGTGATAAAGATGCCCCATGCAGGTATTGTCTCGTACTTTCTCCTTGTAGTGTCATCCGGTTCCCACTAAAATTTATTTTGAATGGCTGCACATATTTGCTTCCTCAAAACGCAGAACAATGTAAAGCGCTTCTTACCTAATCAGCCGTCTGATAACGCCGATTATGAAGACCATTGCTCCATTTCTCGTTTGCCTTGTGACAGTAAAACATAGTAAGAAGCCACTGCAAAAAAGCAAAAGCAAAATATTGTCTTAGAGCATCTCAACACGCGAATAGAATTTATGCGGTATCATGAACAACTTGGTCATATCGAAAATATTGATCAAGCGACCAATTCACCAAATTGTTCCGTCACAGTGCACAGTTTCACAGAAAGAGGGATCTGGATACCACAACCAACCATATAACTAAGAACAATACCATAATATCAAAGGACCTGCTTTCCTTGCCTATTTCATACATGCGGCATACTTGAAATAGTCATGATGCCTTTTTTTTGTAATAGCAAGAAAACACACAACCCCTGCTCCCCCCCCCTCCCCCCACCCCCAATATGATAGCTTCTGCTGCTTGATGGTCTTTATATTAAATTACTGGGACATTTAGGTAGTCTTCACTACAGCTAAAGTAAAGTCCGGCTGTGTTCGCATATTCTATATAAGTTGCATTAGACGTTTCTATACTTGCCTCAGAAAAAAGAACGTGTCGACGCTGCTGAACCCAGCGGTTATGATCATAAATGACCACCTGTCTGATAGGAGGAACAAGTTGAGCAGCCCAGCTGAAAAGAGTTAGAAACAGTTTGCACGGCATCACTCGATAAAACTAAGGAATAGCTTCATCGGCAGAATACGCAATGTGGCCCACATTGAAATGGCCACGGCATTCTCAACACTATGGACTAACAAAGCTATAGTCGGTTAAGATTACTCAGCAATGCTAATGAATTGTTCAGGACAACATTAATTTGGGCTAGATGGTGCCAACTTGAATTAGGAAAGAACAGCCCCAACTAAGACAATCACGAGAGGGCGAATGACACCTATTCCGTGCCACTTAACCTATTCACGTGCCATCCGCAAATTCCGTGTTACGAGCCTAATGACATCCGAACACGAAGCCGATGCATGCATGAGCAAAAAGGCACTAGCGCTTTTTTTTTCTGTTCGCATATTCCACGAGGCCTTGACACTGTAGCATTGAAGTCTATTTTAAGTCCACGCAAATCACCCTCGTCACACCTTTATCTTGTACTTCAAAGCCCCCTCACAATTTCTAAATGACTATTGGTTTAGCACAGAGATGTAGCACCATGAAAGATATCCCTATTATTGAGTGAGGCTAATTTAACTTGCAAATCGAGTGCGGTTGATTCAAGTAACTGGGCTGGCTGAGTCGTAACTTTTACGAGTTCTCATAAATTGTCTACGGTGGCATCCATTTTGAAAGAACAAGCTCCTTTCTCCCTGTCGACCATCATTCGGTTACAAACGAACAGAAAACGAACTTAAGAAAAAGGAACTCGCAGTTCCGCCGGAAAGGCGAAGTATCAACTGCAATATCAAAATAGTAGACAGCTATACGAAGCAATGATATTAGTTTTATCAGCCGTATAGGCTTGTAAGGGTTTGTAGATGCACATGCTCGGCTGCGCGCTCCTAATCGTGAGGAGCGCTAGCGCTTGTTCAGCAAGGGTTAAGTCGTGTCACGATCAACAACCAGCCTCACCAATAGCCGACGCAGCCTGGCTGACGCCCTTAGGAGCATAAACTAAGCAAACAAAACCAAAAGAGAGAAAACGAAAACATGGGCGAAGCGCGCATGACCTACTCACACCACGTGTCTGACATTACCGAGCCGCAGTGGCCGAGGGCAATGTGAACGATGCCGTAAAAGCGCATGCCGTGCAGGAACTGCAGGGCGTAGTAGTCTTGCTTATTCTTGTCGGCAACCTTGAGCAACATGCGGGTGTTGGACGTCGCCGAAAAGGCCGCGATGAATTCGGACAGAGCGCCTGAAAAGAATGTAGCGCGCGCACATTTCCGTCAGGGTCGGCAGCTAAACGCATTTGTAATTCTACGATCAGATCAGCGCGATGTATACGCTTTCGCGAGCCCTTGATTTGCGGCAATAACACAGGAATCACGAGGCCGGGTGCTGCTCTTCCATTGTGTCCGCAGAATCGCGTATAACGAGCGGCAACGAATCACAATTCAGTGGTAGTGAACTATACATGATGTTCGTTTACAGAATAATCCGTGTCGTGTAAAGCCCGCTTAGTACCACAGGGATGGCTGAATCAAAATATGAACGGATGGACAAATGCATTTACTCACAGCTCCTATAGTTCTATCCTGTCTGTTAGATTGACTAACCCTTTCAGCGTCACTGACGTACCTGCACTCTTGCGCGTTTCGGACCTGCGATATTCTTTTTGGCATTTCTTATGTCAGATCACATTGTGTGGACAATGTTATCAAAAGAAGCACTTGCCAATTTCCATATCATTTGTTCTTAATTTCTGCACAAGCAAGTACAAACAGTCGTGTGTGTTGTATAGTATCCGAGAAAAAAAATCCGACAGTGGGGGCACGTCACGCATGGAAAAGAACCTACTCTGAAAGGGGCAACCTTGGTGTATTTCTATTAGTACGCCTCACCGTTCAAAGGCATGGCCTACAGCGCGACGAGGCCAAACACATTTGATCATTGCATTGATACGAACCGGCTTCGAATTCTACGGTACTATAATAACCTTCTATCTAGCAGAGGAAAAAGTTCGCAAGTACAACGCACCAGGTCGAGCAACATCGTTCTGTAAATGTGTTTTTAACTGCCTGCCAGCTACGTCATCGTGAGATATACAAAAATAGACTCCACGTACTGCGGTTTTTCTTCCTCTTCGGCTCTCGGTTCATGAAGCAGTCGACATAGGTACCAGCTGCGACGGCGATGAGTAGGATGCATAAAAACACCCTGTAAGTAGAAGCATCCCATACTCAGAAGAATGCTCCAAGACTCACAGCTTGATTGTTAAAGCACGATGTCATCCAAAATAGTGAATCGTTTATGCCGGCATAATGTATTAGAGTTCGAAAAAAAGGAGCTAAATCAAATAACGTTATAGCCGCTTCAATAGAAAGCAATCATTAGTTGAGTCAGGTGGGTTGTTGGAAACAATGGCCAGCACATTCAAGTGTTCGACGAAAAGTCGTCTGGCGAGGAAACATACTGGTGCAAAAAAAACGTGCAGTCGCCAAGAATAAAATAAAAATAAACAACATGACGTTTCAGGCCCCGCACAGGTCCCTTGATCACAATGAAGTTATAAGCATGGGCGCGCGGCTATTTATGGGTGAGGTCGCGCAGCGTACGGGTGCATATCTCTGGCAGATTACCCCGCATCCTGTTTATCGTGCATCCAGTAGATTGAATGTAGTATGACTGTAAAAGCAAACGGGCAGTTAAGTGTTTCTCTTTTGCGATGATGGCTGTCTAGTTGCAATCAATGCTGTGTCCGGTTAGTTGGCGATGTTGCGCCAGGGCGTTCGCGGCTGTGTGGCCTTTGGCGACGTCATTCATGCACTGTTTCAAGCACCGTTTAAGATTTCCGCCTCTCGCCGATGTACGACACGGCACACTCCTTGCTTGGTATACTGTAGATCTCTCCCAGGTAGTCCGTGTGCTTCAAAAGTACTTTTGCGCGAACCAGCTGTTGATGAAGTTTTTGGGAAGACAAGTGGGTGATATGCACACCGTATATATCCTTTAAAAATTCTTGCAAGGGGTTCGCTTGTTCCCACTGTGCGAGGTACCGCCGCGCGCTTCACTGTTTCTTTCGCCGCTTCACGGCGAGGCTTGGCTGATTTGCGCTCTTGCATTCTTTCCATTTAAGCAATGGTTCAAGCAAAGACCATTTAAGTAATGGTTTAAGCAAAGACCATTTAAGCAGTGGTTACCCTCTACATAGGGTGACCATTGCTTAAATGGTCTTTTTTTCGCAACCTGCTCCTCTTGCCTACGTATCGTGGGGCTTGATCAGACGCGGAATGCCCGGGAAGGGAGTGCTGCTGTGACGGTTCGCTTTTAACCAATTGGATGCGCCGAGTCAAAGCTCAGGTGCTTTCCCATGTGCGTTGGCTTTCTGTGCGTTGGACAAAGGTCCTAAAGCCGCTTGAAATCCTCTCCACGAGGACATCCAGGAAAGGAATGCGCCCATTGGCTTTCTTTTCAGCTGTGAACTGTATACTCAGCTTGAAGGAATTTAGGTGCTTCAGGAAATGTGTTGCGTGCCGGTGACGGATAATGAAGAAGCAGTCGTCTATTTTTCTTAGAAGGAGCTTTCGACGCATACCGAATGAAGACAAAGCAGCACTTTCCAGATCCTCGAGAGCAGTGTAACTGCTTAAAATTCGTAAACTTCGTAAAGTAGCTCCACGCTTCGAAGAATGCCGCCTCCTCCTCGCGTGCTCTGGCCGAGGCCGACTAACATCATCGCGCGGGCCCTCGCACCGGCTTTGTTTGTTTACAGTCGTTCTTCAGCGCCACTTCCGCTTGCGAAGCGTCTACAAAGTGGCGAGGAACGCTAGTTGGCGCCGTTGCTATGCTACAGTGGTGCAGACGACATAACGTCGAGGACAGAACGTACGAGAGAGGAGAAACAAGGAGCTGTGAAGGCGGAGGAGGAGAGTTTCGCCACTTTACTAAGTTTAGGGGTTTTAGAACCACACAGCTGCGAACGCCTGGCGGAAAATCGCGAACCAACCAGACAAGCATTGACTACAACACGGCAGCCATCACCGCAGAACAGAAACACTTATCTGCCCATTTGCTTTTATAATCATAGTAAATTCAGTCGACTAGAGACATGATAAACAGGACGCGGGGTAATCTTCTCGAGATACACACCTGTACGCTGTGCGACCTCACCTATACATAGCTGAGCGCCCATGCTTATAACTTCATAGTGATCAAGAGGCCCATACGGGGCCTGAAACGTCACGTGCGTTATTTTCCCTTTATTCTCGGTGGGTGCATGTTTTTTTTTTTTTCACCGATGGACAGCATATAGGTGTATTTCATGTCATTAAAGAAGTGTAATCTGTTGTTGCATGTGCTGTGCGACCGGGCTTGAACATTCGAGGGATGAAGCAGTATACTTGAAACATTGAGAACTGTAAATTTATTCATTCATAGAAGAAAAGGAAACGCAATTCGATTACCCGGCCCTCATTCCCTGTCTAGACTGTTTTGAGGCAAACCCATTAGCTTCTCCTACTGTGAAAGCAAAAGCACACTGAAACTTTCCCAGCATCTAAGCTACACTATCAAATACAAAACTTGTTCTCGGCAAACTATGCCTCTCAATAGCTCTTCAAGACCACAAGCACATTTGCCTGTCCCTTTATCTCAACGTCAATGTTCACGACAAGCACAAACAACTAGGAAGAGTGTCCCACTCATTTGGCTGTATAAATGTCTTAAAAGTGGCTACTTCTGGCACACTTGGAATTTGCAATTCTCAAAGACGGGGGTAAAACAATGGCAGAAATGTGTTTGCGAATCCAGAAATCTTCCAGCCGCAGGGATTCGCAACGGAAATTTGCCAAGAATACAAAAGTATTTGTTCCCTCAATTGCAGGTAGGTGCGTGTACGTGATACCTACGGTTATAAGAAGCGCACCTCGTGCGACGAGCTCATGTCCGTAGCTCCCTTTAGCATTTTTGACTAAAATTAATTTACCTTTCTACGTCTTCATCTCGAAGCAAGGCTGGTGCCAAGTAGAGGGTGGCACATTTTTGCAGGTGACGACGCCTCGCTATTCATTTCGGGACAGATAAATTTAACAAAATGTTTAAAGTGACAAAAAGCGTTCACTTGTTCAACAAAATATCAAGGCAGATGAAAAATGTGTTTTCGCACACTGTTGTGTTAAAGTTGATAGTATTATTAGTATTTTTTTTGCGAAATGTAGAAAAATGGAAACGTAGGCCTCTTTAGGGACAGTTATTCCGAAATCCCAGATGCACCACTAAGACAAGAATAATAAAGAAAAAAAGGAAGACAAGAAAATAGAAATCTAAGAAATGGTGTTGTTATATTAAGCAGCTAAGGCACAGTACGTCTGACGCGATGGTTGCTGAGGAGCATCTTTCTCTACGTAAACTCAATCTTTGCCATGTGAGACTAATAGAGATGGGCCCACGAACGGTAGAGCTGAGGGCCCTGTGCTAAAAAAAGCAATTAGATATGTTAATGCACTCTCGTGTAGCAGAGTGCTCACATTCGCTGATGGCAGGTGCTTTGTGGCATCAAATCCTTCCTCCCACAACACTTTTCCTCATCGAAAGCTCACAGGCAGCAAAATGTTCCGCTACATTTTAATTTGAGCTTTGCGCCATGAGGTGTCACAGAGACATGGCGATCCGAATTTCTGGCCCGATGTACTGCTTTAATGGTGACGCTGATCTTTTACAGCGAATCTGCTAGCGTCTAATTGGTCGTGATTTTTCGTGGGTTCCTTCTTCCCTCACCCAAAAAAGTGGAAAAGGGTCTTGTCTTTGCGTTACCGCCTTACAGAAACATGTTTTATAATATATTCGAATTACAATACGAACTATCCTGTTTGCAGCTTGTGTCAAGTTGTAGTTCACCAATTTTCTGATGCAATTTACTTTCAAAATTTCCATTCGTTCAATAAGGCGCTAAACGACACTAAGACACTAAACGGACATCGCGCGTACACAGATAAAAAGCATCCCAAAGCCGTCGCCGACCAATTCAACCAACCAGGTCATAACTTTTATGCACTTAAACTCTACATGTTACAGTCGAATTTCCGTTCTGAACAAGAAAGAAAATACAGAGAATCATACCTTATCCATAAGTTCAAGACATTGCAACCAATAGGCATAAACATTTCAAAGCGAGCTTTAGAATCTATTCTCTATGCTAAATTTCAAGCTATAAGCAACAACACTTAGTTGAGTTTCTTGGCGTATCCCTTTCTGTTTTTTTTTTCAGCGGGCATGTCAGGCGCCCTTGACACGTCGGCTGACACGCGCGCGTTGACAGACCGGTGGGGGGCGGGGGGGGGGAGGGGGGGGTGGCCCTGGCCTTGGCCTTGTGCACAGCATACCTTTACTCTCAATTCGACACGCTAACACACTTTCCCTCGTTGCCGCACCCTCCCACTCTACACCCTCACCCCTTTAGAAGAACCCCACCTATATATACTGTGGCGAGGAAAACATACGTCACATTGAAGAAAAGTCCACTTGTCGAAACGTTGGCTCCTGCTTTCACCTTGTTCACGTTTTGCTCGCCATAATGACTAATAGGAACTTGTTTGGCTGTCGGCAGTTCTGAATTTTGATGCAAGTGAAGAAAAGCAGCAAAGCACCTTGTGAACGAGATAACACCCGCACAATTACCATATCATTTTAACGATCCTCTGTGTGGGTACTCCGATCACTGACAGCCTGCCATAGAGCAAGTAGCGGCATTGAGTGTGTCACGAAGTGCGCGTACCCCTCGGCGTCACCACACCGCCGCCTAGAGATGCCGCCGCGGCGAGCGCGTCTTTGAGGTGCGCGCTGCTTAGATCCCGCTAGCCCCAAGGCCGGTTCCTCACGCGGTAGCCGGCGCGGTGAGGAAGAGAGAGAGAGAGTGTGTGTATCTAGTGAATGGCGGCAAGCGGGCAGAGTTTGTTAAAACGGCGAGGCGAGCGGCACATGTATCGGAGGCCAGCAAGTCCTGTTGCGGACGCCAGTTGTCAAACATTGGCGCTTAACTGACCGCACTCACCGCTACGGAGGGGACGGCCTGACCGGTGAGGCACAAGCGAAAGACGAGGCGAGCAGACATATCGAGCTGCGCTCCAGCTGTCGTAAGCCGCCGCAAACATACCGTCAGTCGAAGCCGGTCGGCGGGGCGTTCGTGTTAAGCGTGCTGACGGCGGTTCGCCACGCGCGCAGCATACATCCTCATTCTTCTAGGCCATCCGCCAAGCGGTGCTGTTAATTTTAATGTCACTTTGAAGGTGCCTGCAGGTTTTGCACCTAGGGCGGCAACATTCTTCTATTACGGGGTCGGCCTAGGTGCAAAACCTGCAGGCACCTTCAGAATGACATTAAAATTAAAAGCACCGCAAATAGTTATACACATGGAGTCAAATCTAGCTTCACTAGTACAACTTCGGATGTGATTTATATGCTTGAATGTTCCTTCCGTAAGAAACAATATATCGGTGGAGCAGGACAACCAATGAACGTCAGATTAAGCGGACATAGCGCGGACACAGCTAAAAAGCATCCCAAAGCCGTCCCCGAGCAATTCAATCTACCAGGTCATAACTTTTATGAACTTAAACTCTTCATCTTACAGTCGAATTTCCGTTCTGAACGAGAAAGAAAATACAGAAAATCATACCATATCGATAGGTTCGAGACATTGCAACCAATAGGCATAAACGTTTCAAAGGGAGCTTTAGAATCTATTCGCTATGCTAAATTTCAAGCTATAGGCAACAACACTTAGTTTGATTTCTTGGCGTATCCACCTCATTTTTTTTTTCAGCGGGCGTGTCAGATGCCCTTGACACGCCAGCTAACACGCATGCGTTCACAAACCGGGGGGTGGCCCTGGCCTTGGCCTTGTGCACAACATTCCTTCACTCTCCATTCGACGCGCTAACACACCTTCGCTCGTCGCCGCACCCATCCGCCTTACACCCTCTTCCCTTTAGGAAAACCCCACCTATATATACTGTGGAAAGGAAAGCATACGTCGCCTTAAAGAAGACTAGTCGACTTGTGAAACATGGGCTCCTGCTTTCACCTTGTTCAGGTTTTGCCCATCGTCTTGCATTTCCATCTCTCGCATTCCCCGTGTTTTCCTTTTATTAGTCATTATGTGTGCTATAAAGATGTAGGCATCACATGAAGTAAAGTTCAGTCAGACTTACCAAATTGCTATTTGTCTTCTGCTCCACGGTTCTGGTTCCCCTGTTACGCAATCAGACACTTCGAGGCGTAGGAAAGAGGGCGTCGCTGAAAAGTTCACGGAAATAAATAAATTATGCTCAGGCTAAACACTGTTAGAATTGATGTGAAGTGTAAAAAAAATGCCCGTCTTAGGGAGAAACACGCAGCTAATACTGCCATACTCCATCTCCGTAATTACAAAACCTAAGTCTTATGAAAACAGACACTTCGTAAAATGGAAGGTCTGTTAATATCACGTAGCACCCGCACTGAGCCATACCGGCTGATTCAGCACATTTCAAAGGATCTATGCGCACAAGTCACTTTCCTGCTTCGAAAGTTCATGGTTGCCACAAGTGCGGTTGAAACAGATCACGCAATTACGGATAACCGCTCTGCATACAGAATGCATGAGAAACGAAGGACACACGGCACTTCCAGATACACACTAAGACTCAACTCTTCAAGTACACATAGCCATGCTCGGAGTGGTAGTGACTAATTCACAAAGCTGGTCTACTTCTTTTTTTCTTTAATAACACTAATTTCCCTGCGCATATGAAGTACGTCTGCCTACACTTACATTGGGTTGATGTAGCTGCACTAAATTGCTGAGGATAGTTGTGAAACAAAGTCTTCGCGATAGAAGAGTGGGAAAGAGAATTTATTACCCAGAGAACAGTTAACATGCGCCCATGTAAGGGTTATGGGAATCAGACATGAATTACGACACACGAGCGCATCACTTGCGCTAACGCGCTAGTCCACGTCGTGCTCTTCTTCCTCTAAGATTGGTCCATTGTAAAAAAACAAACGAACGAAATCTCGCTTCGAGTATTCAAAGATATTCCATGCATGTCGTCGTGAAAAGGGCACCCCTATAGGAAAAACTTACTCCGATTCGATAATAACGTAACAAAGATCCCTGAAATACTTTAAGAGAAGATATTCCGTGCTTGTATGCGCATTCTGCGTTTACTTAAAATCGCCCCGAAAAAATACAGCCATCCTTGCGGCTTACGATGTAAAAGGAGGCAGTGGGTCATGGTAGGGCTTAAGACGCTGCACGAGGGGAGGTGACATCCACGCCGGCGCATGTCGTCACACGGAGTATATTCATTTACAGTTGATACGTCTTGAAAACCCGCAGGCTACAATTCCCAAATGCTAACTTGTGCCAGAAAGTATTTAAGAAGTTGATTAGTGTATTTTCGTAATAAGTTGTAAAGGCGTTTCCATTTCTGTTTATAGTAATATCTGCCTCTTTGAATATTCAGCCTCAAGGATGAAAATTACGCTTATTTGCCACAGCCGATACTTCAAAATCCCCAAAAACTTGCACACGGTCATCCGGCATAGGCCGTAAGGTGCAACAAATACATTTTCCTATCGATATACCTCAGATAGTGGGGACTGCAGAATTCAGAACGCAAGTTTAAAGGCGACAAGAATTGTGCTCCTTGAAAGCTGCAAGGGCGTCGCCAATGCGCTGCAGATCGCAGCCATCTTTGAAGGTTACATCATTTGAACAACGGTAGTCTGTGCTGACTCGAGTAGAGGCGTCCTTCTTGTGAACGAGAACAGGCAGGAGATACTCAGGAACTGAAATGGCTGAATAACGTCGCCACAAAAGGGGCATGCCGTCCCCTTGGCCGTCAGTGACGGAGTGCTTCGCGGCGAAGTTGCGCCATGGTCTTCGACGCGATGTCAGGTGTAAACTAGTGTCAATACGGACATGCAGCTCAGTTGAGGCTGACAAACCTCGAAGCAGTTTCGAACTTGTGGAATGGGTGAAGCTCAGAGCGTTGGGTAAGGCACCTGCACCAATTATTGCGAGGTTTATTGCCGGCACCATCTGGCAACGACGCTACTAATTAGGACGATGATGGCAGCGTGACGAACTGCCTCGAAAAAACACCAGCGACTAGAACATTAGCGATGCAGCTCTCGTAGCTGCATCGCCTATCTACATCGTAAGAAAGCAGCTCTCCTAGCTACTCTCACAGCTGTATCATAAGAAATTCAGATGCGTGCTCGTGTTCTTCCTTACACGCCCGTCTCCGAGAGGAAAAGTTTCCTCAATGAAAGAGATTATGGGGTTTTAGGTGCCATAACCACTTTCTGATTATGACGCACGCCGTAGTGGAGGACTCCGGAAATTTCGACTACCTGGGGTTCTTTAACGTGAACCTAATCTATGTACACCGTTGTTTTCGCATTTCGCCTTCATCGAAATGTGGCCGCAGTGGCCGGGATTTGATCCCACGACCTCGTGTTCAGCAGCCCAATATTTTTCTTAATGAAATTCTCGCACAGTTACCATGATAACACATATACACGGCTCGAGCTCCTCTCGCAATAGCTCGGCAATGAAGACAATGCCGTCACGGTCGAAGCGAAACAGGCTTCACTGCTCTTAGTAACCGAGCACGCCGAACGGTTGAGTATGGTATCTAAAGACATGCTGGCGTTGCAGAATTAAGTGTATGCGTACAGCTCGATAATGGCCCTCTGGGATATTTGCTCCTGCTGGAGGATCCGCGGATGCTCTCTCTATATCTTTTTTTTATTGTCAACATGCGAATCAGCAAGCGAGCAGTGCGAGTTCACATTGAGTGCTCGACGCGCTCTTTCTTCGGACGTGTCTCGAAGCAGCGTTGTGCCAACTCACAGGGGCACGCGGCCGCGGGCACGCGCAAACGTCGCGTGCGTTCTTTTTTTATTTTTGTTTGTTGTTGTTGTTCTTATTTTATCTTTTTGCTTCTTCTTTGTAAACATTTGTTTTGTACGCCCGAGATTTGGTGCATGTTAAACGAAATTCTATCATTACGAAGTTTCCAGTGTTAAAGATCTGTGCCAGCTCGCTATTATCAACCCAGCGTTGCCATTGCCTAGAGAACAGCAGAATCCCAACGCTCGTAATAACAAACCTACCACACCTTGAGGGATTCACCAAAGGGGGACATGGCTGCTCAGGTCAAAAGAATACGCGCATATCGCCTTTTATATTTGGCAGCGCATTTACCTTAGCGGTTCTTTTTTATTTCATGTAGTTGCATAACATGAAAGTGAATTATTCAAACGCTGTTGTTAGTACAGAGCATATGTACAGTGCGGTGCACTGTTTAAGGAAGCGCAGGAATGTAGAGTGCATATGAATTTTTTGCTCTGGCAAATGTGCAATTACTGAAATCACTGAATCGGAATATTTTAGGTACCGCAGACTCCATTTAATCCTGAATGCAATAAAACGTTAGTTTGTGGCTTCCTTCAACCATGTCTAAGACGCGCTGAAGCAGTCGTTATGGATGCTAACGTTAAACACAACAGTTTTCAGCACCCATTTCTAATCGACACGTAGGAAACTACGTATTGTACGCACCAATGGCCACAAAGGCTTGCATGTCTTGTTGGTTGCAGTCGTTTAAGAAGCACACTGCCAGGCGACCCACAGGAAGCTTTGTGTAGGAAAAGTACTTCCTGAAATATTGTAGCTGAAAAAATGTAAAAAAGAATTGTGCGAAACAAGAGCCCATACATGAAGGCAGGACCCTGGTGTGGCATGGAAACACACTTCCATGTAATATATCGGCACAAAGTGAGGGGCCTTATACATTACAGACCACCTCCGAAGCAATGGTAACAGATGAAGAAACACTTTTCATATTTGGGTGGGGAATTTATGGTAATCTATTATTCTTAACTGAGAAGCTAGCTCCGACAATATGTCTATTGGACTTAGCTCGGTCAGGTAGTACAACATTTTCACTGATGCTACCGCCTGTCCACAGCCTATCGACTAAACATTGTGGCACGTCCTCTCGATATCTGACACGTCATCTGTAAAGATTCTGCTGACGTTGCTATTTCATGTTTTTATTTTAAATGTTGCTCTCACGTGACCTCTCATGAGATGTTACCTGAATTCCGTCTACAACTGACAGTTTAACGACGTCTCTTAAATACTTCCCAATGCGGTTCTGTGAACCGAACCAAGTGGCCGCTCAGGAAGGGGAGGGGGAAGTGCACCTGAGGGCAGCTTAGCTAACAGAAATATTCACGAGAGCCTTCGGTCCAATATCACCCTCTAGTACACAACACACAAGGAAGCATTTTAAACTAGCAGGAAACCCCACTGAAAGAAATTATCTTTCTGTACTTGGAAACTTTATGCGCGGATGTGTTAGATAATATACAGCTATTTACTAGGACCTGGCAATTAGGTAGCTCAATAAACTAATGAGGTAATCATAATCGGTAATTATCTATGTCATGTGAAGCATTTGCTAAAGGGATAGATGACGCAAACGTGTGTAAAAAGAGGCGATGATGGTATACGACGACTGCATAACGACAAAGCCAATAATGACACTGGAGTGACCAAGATGGTGTCATGACGATAGTGTGATGACGGCGGAGTGACAACTGAGGTACCATTGCACTGTTGTGACAACGGCTTTATGACAACCGTGAGATGGCCACGCTTGAATGACTACGATTTGAATAGCGACTTCGTGATTCCGATGCTGGAGCGATGCCGATGGGTTGACAATGTTAAAATGATTAGACTGGTACGACAGCGATGGCATGCTGACCGTAATATGATCGGGACTGTACCACGACGACAATTTGTCGAAGGTAGCGTGAAGAGAAAGAGATGACGAAGGTTTAATCACAACGACGGTGTCAAAACAAAGGTATGACGACTATGGGCTAAGGACAAGGCAATCACTACGACAATATGGCTACGTTTTGAGGACCACAGCGGCATGACGGTGACTTTTTGAGGAGGAGCCATTGTCAACAATGGCTTGACAATGATGGAACGATAAGGACGGCTTCAAGATGATGTGACAATCCCGCAATCACAACGCACCGGCAGCAAGAGGGTAAGAGAGATATATAGAAGGAAGGTTGGAAACTAAACCAGTCAAAAGTCCGCTTGGCTGCCCTAAGCTGGGAAAAGCAGGAGAACGAAAGATGACGTGCACGGACTGCACCACATACTCAAAGCCGCTCGCAGAAGTCAGACGTTCGCAGAAAGCACAACAGCGCCCTCATTTCTTTCTGTACCGATGATCAATGGGGATGGTGTTCTAGTGTTTTGTTCACTTATAGGGTGATCATCTAGTTTCCTGAATGCGATATACATAAATTGTCTTTGTGCTTCAAATTGGGGACAGCGGAACATTAGGTGGACAGTGTTCTCCTCGTAGCCGCGTACTTCACATACAGAACTGTCAGCCATTCCAATAAGTACTGAATACATTTTCATGAAGGCAACTCCCAACCGTAACCGACACTGAAGAGACGCTTCGGGTCGGTTCAGTCTGACCGGAGGTCCATGTTGCAGAAAGGGATCTAGTCTGTGCATTCTAGTGCACCTTGTATGCACTGTATTCCACTCAGCTAATGAGAGTGTCCGTGCTAGAATGCGAAGCTGTCTCGCAGCGTCGGTTCTTGAAAGAGGAATGGGGACGCAGCGGTCTTTTTAGTTTGACGTGTTAGCTGCCTTGTCTACATCATCATTTCCAGTGATACAGCAAAGGCCTGACCTCCACTGAAAAGAGATATCATGGCCTCTTTATCTCAAATGGTGGACACGATTTTGAACGTCGGCGGATTGGGAGTTCCATGTCGGAGAAATGACTTTGTAAGGCGAACCTTGAATATTTTCCCGAACCATTTGTATCGCTCTAATGTAGCGCACCGCGGAGAGCCCCAGGTTCTGCAGCTATAGAAGTAGTGATATGGGAAGTCTTGAACCGTTGGGTTATTACGATTGCTTGTATAACAGCAGCGTCAGTGTAACTGGTTGATGTTCTTTAACCATCAGTATAGACGTGCGTGCGGGAGCAGTATTTCCCGCACAAGAGGGGTAAACAAAGTTACTTGAGTGCATATGATAATAAGTCCGACTTGTTCTGAAGTCCTGGGAATGTGATGTTTACTTTTGAACGGCTTGCACACCACAAAGCAATAGAAGGCCTTGCCACAGGTGCATGCCCTGTCGTACGAGAGGTAAGCTGCGCGAAGGCAGTCGTACTGAATTTGGTGTGGCGCTTTTCTACCGGAAGAGTTGCGAGGTGGTGGGTAGTTGTCCGGGCAAAGTGTCTAATGTACGCAGGCATTGTTTCTGTGGTAATGTGCGTTCTGATAGTGTAATTTAGAGCGATTACAATAAATTCCGTCGCTGATGCGCTCCAAAGTAAATCAAGAAATGTACTGAGTGCTTGGGCTTGGATACCTTGGATTGTATGAGGGTGATTTCTTCAGGTGTTGGCGAAAACTTTAGGCTGTACCGCAGGAATCCAATAAAGAAGACCCTGTACAGCTGCAGGATAGACCGTACTGACACTCGCCAGGGCTCGGCTCTTAGGAATTTACACATTTAGCAAATTCCCGTTCGATTTTTTTTTTCACATTCACAGGACGGGTAAAGAAAAGTTTTCTGTCAATGAGCACCCCAAAAAATTTGTGAAGCGTTGTATGAGATCGGCTTTGAGACGATGGATATCACGTACAAAGACAATGGTTTCCAGGTAAATGCTACCACTGCACACTATTCTCATGATATTGGAAGTTCTTGTTTCCAAAGGTAGGATGATGTTAAAGTGGCTGGTTTGTGCATCCGCGCGTGAAGATGAAGTCGCGTCACAGCCGATGACCAAATACAAATGTCGTCGGCATAGATGGAGAGCCAACTGTCAGGAGAGGATGCCAGTGAGTCCAATGAGTGCTAGATTGAAGAGCGTCCCGCTCAGTTCTCCCGCGCAGAGGGACCCCACCGTTGCTGTAATGCAGGGGTTTGGGCCATCCTCGGCAAGTATGGAAACGAATCTCGTTTGTAGGTAGCTACTAATTCACCCATGGATCTTGTCGCCGAACCCTATTCCCTCTAAGGTGTTTAAGGGAGTTTCATGTACTACGTAAAATATTGAAGGATGACGACGACATGACAACGAATGTATGATCACATTGTAGTAAAGCCAATGAGATGAAGATAGCAATGACAAGGTGTTGTTCATGGATCTCACGTATGTGCTCATGTGCATCACCTGCTGCCGCACGTCGCCCCAATTCGCACTCTACGTGCAGTCTGTATGCTATGCCCACCGGCATTTCAAGCTGCCTTATCTCCTGGATTGGCCAGCGTATTTTGGAGAAAATTTTGACGGGTCATTACACGTGACCTCGCTGTGACCTTGGCCCCAACTAGACGAAGAATGGCATCGAATTCGAAAAAGAGAAACCACTTACTCAACATAACATCGTCGTCCTGTGGACTATCGTACAAATAAAACTCATTCACACTTACCCTTGGATGCAATACATCCGAGAATGAGCGAACCAGCTCCTCCACGGCTGAGCCGTTCGTGACGTATATCATCAGGTTGCAATACTGCCCTCGCGACAGCATGTTCCCATAGCTGTCACGTAGTACAATGCTGAGGCACTCGTCAAATGCTCCCATATCCACGCGGCTGCCCTCGAACAGGCCCGTCGGGTACTTGCCGGACGCATCGATCACTGTGCATTGAACAAGCATATTATAATGAGATGACAGAACTGTCTGCAGGGATGGTTTGCGCCATTTCTTGGGGAAGAAAGAAAGGAAAGTGGAGGGGGCGTAGTGTACCAGCTCTGCTCATCACAACTCCGAAGTATTTGCGTACATCCGTAAACCCACCCCAGCCCGATAGAAACGAGAGTGGCACGGTCGCATCTGCGGCCCTAACCCCAACACTATCAATGCTCGCTTAATAAAACACCTCGCGGGGTTAGCTAGTGATGTGTTTTGCTTTTTTATTTTCTGAAGCAAGTAATACAGCGCTACTATTTTTGACGAGAACACAGAAAGGCATTGCAGTACATGTGCTACTCTAAATATGTTTATTGAAACCTACACAGGTTGCGTTTATGAAGAATGAAGGCACTCAGCGCATGCACATTCATGGCTGCAGGATGAACCAAATACACACGAACAAAACAGTAGATTAAGGTGACTGGACTGCACATTGTCAAACTTCATCTAATTTTGTCAATTCACTGGCACCAATACAGACTGAAGCAGTGCTGACGCACGTATCTCCTCTCTGCAGTCGCAGTGGCGGCCTTCCGACTTCCGGGACTGTGGAAGGAAACACACAAAGCCTAAGGTGTGCCTCGGGTGTGGCCTAGGATATCCCACGTTCATGTCGCAAGGTTCATGTCGGTTGAACATGGTGCTGTCTCAAAACATCATCACTGGACGTCACGGCCTCGTCCCAAAATGTACTCGCCCACTGCCCCTCTTGCAAAGATTTTAGCGATCAAAACTGGGAGCCACGACTCGAAGGAATCAAAATTCTAACGAGAAGTAAGGACAGATTACAACCCGAGCTCTCGGAATCCTTTCGTTTTTATCACGCAGGAAGGCAACACATGCGCAAGCACTACTTCAGACTTTCTGAGGACCAGTGAATTTGATTATTAAACAAAAGGTGACATTAAGCAGTTCACACCCATTAATCTGCGGTTTTCTTTGTCTGCATTTTATTTTTCCGGCAGCCATGAACGCTTTAAAAATGTAACGTGTGTACGTTTCAATAATTTAAATAAAAAGTTATGCCGTTCTCCAGGCCAAAAGTACAATTTCATGAAAGGCACGCCGTAGTGGGCGACACCTGAAATTTCGATCACCTGCAGTTCATTAACGTGCAATAAATGTAAGTGCAATGGTGTTTTCGTGTATCAATGAGCATTGTTGGAGTAGCGCCCGTCCTTCCATGTCTTTCTGTATCCTCGACCAAAAGAGATAAAGTACTGCTGGAAAGCGTTCTTAAGAAAAAAAGAAAAAACTACGAATGTGCCACAACGTACGTGGGCAGAGCAAGGATAATTTTAGCAGCCTGTTTAACTGGCATTACAAGTTGAAAAGACAGGTTTATAGACCAGGAGAGGTGGAGTGGTATCTGCTTCGAGGATAGTCTGCTCGTCGATTCGTGTTCAGTGCCCGCTAATGATACGCCAGAGATTGGTGTGGAGTCGTCAGCGGTGAAAGCGTGTCCGACCGCTGCTTTATCTAATCGTAGTCGGCTTGATGCGTGCGGCAACTTCACGCCTCCTTCTACCTAGTCGCATTAAATATTTCAACACCACGGTAGCACGAGAGTACACCCGCCACGATATGCTGACTGGCTGTGGCTTTGCGCTAGTAGGCTCGATATCGCCAATTCTATGCCTACCGAGGCGGCAGCATTTCAATGCGGGCGTAATGAAAAAAAAATAAAACATGTGCCATTTAGATTTCAACGCACGATAAAAAAGAAAACAGCTCGTCACTAGTACTTCGGAATTCCTCGCGGGCGTCATGATAAGATCGCGCTTTTAGCACTTAAAAACGCAGGAAATTTTTTTACGGATGCGGACACACTGGAAATAGCTGGAACAACTACAATAGCTGGAACTTTTACAGTGCTTCGAATTTCCTAACACTCGAAGCCGTTCATACTGTTCGCAGGTTTCAGCACGATTGAATGGGGCAAATGAAATTCCTACGTCAAGAGCAGTGCTACTGCGACACGATACAGAAGCCAAGCAATACGGGTGTTGTGAAAGTCCGTGAAGGCGGTAAGCCTTTTCAGACCCTTTCCAGAGGTGCACCCTACCTAGGGATTCCTATTTCCAATGCTAGATTTGCAGCAGCGATCAATGTATGTTACAGCGTCGGCATGAGTTCGCGACAAAGAGATGCGGAGGCAACATTCACGAATCAACCGCGCAATAAATAGAGAAATCCCCCAAAATGAATATAAATTATCGTGTTTTACATGCGAAAACCATGGCATGATTATGAGGCAAGCGGTAGTGTGGGACAAAGTATTCATTTTAACTATCTAGAATTCTTTAACGTGCACCCAATGCACGTTACACGAGCATGTTTGCATTTTGCCCCATCTAAAATTCAGCCGCCACGGCCGGGAGTCGTCCCGCGACCTCGTGCTTAGCAGCGTAACTTCGCGAGAGAGAGAGAGAAAGAGAGAGAGAAATAGAGTGATAAAAGGGAGACAGGGATGTTAATCCCTGTCTCAAAATCCGGTTGGCTACCCTACGCTCGGGCAAAGAAGAAGGGGAAGAGAGAGAGAGTGTGTGTATAGAGACGTGCATGAACAGTACTAGAGTGAAAGCTGCTCGACAAAGCCACTGAGCAACCAGGGTGGGTGAATCGCCAAAAATTAACACAGAGAAATTGCTGGATGCGTACAAAGAAAAGAAGCAATAAATTATGGAAATATTTGCAAATTCCAGCTAGAAACAAAAGTTATCCTTTTAGCGAAATAGCAGTTCCGTATGCTGTCTGATTCACGCCGAATGCTTCTACAAGGAGACTATATCGCCTGTCGTCCTTGTCGAAAGACCAGTCCTGCGCTAAAGTCTTGAAAGGTGCAGCGCAATATGACGAAGACATGAACACACAGAACAGCGCTCTCCTGTGTGTTCCTGTCTTCTGTCTTCGTCATATTGCACTGCCCCTTCATGATGTTCCACCTGTACCAACTCGCCCAAATGTCGACCCTTTCTACTGTGCTAAAATCACAAGTAACTCTTTCAGGGCATGATAAATACAAATAAAGTTTTGCGTTGGCCCAGTGAATATGTCTATGGACAGGTTAGCGACTCTATCGACATATTTTCGACTGGTTACTATAAATGTAACACGTGCCAATCTTGAGGTATAACGCCTGCGAGGCGTTCTGGTTTTGTTCCAAACATACGAGTTTTGTTGCGGACCGAATGTGCATCTCTCATGATCCGCATTGAAAGACTCTTCATCTTTCTTTGTTTTGTGAATTTCTGTTGTTTAGGATAATGCCGTCTTTCACCCTTCTACCAGAACGGTGCCTTGGGCCAGCTGGTAGGTTAACGTCATAGAAAAGAAACAGTGCGATGGAAAGAGAGAGTGACAAAACTGTACAGGAAGAACAGTTTTACATTCTGTTCTAGTTGTATATAGCAAATCCGTCAAGCTTGATTTTTTTTCCCAATCGCCACGTTCTCCCTGGCGAATGCAATAAACATCTCAATAAATAAATTTCGTTCTGCATTGTGACAGCCGGGAGTCGTCTTCTTTCGCGGGTGGTTCCTATATTCACATAAACAACACTGCCGTCTAATAAGAACGAAACGAGAGAAGCACAGCGAACATCATCGTTGAAATGACCATCTTGCGCAAAAGTGTCCTGCGAAAGCATTTACATTCGTGGGCAATAGAGCAACCGTGCACGGATTGCAGAAGGGAACGTGAAAGCTGCGAAAGATTAGATTTCTCTATTCGCACGTAGAGAAGCCACAGATGCCTGTTGGAGGCACTGATGTTGCAGGTACAGCCGTCATCAACTTGAAAGGCTTTTTTTTTTTTGAAGCGCCCTTTGACGCTTAACACACCTGTCTCCCCGTAAAAGTGTTCAATGAGAGCAAATGTTCAAGAAGAAAATCTTGTTATGGTATGCAGTTGCTATATTTGAGGCCATGCATCACGATTATTGGATTTTTTTTAGAATATCGCTGTTTCCTTTCATATAGAAGATGACTGTAGTTTTTACAAGCACTCACATTTCAGCGCCCATGGGTCGAGGTTCTGGAAGCCACGCAGAGCCCGCAAGAGTCCCGTCGTGCACTCCGGCCGGACGTCGGCTTCCAACAACTTCCTCCGAAGGGATGTCGGCATGTTGGCGAAAGCTCGGGCCATCAAGTCACGCATCACTTGCGCGTAGTCACTCTTACCCTGATCCTCCGGAGAAGCAGTAGTCCACTTCGGCATCGGCATTGTGGTCTCCAATTTGTCGGCGCTTGAAACATTCGTTCTTGCACGCAGTACTAACGAAGCTTGTGCCAACCACGTTGACGCTAACAGCAACAGCACCGCGAGCATAAGTCCCTCGACTGACGCCCGTCGGAAGCGAGTTTCGGAAAACCGCCGGGAAAGCATGGTAAGATGCAACACTGCTTTGATAGATGCTCGAACTGGATCAGGCACACCTCGTAGGCAGCCTAGCCTGTCAGTATGTCTTCGGTGCTCCTGAACAGAAAAGCATGTTTCTCTCTGTGCCTTAAACTATGGGACCCCACTGGACTGAACGTTTGCAAAGGGCGCTTCAGTCTAACTCGAAAAAAGGTATTCAGAAGGACTGCGGCCCAGTACGCTGCCACCTTCTCTTTGGGGGCACAGCGAAGATAGTCAAGGAAGAAGTGGACGACAGGGAGAGGCGTGCAGCGGTTTTCCCTTGAAAAAAAAACTGCGCATGATCAAGTCGCTTTGACACGAGATTGGTTCAAAGGACCCTTTCGCATTCCTGAGAATGAAAGCCTGTGCATGGTTGCCATAACGCCTCCCGTGTTCAAGGACTTCATGACTCTCTCTATACGGCTCGCGAAACTAATACCTAGCGGAGAGTAGCGAACTATAAAAAGAAGCATCAAGGAAAAAAACAGCCACCGGGTCAAGAATCGCACGTTGTCGCATTTAAGACTCCCCTATGTAAACACGGTAAAACCTGCTGCACGCAGGGTTTTTTTTTTTTACTCTTCGTGTGGTGAAAGAGAATCGTGTGGTGACGGCATTCTAGAATAGGTCGGTACCCACCCACACACGAGCATATGTTCAGCAAAAAACTACGATAGGCATTTTGTTTCTCATTGACCCCATTACCAGTTGTAGCCATTCTTCTGAAAGTTAGAATAGTGCAGAATATCACTGGTCTGCGCAAACAATGCAATAAACTCTTCATGGCAAAGTTGTACTTTGCCGTTGAGGAGATTAATCAAGAGAAGCGAATCAAAAGCAATCAAAGCAATCGGGAAAGAAGTGCAAGCAGTCGCGAAACGCAAGGACGACGCCACAGTGGTGACGCAAATAGCTTGTTGAAGATGACAGATATCTAATCTTTAGGCAATCGGTTCTGTTCTTCTGCGCACGTAAAAAAAACTACTTCTTGAATGAGTCTGTCCTGCAAGAGATTTCCTTATAGTTAAGTATGTATTCCCTGCACGATGTTAAATAAGTTGGTTGAAACAAGTTTATAACATGGTGTGCGCCAGATTTACAATGAAATAACTTAATTGTTTATTTATTTAAAATACTCTCAATGCCTATTGCCGTTACAGAGAGGAGTGGTGAAAAATTTATAATGTTAGATATTGCAGCCTGAAAGGATGAATGTACTGGATTGCTGGCGACTGAGGCGGGGAGGTGGTTCCATTCGGATGCTTCTTGGGCAGAAAAGAATTGAAGAAAAGGTTTGTGCGGCATCTTGGTACTTGTACCTTGACGTTGTGGTCGATTCGCGATGAAATATAACGGGGTGATATACAACGGTCATTTTTTAATTCTAGGTTAGTATAGTACATTTTTTGAAAGAGTGATAACCGGGTGAGTTTCCGTCTCGATGATAGGCCTGGCATATGAAGGCTAGTTTTAATGGAAGATACATTGGCACAGTGGGAGTTATTGGATACAATGAAACGTGCAGAGCGGTTCTGAATGGCTTTAAGCATGTTAGCTGTGCTGTAGAGGAATACCAAATTGATGAAGCATACTCTAGTTTAGACCTTAATAATGTTTTATGTAATGTAAGTTTTAGGGAAGAGGGCACGCGAGAAAAATTGCGACGTAAAGAACCTAGTGTTCGATTGGCATAGTTTTTCACGTATTCAATGTGAGGTTGCCATGACAGATGGTTAGTAATGTGAGCACCTAAATATTTATAGGAAGTGACAGAGGACCGAGTAGAGTTGTTAATTTTGATATGAGGATGTAGAAACAGCAGTACCGCGAGAACCTTTGATCATATTACGTTTCTTGACATTTAATTTGAATAACCACCGATTACACCACCAAGAAATGGTGTTCAGGTCAGATTGAAGTAAAAAGGAATCGATAAATAACACAGTCATCAACATAAAAATGGTTTTATACGTGAATTTCTCCGGTAGATCGTAATGCAAATAAGAAATAAGAGAGGCGCAAGGACCGAGACTAGTGGCACGCCGGAAGTTAGGAAACAGGTTGGTGAAACGGAATTGTTAGCGGATACGAATTGAGTCCGTTTGTCGAGAAAGCATTCAATCCACTTAAGTAAATAAGGGTATATGTTAAGTCTGCTGAATTTCAGAAGGAGATGACGGCATACTCTGTCAAAAGCTTTTTCAAGTCTAAAAAGATACAATCAATGAAAGAACCTCGGTCTAGAGATGAGAACAGGTCATTAGTAAACATGACTAGTTGTGTTTCACACTAACATTTTTATTTGGAAGCCACGCTGATATTTACTAAAACAGTTGTTGGATTCAAGGAAAAGCACGAGATTAGAAAAAAAATGATGTGTTCCAGGAGTTTCCCGGGAATGGTAGTTAACGAGATGGGTCGGTAGTTGATATCACGTGAAGGGTTAACTTGCTTTGGAATAGGCACCATCTTCCCCGCCTTCCAGTCGTTTGGCAGCACACAGCATTCTAAACACTGCTTGAGTAGTTTAGGTAAAATTATAGATGAGATGGTTATAGTGCATTTCAAAAACTGAGCAGTTATTTCATCAGGGCCGGGTGCAGATACCTTCAGATTCTCTCTGAGTTTTGTTATTCCAACCCAGTCAATGATTATGGGATCCATCGTGGAAAACAAGGGGCAGTTAAATACGGGCGATGAAAAAGACTGATCATCAGAAAACGAACAATTAAGTACGTTATGCCGAGCAAAACAGCACATATCAGTTGGTATGACGTTCCCCGTTTCATCAGATAGTCGCATAGCTTGTTTCGGTTTACCGCTAACCACTGCCCAAAATTTACGCGGTTCATTCAGAAGCGAAGACAGAGTGCTTGAAAAAAAATTGCGCTTGGCCGCTTCACGTTCACGCTTGTAATCAGAGACGCAATTTTGATAAGCTGCCCAGCGCTCAGCGTTATCACTTGATACTGCTTTTCTGAAATTCTTTTTTTTTCTTGTTTTGTAGATGACACAGTGCAGTGGAGTCAACCAAAGAAAGCAAAACTTGGAAATAATTTTACGCAAAGGCACACATTTCTCGATAATGGAAAGCAGTATTGTTTAATAAGTTACCCAGTTCTCTTCTACACTATTATACCTCTAGAAACGCAGGAAGGATTCGCAAAAAGATTGCATTTCGACGTCAATAGCGGTGCTATTCCCTTTGGCATCAAATCTTATGATTTTTCTGTGCTGTGGTGCTCGCTCGAAAGGAAAGTTGCCAAGAAAGTGACGGATACAATGCTTGTTTAGCTCAGGCAAATATATAAATGCTGAAAACACAACTGGGATCCAAGTGAGGACTAAATCAAGCATGTTTGATCACGTAGTAGTAACTCGCGTAGGATTTTTTACTAATTGGGTTAAATTGAAATCATGACAGAGATGAACAAAATCAGAGCTTTCATTAGTATGCATACAAATAAAGCCATGGCTGCAAAAGCCACAAAATATCAGGCAAATTAAAATCACCTAAAACGCGAAGGGGAGAATTTGGGTATCGTAAAAAAATGTTATTCAAAGCGTGATATAAAGGATCACAGAAGCTTGAACAAAAATGTTGTTATGTTGAAACTTAAGTGTACGCAGGTCCCTACGAATCGCTTCCCCAGCGAGGTACGCGCTAAACACGACCCACTGGAACTTTTCGAATTATTGCTAAAAACATAGCTAACGTCTAAATTTAGCATTCATGGCAATTCATGTATCATAGATTAAAATCAGGCATCCCATTTCGAACAAACATATTCTACAACTGAGCGAATGCCCGTTTGAAATAATAAATCGTTAATTTCTCAAGAAAAGCGATTTGCAAACAGTTTTGGGAAACTTAAATCTCAACGCGATTACGCAGTCTATATGATGATGACAGCTCAGATCTCGTGATGAGCACACTCCGAGGTATGTATA